>NW_027507785.1:239417551-239752551 GCF_037356315.1 Lithobates pipiens | reverse complement strand
ATTCATGCATTTAAGCAGACTAGAGGTTTTTACAACATTTAGTGAATTGTATGTAAAACCTCACATAATTAGTAATGAAACCCAGAGACTATTTGTTCATGCACCAGGCTCTTTATAAAAAAAAAATGCATCTAATCTTTCCTTAAGCAGATATTTTGTTGTTGTGGGTTTAACAGTGGAGCTTTTTGTTTCCTGCAATCCTCTTAGCCTTTTAAGCTCAGTTGCAGTAATTTCCTTACAGATGAGGTCTGTGCTGTTCTGAAGCTTGACAATACTGTAGTTGGGCAGACCAACTGGAAACCTATTTCAAACCAGTCATGGGATCAGAAGTTTACATTGGAGCTGGACAGAGTGCGTATAATGTTGACAAATCTCATATTCCTGATTTTACATTTAGTACCATTTTTAATAGAATTTTTATATATTACCTTTTTTTTTAAATTCAAACACATTGTACTTTTCATAAAATGTATAATCTTAAAGTGCCTAAGGTGGTTTACATTACTTTAAGATTACAAGGGTTAGCTTGATAACAATTATAAACTGGTTAAAGTAACGCACTTAATATACACTACTGTACAAATGTTTTAGGCAGGTGTAAAAAAATAATGCTGTAAGCTAAGAATCCGTTCAGAAAAAAGTTTTATTAGCTTATTTTTTATCAATTAACAAAATGGGAAGTAAATGAACAGAAATTAAAATCAAATCAATATATGGTGTGACCACCCTTTGCCTTAAAACATCCTTGATTATTCTAGGTAAACTTGCACAGTTTTTGAAGGAACTTGGCAGATAGGTTGTTTCAAACAGGTGGTCTGTCAATGTAGGATGCAGTAAGTCATTCTGTCTCTTAATGTAATCCACACATTCTCGATGATGTTGGGGCCAAACTACTTTCAGGAAGGACTCCTTGTTCCTTTTTTTTTTTTTAATGACATTGGCTGTATGGGGGTCGTTGTCCTTCACAGAATACATTTTGGGCCTCCTAGATTGTGTGGCATGATGGATAACTATCTGCCTGTATTTCTCAACATTGAGGACACCATTAATTGGGCAATGTTTAAGACCATAGATGCAGCAGTCGGCCAAGGAATCTTAAAGTGGTTGTATAGTCAATTTTTGGACTTTAACCTACAGGAAAGGCTTGCCTGTAGGTAAAAAAAAAAATCTCCTAAACCTGTACGGTTTAGGAGATATTCCCCCTCGCAATGCGGCACATGCGCACAGGGGATTTTCAGCTGAAAGTCTGGCAGACGCCGGACCCTGTCGGAAAGAAATCTCCCGCATGCGTGCGAGTGACGACATCGCGGCTCCAGCCACTCACAGTCCCGGAGCCATGATACCCAGAAGAAATGCCTAGGGAACATGTCGGCTCCCTCGGCGTGGATCAAACCAGATGTCGGGGCCTTGTTCTAAGGTATTTCATAATGAGTTAGTATGCGGTGCATACTAGCTCATTATGCCTTTTCCTTTGCAGGTCAGGGGGAAAAAAAAAACTTCAGCAGGTATAGAACTGCTTTAATGCAGCAGATGAAAGACTGCTTGCTTCCCTTTAGTATTAGATGATGGTCACAGTTCTCCAGACAGTAGATGGGTGTACCTAGGTCCCATTGGTTTCTGCCCATTCTGTGCTGATGTCACTGCTGGACCTCTTTCGATGTCAAAGGGAAGTATGTTGGGTCTTTCATCTTTGGCTGACCGCTGCATCTACAGTCCATGGTGTTGCCTGTTTCTTTGTGTCGCTTCAAAGGAGCTTGAACAGCACATCTTGAAACCCTAGCTATTTTGAAATCTCTGCCTGGGAGAGACCTTACTAATGCAGTATAAACCTTGTGTGGTGTTGCTGTGCTCAGTGTGCCATGGTGTATGAACTGAAACTGTCTTCCACAAGCTCACCTTAGTAGCAGTTTGGCTGTTCCTCACCCAGTTCTAAGCCTCCTATACAGCTGCTTCTGTTTTAGCTAATGACGGTTTCTACCTAAATATGAAATTGATCAGTCCCACCAGCGCACCTGCTTGGTATAATTAATCATACACCTGACTCTAATCCTACAAAATCCCTGACTTTGTGCATGTGTACAAAGCGTTGTAAGTATTGATGCTGGTTTGAAGTCTAAGGGTCCTTTCACTCAGTGCTGATCCGCCCGTGGATATCCGCTTGCTCAGCGGGGATCGTCGGAGCGAGCTCCGCTGAGCAGGAAGATGACAGGTCTGTCTCTGCACACTGTGCAGGGACGGACCTGTCACAGCGCCGCTCTCCCCTATGGCCGATGACGGATGGAAAAATGGCTTTTTCCTCCGTCACACTTTTTCGGATTGGAGCGGGTCGGATGTCAGCGGACTTGTCACCGCTGACATCCGACGCTCCATAGACCTCTATGGAGCATCCGTTCAGGTCCGCCTGAAAAACTGACAGGCGGACCTGAACGGATCGTCCGTGTGAAAGGGGCCAAAGGGTAATCGCATCAAATATTTGATTTAGATTTTTCTTCTGTTCACTTTGCATTTTGTAAATTCAAAAATATATATTTTCATTGTTTGTCTTTATTAAAGTTTTCTTACTTTACAACATTTCCTCACATCTGCCTAAACCTTTGCACAGTACTGTATCTGCAGTGCCATTCATTGTGGGTGGTGTCCTAACGCACTTTAACGTAGAGTCTGACGCACTGCAACATTCTCAAATGCGTGTACTGCGTGTTGTGTTATGCACTGTTGCTATTTTTTTTTCATCTGATGTAGTACTTTGGTAATCCATTTTTAAAGGAATGGGATGCTGTAATACAACAAATGTTAACACATATTGACAATGTCTTAAAGCAGAAATCCAAAAGTTAATACTTATATTGCATCATACCAATTCTTAGATGTGAAGACTGCATTTTGTTTGTTTTTCGTTTTTTTTTTTTTTTAGGCTTTCTTTTTCACCTGATGACCTAGCCGGTACATCTGTTGTGTTTCAACAGCACAAGCCCTCCTATAAATGTGTGATTTAGAGGGTTAAGAGAAACCATTTACAACCGACGGGTGCTAACAATGATCAGCTTGTAAAATATTTATCATAAAAGAAAAACTGTTGTAACAGTGTGAGCTGGAGTTTGGCTTCAGTTAGTTTACCTAAATCTGCTAGTCCATCTAACACTACCCTCATCCAAAACTGACATTGCCCCTGTCCAAAGGTGCCCCCTGTGCTCCTTCAACCAGAGTTGGGGCACTCTAATTCAGGAGGCATGTTAGATGCCATCTAAGGATTGGAAGGCTGCAATATATTAAATTTTTGGTTTGGGGTTTAATACCACTTTCATGCACAACAGATAGCTGAAGTGTGGTTTCAGCCTTGGGTTTAGTGTTAGCCCAAGTCTCCTGTATAGGAGGCTTAGAACCGGGTGAGGCACAGCCCTTCTTACACTGATTGACTGGGGGTGGGCAGAACTCCGCTTTAAAGACGAAAGACAAAGGTTGTTGCAAAATTGTCTCAGATATGTCAGTATAATTATGCATGCAGCACAATCAACAATTTAATTCAGCATGTCTTTTTTATCTTTACTTTCCTTATGAATTTGCTGCTACAATAGCGCCGTAGAGTAAAAGTGCTGAAAATAAGTACTACTCAAATTTGTTGCAAGCACCAGTACAAACCATGAAATTGTTGCTGGATTTATGTGAATTTGGCACAAGGATTTTGACTGCTTTGAAGTCAGCAGGAAATCTGTCCACAGATCCCTGCTGACCAGGTGGATGGCTGGTCTGTGTCTGTTTGCTTATGCAGAGCAGACACACACAGCCTGCTCTTTTCTATGGGCAGTCAGAGGTAAATGGTCCACTTGTCTGTTTACACTAGACTGCCTTCCGATCCACCAGACGGATGGGAAACTGATTCTCATATGTCTGTTTTTAGTGGACAGGATCTGATGGTGTCAATGGACACATGTCATGAAAGAAATGTCACAAATTCCTCATTGAATCACCCTGTTTATTCTGTACAAAAACTTTTATTTATAATAGAGGTTCTGTGGTCTGTTTTAAACCAGTTTGCCCCTTTTCTTCTTAGTCCCGAGAATTGGAGATTTCGGTGTTCTGGAGAGACTGGAGATCTTTGTGTGCTGTGAAGTTTCTGAGGTTAGAAGATTTCCTAGACAACCAGAGACATGGCATGTGTCTGTACCTGGAGCCACAGGGCACGCTCTTTGCAGAGGTGAGAACTTGAAAAGTAACCATTTAGTAGCTCTTCTCCAGTGCCAGGCTCCTTTGTGTGTTTAAACCACAATTCCTTGACTGCAGACCTTTTGTAGACTTATGTAGACTCGCATCTCTGCTGCCAAGGCTAATGGTGCTGGAGGATTAAAATGAGCTCCATGTCTGAGGAAGGGTTGTATTATGTATCCAGTGCCCACAAGCAAGTAAAAATGCTTGTTATATGCTTGCTGTGAAGATGCTATGCTTTTCTTTCTTTTTCTTTTTTTTTTTTTTTCTGTGTGTCTCCAGGGGCTGATTATATGTAGTGCTTGCTCTGTGTTGGGTTAGGGCCCTTTCACACTGGTGTTTTTTCCTTGCTAAAAGCACACTAACTATTTAAATCCCATTGGACTTTCACACCACCGTGCTACGGGTGCGGTGCATTTTGAAAAAGTCCTGCCCTGCTGCAGCATTAATGCAATTTTCAAGACTGCACAAAAAATGCAGCTCCCATTTAAAGAATAAGAAACGCGTCAAAAACACCTGTTGCGTGTTTTGTGAGTGAGTCACGTATGTGTTTCACAAGTGCATGCCAACCAGAAAACACACAAACACATCAATAACAAATGCGTTTTTTTTTTTTAAATGTTTTTTCAACTGAACAGTATGAAAGTACCCTTAGACTTTTATATTTTTTTTAAAGTGTAACTAAGGTTTTTTTGTGGTTTTGTGTGGAGGTGTGTTGGAACACCTGTCAGATTTTATTGCTGTCTGTGCCCCCATTAGGGAGGTTCTATTTGTCCTGGTTACTGATATCATCAAAAGTGAAAGTAAAACGATATCCTAGATTTTAGGTTGTTGCCAAAACCGTAATAAAGTAATGTAGACACTAGTTCTGGGGACACCTCAGGATTCCTTCACTTATAAATTCTTATTCAAGAGAAAAGAACAGTCCAAATTGTACATATAAACCCAACAGTACAGACATTGGGGACTTTTTCTTCCAGGTATCGTTAGAGTAATGTCAATATGGTTCATATTATAACAGTCTTTCCTCTCTAGTAGTACAGAATTTGTTTATTATAAAGATCATATCAGAATTTTAGAAAATAATATAGGGAAATGGTGGTCAGAGAGCATTGGAAGAGAAAAATGGGGGGGAAAGTTGAACAAAAGACCATAGCAAATAGAATACAAAAGGGGTGGGAAAAGAAGATTGGGGGCTCTTCAGGGACAATGGCCAAAGAACCCATTCTGTGAATGTTAGCGAGAGGTGAGGGGAACCAGTGGAGTCTCCATGCAGCAAATATGCTGCCGGCTTTCTTTCCAAAACCACATCTGTAAGATGCTTGATTGTGAGCTCCACTAAATCCCAAATTCCTTGTGGGGAGGGAAACATCAAGTGCAGGGGCCACCATAACATAGTATTAAAAAGTAAACACTTTGTTAAAACATAGCAAGTTACACTCACAAGCGCAAGTAGGAGACAGCTGGTAGTGACCAGATTTGCAGCACTGGGGCTTAGTGCCCGACCATGAGGGAAATGCACAAGTGACAGCCAAAAATATAGTGTTGGGTGCTGGGTGATGTATAGAAGCCAAGACTCCTCTTAAAGATTGGAAACCAGCTACGATGACATGGAACGCCCTCTGCCTGGTGCCAACATTACTCAGGCATGTGCAGTCAATGAACGCGTTTCCAGGCATATCTGTTTTTTTCATCATTGGCTTACTAGATCTAGTCTGTATCCGATTGATTGTATCTGATTGTTCGTAGAAAGGGCTACAAGGGGAGTATAAATATCAAGGGGTATAATGGGAAACCCTGAAGTATCCCGTTAAGGATATAGCAAGGTTCGGTGTATGCATGCTCAAACTTGACTGCAGCCAATGGACTATAGTACAGGGCAGACAGCCACTTGTGCATTACCTCACCCAAATGTATTCATTCTAGAGTGGCTTGGAGGAATTCCCAATCAACTCTATCAATGCTTTTTCATCAACAGTTGACAAGAGAACTGGGGGTCAGGGATGTGGGATTGAAGTGTGGATAAGATCTTTGTGTTCTCACCTTGTGTTTTTTTTTTTTTTTGACTACAGGACAGGAAGTTGAGGGATATCTCCCCTTTGGGACATGTGGCCAAAAAAACCCTGATGGGTTATAACACTCTTTACTCCATCTTAAATGGGGGGGGGGGAGGGATGGTTTTGTCTCTAGTTACTTTACCCATTTTTTTTATTCATAGCTTCAGAGCTGCCCATGCCATGAGTATTTTGCACCATTCTTACTGCTTACTTGTACCCTTCAGAATGACTGCCTACTTACTGCTTGCTGTAGTAAATGTGTCTTCTTTCATTGACTGTAGGGGGAGAGAGTAAAATGATTATGGGACAAAGTGGACTGTATAACTATGTTGCGGTACATTTATTGCAACAACCTGCTACATGAATAATTCAATCAATGTCATCTGAGTAAATGAAATACCTGGGTTCTCCTTACCAAATATACGTAACAGTGGCGATCAATCAGTGTATTAAACCTGTTTGAAGAATGTTACACAATTTTGGTGCAATTTTTTCTCTGGTAAATGTATCCTTTGTGTAAAAAGGTTCCAGACAGGTAATCTGTTTTTCTTTATGCACAGGTAACCTTTTTCAATCCTGTTATTGAAAGGAGACCAAAACTCCAGAGACAGAAAAAGATTTTTTCAAAGCAACAAGGTAACGTTCTGTTTTTACATTTTCAAATCTTGTCATCACTAGATGTTGATGGCCTTCAAGGATGTAGTTCTCTGCTTTTACCACTTATTCATTGTTAACAGGAAAAACATTCCTCAGAGCTCCACAGATGAACATTAACATTGCCACATGGGGGCGACTTGTGAGACGGGCAATTCCCACAGTTAATCACTCTGGCACTTACAGCCCTCAGATTTCTGTTCCTGCTGCCATGCCGATTGTGGACCCACAGAGTGTGGAGCTATCTCCGTCAGTGAGGTATGTGCATTATCGCAAACGCAATTATAAACCTTACAGCACCTACCACTTTGTAGTTAAATTTATAAAGGTCCTTCATGCCTCTTTATATTGCTAAATTATTGTCATCCTTAAACAATTGCATGAGCTAATGTAGACCTATTCTTCTGTTTGGGACATGATTGACTTTCAGATTTTTATTTTCAAATATATAAAAATGAGCTAGGGAATGTAAATTTAATTAGATGTTTTTCTTCCTTAAAGCGAATCTCCTATAGGCAAGCTGGACTTTGAAATAGAACCAGAAGCACCTGATGTACCACCCCGGGCGTCATCACTAGACCTTGATGTCTATCAGGCTTCAATAGACATTAAAGCACCAAGCATACCAGCTCAGGTAAAGATTTATGCATATGCTTCCAGTTTTGGTTCTAGCTTCTATAATGTTCCAGTGCTGCTTCTTGGAAGAGGGAAGGGTCCCTTTCTCCCTTTTTTCTATTTTCTGATCCTACTTGCATCACAATTTTAACATTTATATAATCACACTAATGTACTGACTGTACACCAACAATTGTGTACCCGTGGACCAGATTTGCCTGACCTCCTTTAAAATCTAGCTGAATTTATTGTGATATGCTACAGTTTTAGGTTTTGTTTTTCCTCAAATTAGATGGTCTTTACTCCCTTAACCAATTGTCGACCAGGCCATAGCCGAAAAACGGCTACAGCATGGTCGGATAACTCTGGGTGTGTGTACTATAACGTCCTCCCAGAATGATGCTCCCGCCCACTGGAATGTCCGTGAGCGTTGGGTCTTACAGACCCGGCGTGTCACGGATCTGGGTGAAGGGCCAATGACAGCGGCCCTTTACTATGTGATCACTCTGTCCAATGACAGAGCTATCAGATGTCAACAAACCAGAGCTTGTCCAGTTCAGCTCCTCCCCTCTCCTCGCACCGATCGATACAGTGTGCGAGTAGACTGGCAGAGACGGGTGTAGCAGCGCTGTGGGCTGGATCTGAAGTGCCCACAGCGCTTGTCTGTGCCCATACAGATGGCTCATCCGTGCCATGCCGGTGTTCATCCGTGCCACATCAAGGCTCATTCATCCATGCTCCTCAGTGCCACTACAGTGCCTCACAGAAGTGTAATGGGTAGTCAGATTAGATTTGAAATGTACAGCATGTAAAGTTGTGAGTGTACAGCTTGTATAACAGCGTAAATTTGCTTTCCCCTTAACGCCCAACACACAGCCATTAATGTCTAAACCACTGGCAACAAAAGTGAGTACACCTTTAAGTGAAAATATCCAAATTGGGTGCAATTAGCCATTTTGCCTCCCCGTTGTCATGTGACTTATTAGTGTTGCCAAATCTCAGGTGTGAATGGGAGCAGGTGTGTTTAAATTTGGTGTTATCGCTCTTATTCTCTCATACTGGTCCCTGGAAGTTCAACATGGCACATCATGGCAAAGAACTCTGAGGATCTAAAAAAAAATTTGTTTCTCTACATGAAGATGTCCTAAGCTATAAGAAGATTGCCAAGACCCTGAAACTGAGCTGCAACACAGTGACCAAGACCATATAACTGTTGGACAGGTTCCACTCAGAGCAGGCCTCGCTATGGTCGACCAAAGGAGTTAAGTGCACGTGCTCAGCGTCATATCCAGAGGTTGTCTTTGGGAGATAGACATATGAGTGCTGCTAGCATTGCTGCAAAGGTTGTAGGGATGGGGGGGTCAGCCTGTCAGTGGCCAGACCATACGCCGCACACTGCATCAAATTGGTCTGCATAGCTGTCATGCCAGAAGGAAGCCTCTTCTAAAGATGATGCACAAAGCCTGAAAACAGTTTGCTGAATACAAGCAGAGTAAGGAAATAAATTACTGGAGCCATGTCCTGTGGTCTGATGAGACCAAGGTAAACTCATTTGGTTTAGATGGTGTCAAGTGCGTGTGGCGGCCACCAGGTGAGGAGTACAAAGACAAGTGTGTTTTGCCTACAGTCAAGCATGGGGGTGAGAGTGTCATGGTCTGGGGTTGCATGAGTGCTTCTGGCACTGGGGAGCTACAGTTCATTGAGGGAACCATGAATGGCAACATGTACTTTGACATACTGAAGCAGAGAATGATCACCTCCCTTTAGAGACTGGGCCGCAGGGCAGTATTCCAACATGAAAACGACCCTAAACACACCTTCAAGATGACCACTGCCTGGCTAAAGAAGCTGAGGGTAAAGGTGGTGGACTGGCCAAGCATGTCTCCAGACCTAAACCCTATTGAGCATCTGTGGGGCATCCTCAAACGGAAGGGGGAGGAGCACAAGGTCTCTAATCCACCAGCTCTGTGATGTCATCATGGAGGAGTGGAAGAGGACTCCAGTGGCTATCTGTGAAGCTTTGGTGAACTTCATGCCCAAGAGGGTTAAGGCAGAGCTGGAAAATTAATGGTGGCCACACAAAATATTGACACTTTGGGCGCAATGTGGCCTTTTTCACTTGGACCCCTTTCTCACTGAAGATCGCCCGCGCTTTACCGGCACTGTGCAGGTGGGAGCGGGCCGCTTTTAACCCAAAAAAGGGGGTTAAAAGCGCTTCTGCCGAAGCCGCTGCCCTTTAATCTCAATGGGAGGTGTGGTTTAGGAGCGGTGTATACAATCGGGCTTTCACACTGGGGAGGCAGTTTACAGGTGCTATTTTTAGCGCTAACATGCCTGTAAAGCGCCTTCAGTGTGAAAGGAGTCTTTAGGGGTGTACTCACTTTTGTTACCAGCGGTTTAGACATTAATCAATCGCTGTGTGAGTTATTTTGAGTGGACAGCAAATTTACACAATTATACAAGATGTACACTCCCTACTTTACATTGTAGCAAAGTGTAAGTTCTTAAATGTTGCATGAAAAAGATATAATAAAATATTTACGGAAATGTGAGAAGTGTACTCTTTCGTGAGATACTGTATGCTTCCCTGGGACTTTAAATTGGTTCCCTCTGCCTTGCAGAAATCATCCCTTGAATCCACTGGGTACGTACCTTTTAAAATCCTTGCCCGCAAAGTGGCCTATTTGATAGCCATCACAGCTGTCAGATGTTCAGTTTCTGAACTAGGGGCCCTTTTTCTATAGAGTCTTTCTTCATACTTCACAAAGACAAGGTTGTCTTATGCCTTGCTCTCAAGTATCTCTCTACATTACCTGGATGTAGTCAGAGTCCAAGCATTTCTAAAAGCTACAGATTCCCTGTTTGTTCTTGTCCCTTTTGTGAGATACTGTATGTAGCTAGAACACCTGATGGTGCTCCCTGCATGTTGGCCAGGCTGTGTAAAAGTCTCACACGTGTGGTATCACCATACTCTGGAGGAGTAGCAGAATGTATTTTGGGGTGGTAGTTGCAAGTATGCTTATGCTGTGTGTGAGAAATAACTTTTTATGACAATTTTGTGAAAAAAAAGGAAAAAAAAAAATCTTCATTTTGCAAAGAACAGTGGGAAAAATGTACAACTTCAAAAAACTTCCATGCCATTTACTAAATACTTTGGAATTTCTACCTTCCAAAAAGGAGTCATTTCAGGGGTATTTGTACTTTCCTGACATTTCAGGGCCTCAAGAAATTAAATGGGCTTGTCGGTACATCAGGTGTGATAAATTTAATGATTGGCACCATAGCTTATAGACTCTAAGACCCCTTTCACACTGGGGCATTTTTTCAGGCGCTTTAGCATTAAAAAAGCGCCTGTAAAGCGCCTGAAAGAAGCCTCATCTGCAATCCCAATGTGAAAGCCCGAGTGCTTTCACACTGAGGCGATGCGCTGGCAGGGCGTCAAAGTCCTGCAAGTGGCTTCTTTGTAGTGCTTTTTGGTGAATACACCGCTCCTAAAGCACCCCTTCCCATTGAAATGAATGGGACGAGCCTGCAAAGCGCTTTTGGCAGTGGTGCTTTGTTGGGAGCGCTTGTAACCTTTTATTTGGCCACTAGCAAGGGTTAAAAGTGCTCGAAAAACACTGGTAAATCGCTGCTAGTTTAAGTGGCGCTTTACAAGCGTTTTTCGGGTGCTAGCAGTGTGAAAGGGCTCTTAAAGCACTTGGGCTTTCACATTAGGATTGCAGACGCTCTTTTTTGTAAAAAAAAAAAAAAAAAAAAAAGCGCCTGAAAAACACCCCCATGTGAAAGGGGTCTAAAACTTTCATAAAGACCAAATCCTATATGCTGATTTGGGTTATTTTAACCAAAGATATGTGGTAGGATAAATTTTGGCCAAAATGTATGATGAAAAATTACTAATTTTGCAAAGTTTTATAGCTGAAACAAAGAAAAATGCATCTATTTATTTTTTGACAAAATTTTTTAAGTATTTTTTTTCATTTATAGCGCAAAAAATAACTCGGTAATTAAATACCACCAAAAGAAAGCTCTATTTGTGTGGGGAAAAAAGACAAAAAATTTGTATAGTTAGTGTTGTATGACTGAGTAATTGTTGAAAATGGGAGATCGCTGAAAACTGGTCTGGTTAGGAAGTTAAGTGCCCAGTGGGCAAGTGGTTAAAAATGTTTTTTGTTAACCCAAAAAAAAGTATTTTTTTTCATTTATAGCGCAAAAAATAACTCGGTAATTAAATACCACCAAAAGAAAGCTCTATTTGTGTGGGGAAAAAAGACAAAAAATTTGTATAGTTAGTGTTGTATGACTGAGTAATTGTTGAAAATGGGAGATCGCTGAAAACTGGTCTGGTTAGGAAGTTAAGTGCCCAGTGGGCAAGTGGTTAAAAATGTTTTTTGTTAACCCAAAAACACCATCATCAGAGTACATTCCTCTTTCAGCCGCAGCCCTGCTCTGTCTCCCCCCTTCCTGTGTCCGCACTGCCCATTCCCGTCCTGCTGCTCAAATGGTTAACGTTACATTAGCCTCTTTGTTGATTCATCTAATATACCCCTGTGACTGTGCTTTATAAAAAATGCAGCTATATACCTTGTTTGCTGAGCACAGATGGGTGATCACGTGACATGCCGCTTTTCTTCTCTCGCATGACAGCTACAGCGGTCGGCCGCCTGTCTCCTCCTCCTCCACTCCTGAATAAGGATGAGCTCAGGAGTGTTCGCATACTCCATGTGCAGAGCCTGCCAGGAAGTCGGCACAGTGCTGTGCTAATCACAGGCAGTGAGACATTGCCCGATCTCTGCAGCCGCGAATCCGGAATGTCTCGCTGCCTGTGATTAGCGCAGCGCTGTACTTACTTCCTGGCGGGCTCTGCACAGGGAGTATGCGAACACGCCTGAGCTCATCCTTACTCCTGAATGCCGTCAGTGGGGGAACCTCAGCCCCGCCCACTGCATCTGTCGTGCCGAGAGAGGAGTGTCTGCATGCCACATGATCGCCGATCTGTGATCAGTAAACGCGGTATATAGCTGCACTTTTAATAAAGCGCAGTCACTGGGAAATTGGATAAATCAACAAAGAGGATACTGTAAAGTTAACCCTGTGGGTTAACAAACACTTTAATGCATTGTTTGAGGAAATTCTCATTAACCATATTTGGGGCTTTTGCTTCCCAGACTGAGTTGCAACATGCAACCATTCCACAGGCTTATGTGATCTTGATAAACTGAATGGCCTTACAAGTTCCTGGAGATCAGCAACTTGTAGGCTTTGATTGCTCAGCAGTCAAAAGGGTGTTTGGCAGGTGCCCCCAAACCACTGGATTAAAAAAAAAAAAAAAAAAGTCCAATGACCCGCTCAATACATACTACTTGATTGCCAGGCACCACAATGCTTTTCTCCAAACTGAATGCTACAAAGTTCATGCTGTGAGTAGGCATTGGCACAGTAGCGGCTGAACAACATGTAGGCTGGATTTACTCCTTCATCCACAAGGTGACTGTATCCTAAAGAAGAGGCAAATTTTAAGTACAAATAAACCTCTTTATTGACTGTCCTATTCTCTCTTTCTCAAAGGATCCTGGAACAAATTATGAATACTCAAATAACAGAAACAATGTAGCTACAAAACCGATAACAGATCTAACGGGTGAAGCGGAAATCACTGTGTCAGATGTGGAATATAACTCTCGAGAGACAGAGGAAAAAGGGTAATGCTGTCACCCAAGTCCGTGTTTGTCATGTTTGTGTCTACTGGATTGACAGACCCCATAATATTATTGAATTTTCTCCACAGAGTGCAGCCTCGGTTCCAGTTCAGTTTGAAGGACTTCCACTGTTGTGCAGTATTAGGCAGAGGACATTTTGGAAAGGTGTGTATTGTGAGAGATCATGAAGGATACCGCTGGAAATAGAATTTGTGTATAATTATATTGTGACAACTTTCTGCCTTCATTTCAGGTGCTACTGGCAGAGTACAAAAACACTAATGAAATGTTTGCAATCAAAGCCTTAAAGAAAGGAGATATTGTAGCTCGTGATGAAGTTGACAGGTATGTCCATCTAAAATATATAAATTGTAAAGATTATTTTTAAAATTTAAGAAAACTGAAGTCACTGTACCGCTAAGGAAATTATTATTTTTTTGTTTTGTCACACTGCCCTCTTGTGGCATTTATTTTTCATCAAACATGTCTGTCTAGTTCTTTCTTGCTAGCTGCAGTAACAGTATTTATAGTATGTGCTGTCCTGTTAGCCAAGCTCTGCTTGCTCTAGAGGGGCTGAAAAATCAAATTAATTGAATTTGTGACGTATTGTCCCCACAGCCAGTATACCATTTCCCACGCTGCCCTGACACAAGGTTAATTACATTATGAATATCAACTCTTTGGAAATTTTAGTGTATTATAGGGTTTCTCATCCAACTATAAATCGCACACGTTAATATTTATTATTCAATACTCACTGCACTTGGCTTTAAACAGTCAATAGACCTCATGCTTATGCTAAATGGAGGTTCTTGCATGTAATACACACAGCTGCTATTTGTGTGATACATACAATCTCATGCAACAGTCTGTTCACCAAATATATGGTCAGAGGCCAGATTTTTGCTGATGGAGCTCTCAGCATGCACTTGCCTATCTTTTGTTCCTCTAATGCTCTGTTCGACATCAGGAGTGAGGAAACCTCAACCTGTGTAAGCTCTATTGTGATCTCCAGTTGGAGCTCTCCTTTCAACTACATAACAGTAGTAGGCCATTTATCAAGCACCACTCCTGCGCCTCCATCCCTAGAAATACTGGATTTTTTTTTTCTGGTGCAGGGGCACACAGGCAAATGTGAGTACGTGCTGCAAGGGTCCTTGCTCTCTCTAAATATTTCCAATAGCCGATTTGTATTCATATTTTACTGTTGCGCTTTCTTTAACTGTTTTCTTTCTGCTGTACTTTAGCCTTATGTGTGAGAAACGCATCTTTGAAACTGTGAATAGTGTGCGGCACCCGTTCCTGGTGAACCTGTTTGCTTGTTTCCAAACCAAAGATCACGTGTGCTTTGTGATGGAGTATGCAGCTGGAGGAGACTTAATGATGCACATTCACACGGATGTTTTTTCTGAACCAAGAGCTGTGTAAGTTGTTTCTAAACTACTTCAGATATCTGCTGGGGTCTATTTTTCCGTAAGTGTAGAAAAGGCTGATTGGGCATGAATGGACTAATCTCCCACTGTGGCTATTGTATTCTTATAGTCAGCAGCTGTCAGAATTACCAGAACAGAAGCTACATCTGATTTGATATAACCACTATTCACCTAACAATTTTCTGCCCAGGTACTTTGACTTGTCTATCGAAAGATGTTAGTTGGGAGGGTGCTTGTAGGGTCACCCTTAATACTAATTTCTGCCATTTTTTGAGGAACTAAACAAAATATGTTCAGTTTATGAATACCTTTTTATGTTCAAGCACTTGAACTAGTAACACAACAGCTGTAAGGATAAGCTTCGAGTTGAACTCATGTTCGACTCGAACATTGCCTGTTCGGTGAAAAATTTGGGGTGTTCGCTGCAAATTTGCAAAGGCGTGGAACACCCTGTACAAGTCTATGGGAGAAACCTAAAGTGCTAATTTTAAACGCTAATATTCAAGTTATCCTAAAAAGTGTTTGGGGACCTGGGTCCTGCCCCAGGGGATCAGGTATCAATGCAAAAAAAAGTTTTAAAACAGACGTTTTTTCAGGAGCAGTGATTTTAATGCTTAAAGTGAAACAATAAAAGTGTAATGTTCCTTTATATTTCTCACCTGGGGGGTGTCTATAGTATGCCTGTGAAGGGGCGCATTTTTCCCGTGCTTAGAACTGTCCCTGCACAAAGTGTCATTCTACAGGAAAAAGTCATTTAAAATCACTTGCAGCTATAATGAATTGTTGGCTCCCCGTAATACAGAGAACAGTCATTGATTAAAAAAAAAAGCGTGGGGTTCCCCCAAATTCAATTACCAGGCCCTTCAGGTCTGGTATGGATATTAAGGGGAACCCCGCGTCAAATAAAAAAAAATGGAGTGGAGTTTCCCCTAACAACCCATACCAGACCCTTTATCTGAGCACACAACCTGGCAGGCCACAGGAAAAGAGGGGGGACGAGAGAGCGCCCCCTCCTGAACCATACCAGGCCACATGCCCTCAACACTGGGAGGATGCTTTGGGGGTCTGTGACCCCTCAAAGCACCTTGTCCTCCATGTTGATGAAGACAAGGGCCTCATCTCCACAACCCTGGCCGGTGGTTGTGGCGGGCGGGGGGCTTATCAGAATCTGGAAGCCCCCTTTAACAAGGGGACCCCCAGATCCCGGCCCCCCCTGTTTAAAATGGTAAGGGGGAACAAAAGTAACCCTACCATTTCACAAAGAAAGTGTAAAAGAATGTTAAAAAAAGACACACACACCATTTGTAAAAGTACTTTATTAAAAATAAAGAAAATGTGTAAAAAAAACTATTCCAGCGGTGGTAATCCACTCTTGCTATCCAGCGACGGATGATCATCTCTCCGGGGTCCAGCGATGGCTGATCTGATCCAGCGACGGGTGATCTCTCTCTTCAGTGCAGCGCCGTCCCCAGCTTCCTGTCCTGATGACTATCATCTCAAGAATTCCCCAAGTAAAAACAGACAGCAATAAAAACCTGACTGAGGTTTTAACCATTCTCCAATGATGATTTCACTCCTGTCACAAAATATTAAAATACTACCTCAACTGGAAAAGTACATCTTGCCTGACATCAGCTTTGTAGCCAAACACATGCTCACAGAGTCAGAAATGGCTAGCTAGACCATTTGTTAATGGCAAAGCGTTAGTGGGCAAAGTACCTATCTGACACTGCATTTGGCTCTACCGTTTCTGTTTGTGACAGCTTCAAGCTACCAGTACACGGGCAAAGTAACTTGTCAGGTTCTCTAACCTATGCTTCCAAACTTTTTTTTGGTTAAGGCACCCTTTAAAATGACGTGCAATCTGGAGGCACCCCGTTCTAAAATGTAAAAGACAAAACAAATAATTTTACATAATGCAGCAACATCCACATATATAGGACACCCAACATTAGAGGTGATTTATTCTTCCAAAGCAAACATACCTTTGCACACTGGTACTGACTAGTATTCCAGTGTGTCTCTTGTATCTCAGTTGCTTTTCCTCACTCAGCTAATATGACTCCAGTGCTGATGGAGAGTAGGCAGAGGAAAAGGAGGAGGTGCAGGCTGGGTTCCTTATCAACCAGTGACATCATTAGTTGTAATGGTGCACAATGAAACCCTGTGGCTTTGTGTAACTAAAAGGCAGTCTTGATCTGCCTACTGTCTTGTATACCATTTTTGGGCAGTTTTGTAGGCATTTTGCTAAGGCACCCTGGTTGACAAAGGTTGGGTTAGATCATGTTTGATGTGTTATGCTGATAACCTTGCAGTGTGTCAGACATTGTTTGGCCACAGATGACTCCTCCAGTAAATGTCTTTTGTAGGCTCAAATTGCTGTCGCAACTTATTTATATTAGTCGAAAATCACACCGTTGGAAGAAAACAGAAGCGTTAAAGGATAAGTTCACCTTTTGTAACTTGTTAAATGTTCCACCAATTTTTAGGGGGGGAACCATGTAACGTGTTCCAGCATCTGCAGCCTCAACCCTGTGCCCTCCACCACCACAACCCTATCCCTACTCCCTCTGCCATCGGGAGTGAGGGCTTCTCCCCACACCCGCTGTCACAATTTGAAAACTGTGTGGACCTCTGCTCCCCTTACGTGCAAAGAAATATGATTTATTTTTATTTTTCACAAGGTGAACTTATCCTTTAACCGTTAAGAATAGAATTTATTGGCTGAAGATCATCTTGCATACTCTAATGCTTTATGCTGTAACCCTGTAGCATGTTTCTTAGACGTAATCTCGCCACTGTCCCACCAGGCCGTGGTGGAGAAAGTTTGTGTAATCCCTTTCAGTAGCCTGGCAGTAGATACTCCTGATTCTTTGGGTGGCGTATTGTTGTCTGTGCTGATGAAGTCACTGGATGATATAACCCATACCACAGTGTGTCTGCAATTACCAGCTACTTTAAAATGCTTTTTTTTTTCCAGGTTTTATGCAGCCTGTGTGGTTCTTGGCTTGCAGTATTTACATGAGCACAAGATTGTTTATAGGTGAGTTACCCTTAAGTACATGTTAAGTACTGATGACGGCACCATTTCATCAATTCGGTGTGTTTTAACAAGTTGTGGGTGGAAAGATTGTCCCACTGTGAAAGTGTCCGATTGTTGAAAATGCCGTAATTACAGTTCACAACTCCTTTTTATTCTTAGATTTGCCACATGATGCCATTCCTACCTTATTGCATTCATCTTCTGGATATAGTTGCCTGTTCATGCAGATGTACAGGGGATGGGGCTTCATAGATTTTATAGAACGGTTTACTGGATCCAAAACTCTAAAAGCCTTTCAGAGTAGTTTAGCTGCTTTACAGCAGCTCATTATATTTATGTAGGCTTGTATGTGCTACCACCTATTAAAGCCCAAGTCACTGGTTGAGCTTTACAGTACTTATACCTTAGATTGACAGAAGAGTAACTCCTCATCCGTCATGCTGGCTTTATTCCACAGCTTTAAATCTGTTTTTTACATGCATTCAGAATACGCTTGGCTCCGGGCTTCATTTTGTGATTGACCTGGAGGATAGGGAGGTGAAGATTAACATATGCAGCAGCTGTCAGCATTGTATAAACTGTATGTATCGACTACATACATTAGAGTTCTGTTTTCTGGTAGCAGGATGACTATTTCCTATTCTGCTGTTGGAAAAAATTTAGTTGGGCGAAGTGCTGCTCGGCCAACATTGTATTTTCTGAATGAATCCAAGGCTTTGTCGGATTGGCTGAGTTGTAGAGGTTGGCAGATGCCACCATCTCCACCTCAGCCAATCGGAGAAAGGTTTGCATTCATTCGCTGTGAAACAGAGGTGTATACTTTATGTAGCTGGTGTTACTTACAGCTCATACAGAGCTAAGTAAAACGTGGAGTTAGGCTTTAAGCTTTACACAGCATTTCCTCCAATGCAGCAGGTCCTTTTTTTTCTGGTGTTTTCCCTTTAATAGTAAATAGAAGGAAAAGGACCAAGAGAAACCTCTTTCCACATTTCCTGTATTAGAAGTAAGTTTATTGTGTTCTATGAAAATTCTCAAGCAAATATTACATGTTCACCTAGGGATTTGAAGCTGGACAATCTCCTATTGGATACAGAAGGATTTGTAAAAATTGCTGACTTTGGTCTTTGCAAAGAAGGTAATGTGCACATTTTATTAAGATATCTGTTGTCATTTACTCTATTTGTTTTATTTATTTATTTATTCTCCAGACCCTAACAAGTATGCTATCCAGTGAGCACAGCTCTGAACACTGAGGCTAACTGACTTGGGGTACACACTCAATAAACATACACATTTCATATGATAGGAAGGAAAATCTCCGACAGCAAAACCCCCTTTCCGTTAATTTTAATCGCTGTTCACGTCCCCATTGCTGATTTTTCCTTTTCTGTCAGGTGAAAAATTTGTCCCCTTTACTACACGTGCTCTGTTCAAAAGTACAAAGGAAAATTAAATAAAATAATACATTTCTCTGGATTTGAGAAGCCCCCTTAGATATATATATATATGAATTGCAGTGCCATTAGGTATTTATAAGAATTAAAATAAAAAATGCTGGCTGCGCCTATCCGTGTACAATCCAGTAATGTTTTTGAACCAAAACTTTACTTTCAAACCACAACGGCTTTCCTTATTCAGTGACAGACTTTCTCGTGTACAATAAAATAAAACTTATTCCAGGCTCCTGTTCAGTCTCCTTCCTCTCTCCTCACTGAGCTGATTTTGTCTGCGCTTCCTTTCCTCCACATCCCCTCGGTATAAAAGATGTGCTCCCAATATGTATAAAGATTTCACGTTTATTGCATAATATCCCTAATCATAACACTGAGGAAGTCACGTGATCGTGGCGATAACCGTGGGATGAGTCGTATGAACAGAGTACTGTGTGGAACATACGGGAGCTGCTGTCCTGTCGCATGTTCTTTTAAAGCGCACTGTCTCAAATTTTAATGTAAGTGGATATTGTGAAATAAATGTACAATCTTTATACACTACACAATGGGAGTGTATATTTTATACTGAGGGGACGTGGAGGAAAGGAAGCCTAGACAAAGCCAGTTCAAAGAGGAGAGTGTAAGGAGATTTTACAGCTGAGGAGCCTGGAATTAGCCCCAGCAGGGGAAGGCGATTATGGACCTGGAAACGGGTCTAAACTGGACGTGAGCGCAGTCATGAGAGGTTGTGGGAGTCACTGCACAATTATATTAACGGAAATCCACAAGGGTGAAGGTGAAAAATTTGGAGGATGTGAGAAGCACATTTAAAGGGAAAAATATTTGAAAGAAGAAAAGCACTACTAATTAAACTATAGTCATCTGGGACTGTCGCGTTTGTTTTATTTTATTGTACAAGTGAAAGTTTGTCACTGAATAATGAAAACCGTTTTGTGGTTTGAAATTAGGTTTTGGTTCAACCACTTCAGCCCCGGAAAGGTTTCACCCCCTTCATGACCAGACTATATTTTGTGATACGGCACTGCGTTGCTTTAACTGACAATTGCACGTTCATGTGACACTATACCCAAACAAAATTTGTGTCCTTTTTTTCCCACAAATAGAGCTTTCTTTTGGTACCTCTGTGGTTTATTTGTTGCGCTATCAACAAAAAAACATATATTTTTTACTTTTTTACTTTCTGCTATAAAACGCATCCAATAAAAAAATTCTTCATCAGTTCAGGCCAATATGTATTCCGCTACATATTTTTGTTAAAAAAAATCTCAATAAGCATATATTGAGCGGTTTGCGCAAAATATATCGCATCTACAAACTATGGGATATTTTTTTTTATTTTCACTGGTAATGATGGTGATTTTTTATTTTTTTTTCCTCCTCTCCAGGACTGTGGTGGACAAATTGGACGTGAAGTGAAACTTTTTGGGGACCAGTGACACTAATACAGTGATCAGTGCTCAAAAAAGCAGTGTCGCTGTATAAATGACACTGGCAGGGTAGGGGTTAATATCGGGGGCGAGCAAAGGGGTTAAATGTGCTCCTAGGGAGTGAATTCTAACTGTGTGGGTGATGGTATAACTGGGGGATTAGCAGAAACACAAGATCTTTCTTCCCCTGACAGAACGGCAGTTTGCCTTGTTTACATAAACAGACCACCATTCTGCCTCTCCATCGAACGATCAGTGAGTCCTGGCGGCTGCCCGACCCGCTGATTGGCTCCCACTGTGTTCAATCACAACGGGTTGGTGGAGGCACGTGCGCCTCAGACCCAGAAGAGGAAACATACCGCTACATTGTTTCACGCAGCTGGGTCTGCCCTACCACAGAGTGTGCGGTGGGCGTCCTGAAAGCAGTTAAAAACATTAACTGGGTTGCACACACTTGGGAGCATCCAATGTTTTTGATTTTATTTAGTTTGTCGTTGTGGGAACACAATTATTTGGTTGCAGCCATCAGACACAAGTTAGAAGTGAGGGACATATTAGGTTAGGGAGCGCAAGATAATACACACCTGTTTCATTATTTATAAGAATTGCTTGCCTAGACCTTCGTAAATTAAGTTTAATAGCAAACTGTTTAATAGTATTTACTTTTATTAAGAGATTGCATGCAGGTGCAAAGAACTGCTGGCTCAAACGTAAAGCAGTGTGTCCTCTCTCCCTGTCTCCTATCCAGGAATGGGTTTTGGAGATAGAACTAGCACTTTCTGCGGCACCCCAGAATTTCTGGCTCCAGAAGTCCTCACTGAAACCTCCTATACCAGAGCAGTGGACTGGTGGGGGCTGGGAGTCCTAATTTATGAGATGCTTGTTGGTGAGGTATGTCTATTTGTACAGTATGCTGTATAGGAGGTTTAATTGTGTTTAGATTCACTTTCATGTTTTGATGAGAGAGAGTACATTTGAACTGGTTGCAAAAGTTTATGGCTTATTAAAGGGTCCCAAGAGACCATTGCAGCTTTATAAGCTGTATGCTCTGTGTATGCATCTTCAGGATGTGCTCTAACATTGCAGTGTATTATTTATTAAAGAGCTATGTGGTAGGGCATCTGCACTATTGCAATACATTAACCTTTTTGTTTCATCGTGCCTTTTGATGACTTAAGCACATTAGTAATTGTTTTTCATTAGCTTTAATATTTTATTTATGGCTATGTGCATGCTTACGATGAGCAAGGTGGGCACTTCCCCTAAGTGCTTATCAGACTAGTGATCTGATGGCATCCACATACGGACTGGTATTTGTCATCTTTGCTAGTAGTTGTGTAAAATAAAAATAAAAAGTCTAACTGCTGTCATACAGTAGTTTTTCAGTGTATTGACAATTGTACTCATTGCTTTAAATAACCAAGTCGGAGCCAAATATATTGTATGTTATTTTTTGACCAGTCCCCATTTCCTGGAGATGATGAAGAGGAAGTATTTGACAGCATAGTCAATGATGAAGTCAGATATCCACGGTTCCTATCAACAGAAGCCATTTCTATCATGAGAAGAGTAAGTTGCCATTGAAACTACATTCACCAGATTTAATTCAGAAATTTCCTCCTTATTATAGCCTGCTCGTCTGATCAATTGTGTGCGTTTATCATAAGTGGGTAAAGAGTACGTTTTATTTCGTTTTTTTGTTTGACGGACACAGCTTCTTCTAGTTTTCAACCTTGGATTTTATATTGCCACCTACAAAAGTAGGACACTAAGCCAAAAAAACTCAGGACTGCCTATGGGTAGTCCTATCTGGTATTAACCCCCTCTCTGTTATAGACAAACCAGTTAATTCTGCCTAGTGCCTCATCTTGAACCGCTGCGGCCAGTTAAATGTCTCACCGGTGGCTCATATATGACCAGGCACCAAACGTCTGTTTCACAGCACTACCCTGGCCAACAGCCCTCCACTCTGGTGGGAGGCAGTTCTGTCTGGTCTATAGGACCAGTAAGTAGTAGCCCTCCCAGGCACGGTGCGGAGTGCAGGTGCTCTTTGGGATGGTAGGCCCTGCAGGGTCCTCCTACCTTTCTGGCCTGCAAGGTTTCCTACCTGCACCCCTCTCCCCCACTCCTCTTTTGGTAACCCTGTTCTGCTTGCTGGCTGGGCTGCTTTGCCTGTGGTTTGGTGCTGGCTGGAGCTAATGGCTTTTTGCCCCACCTGTGGGCATGGTGGGGTTAACTGGCTGTGGGTGTATTCTATCCTGTACCTTGCTACTGACCTAGGACCTGTCATGGCAGGCACCATTTTTCCAGGGGCTCAACAGTTCTTTCCCTGATGCTGTCAGTGGCTACTTTGCGGTGTATCGTTCTGGAGGCTCTAGGCACGCTGTTTCCTCCCTAGTGGGCAGGATCATAGCAGCCATTTTGCTGTGGTCTGTACTAAGGCTCTGGGTGCACAGTTTCCTCCCTGGTGGGTAAGATAGCAGTGGCCATTTTGTTGTAAACCATACAGCAGGGGCCATCTTGGATTTCCCATGGTGCCTTCACTGCTCATGTTTGGCAGGGTTTTACTGTCTCTTGGGGACAGACTAGTGTGTCTCCCTGGGGCAGTGTGGACAGCTCCCAGGTTCCTCTCTTCAGTACCTGGGTTTGGATCATGCTGGGGTACCCTCCCTCTCTGCTTTGGCATGCTAGGGGGTGTCTAGCAGTCAAATTCAGCTAGTGGACTTCCCTGAGGATGCTTTTCCCTTTATGGTGTCTCAGGATCATACCTCCCTTCCTGACCCCTCCTGGAGGCAACAGGTTCCTCTGGACCCTCTGTATGCACTGTTAAGCAGTCCTGGAGTCTTTTTGAGCGCAATCGAGCAGTAATGAACCCTTACCTTTTTCCTTCAGCTTTGAGCATGATTTTGGTTCTGCTGCTGCAGACCCGGCCCGTCCCGTCCTGTTTGATGGCCTTGACGATGTGATCCCTGAACCTTAAACGGTGATGAGTCCTTTGCTTCTGTCGCCACACATGAACATGCACTGGTGGGCCGCTGTTATCATTGAGGATACCTCTGGGGCTACTGGGGAAGTGGCAGTCCTCTTTTGGTACGCGTAAGCCGCCTCATGCACACAAGCTATTACGCTATCCCATTTATTTACAAGGATCGGCAGCTATCAAAGTGCCCTTTTGTGATCCCAAAATATTTTGGTGCATTACTCCTTCAAAGAATCCTTTCTGAAGTGGATCTCCCCTCCTGTCATGGACCCTTCCATTTCAAGGTTGAATCAGTCAACCATGATATAGAAGGAGCAGTCTTCTTTTAAGGATCTGGCTCTCAGGAAGGCAGAATCGGTCACACAAACAATGTTTACTGTTGTATGTCCGGTTCTGCGTCCAGTTTTGTCCATGGCCATGGTGTCTCGGGCACCACTGAGTAGGCTAAGCTCATATGTCACGCACATCAGTGGGGAGCAGGGTCTATGTAGAACTGGCAGAACTTATGATCTAGGATCTCGAGTGTGTGTGATACGTCCTTGGATGTAGCTTCTCTGCTCTACAAGCTCTAAGTTTCGGCAGTAGTGCTTTACTGTGTGCTGTGACTCAAGTAATGGTAATGGCTGTGAACGAGACATCCAAAAGGGCTCTAGTAGATTTGCCCTTCCAGGGTGAATGCCTTTTTGGTGCTACCCTAGATGATGACCTAAAGGACCTTACTGGGGGGAAGAGCACTTTCCTCCCATAATCAAGGACCGTGAAGGAACCCCCACTGCAAGCGTGATCCTTCTGTCTCTTCGCAGAAGATTATTCTTCACTCATTCTCGAATAAAGGCCCCCGGTCCTGGCTTATCAAGCCTACGGACAAGTCCTCCTGGGTCTTAAGGCTCCCCCCACCTGTTTTTGGGGTGGAGGGATGTCTTCGCTGGTTTGCGGACTCATGGACCTCCATGCTTTGACAAATTGTCCACAGACTGATTTTATTTATTTTTTTCCAGCTACAAAATAATTTCCTTTCGGTTCACCAGAGTGTTTCTTTCCTACCAATCTTCATCTCTCCCAATCGCACCTGCAGGTTCCCTACAGAGCGGTGCATGTAGGGGCCTGGTCAGGATCCGTTCAAACAATGCCAGGGTGGTGGCCTATGTCAATGACCAAGGCAGGACGTGGCATGCAGTAGCAGAGCTGGAGGCCTTGCATGTTCTCCAATGGAACGTGACATGCTGGCTCTATCCACAGTGCATATGGCAGGAAAAGCAAATTGGCAGGCCGACTACCTCAGTCGGCAGATCTTGGCTTAAGTAGAGTGATAGCTGCATACGGATGTATTTCATCAGATTTGTCTTCGGTTGGGCTTTCAAGACACCAGAAGGTCCACGTCCGGTCCCAACAGGAAGTTACCACTGTTTGTGGCAAGAGTTGAGGGATCCTCTGCTTACTAACTGGTTCACCTACAGCAGAGGAGCAGGTTTATACCAGCTAGGGCTACCTATTGGTGGTGCCGAGTTTCTTTTGTGTCTAGCGTCCTACTCCTGTAGATGGCACTATAAACCTTATGGTCATGAATTAGAAGAAGCTGTGTCCGTCCAAGGAATTTTACGTTGAGTAACAAAAATCCTGCTTTCTGGTAGAAAGCCATACAAGGTACATATGTGCAAAGCAACAGATATATACAGGAAAAATAAACCAGAATACAAATATTAAAGTGATTCTAATGGCTGAAGTTTTTTTTTTTTTTTTTTTTTTTTTTTCTTTTTTTTACCTTCATGCATTCTATGCATGAAGGTAAAAAACCTTCAGTATGCAGCTTCCCCCCTCAGCCCCTCCTAATAATTACCTGAGCCCATTTTCGATCCAGTTATGTGCATGAGAGCAACTGCTCTCCTAGCTGTTGCTCATTGGCTCAGACACAGCAGCGGGGGAGCTATTGGCTCCTGCTGCTGTCAATCACAGCCAGTGAGGAGGAGATGGGGCAAAGCCTCACTCTGTCTTATGGACATACAGAGCGGGGTTCGGAAGCAAGCGTGCATAAATACCCCCATGGCAAACGGCTTGCTATGGGGGCTCTTAGCAGTAACACTAGGGAATAAAATGGGGGGGTCATTGCAACTTTTTACATTGCACAGTATTTGCGCAGCAATTTTTCAAATGGATTTTTGAATGAATGAAAAAAAGTAGCCCAATTTTTTTGTATAAAGTGAAAGATGATGTTGCGTGTAGTAAGTGGATGCGAACATGTCACGCTTTAAAATTGCACACACTCGTGGAATGGTGCCAAATGTAAAAATCTCCTTAGGCGACTTGGGCTAGAATTGTTGGTCTTGCTCTAACGCTTGCGGCGATACCTCATGTGTGATTTAAACGCTGTTTACATATGTGGCCGTGACTTGCGTATGCCTTTTTTTTTTTTTTTTTTTTTTTTGGTGACCACTTTTATGCCTATTGGAGGTAATGTAAACATTCCTTGTAATAGGAAATGGTGAGTGACAGGTCCTCTTTATGGAGAGATATGGGGCCAATAAGACCCCACATCTCTCCTCCATGCTGGGAAGGAAGAGATCAATAAAATAAAATGAACTGTTTCGGCCTTTCCAGTCATGTCCCCTGCATTGTTAACTTCCGCCAGCCCGGAGAGTGCGTGTTCCTCTCCCCACCCCCCATTTTTCAGTGTTTTTGCAATAGTGTTTTTTTGCTGCGGAGATGCGATTATGAGCCTTTGCGGTTTTTATTTTGTAACATTTTTACAGCTGAAAAACGCCTTGATAACAGCCTACGTGTGCATGGACATATAGGATAACGTGCTGGAAAGTTGACTAGGAAAAAAAACATCTGAAGCCAAAAACAGCAGCTATAAAAACATCCAAAAATGTCCAGTGTGCATGAGGCCTTGGTGTTTTATTGAATAATTAAGTCTATTGCAGCACAAAGGACACGTTTTCCAAGTACAGTACAACCGATATGTCCAAGAACATCTTCTAGAATTATATAGCGAAAAGTAATTTGTATCATTCCTCCCTCGTGTAAAAGTGTTTAGTAAACGAGCCTTCAATGGATGCTTATAGCTTTATAAACCTTACAAGAACGGAAAAAATAAATTGTGTTAAGACAGTCCAAAATAACATTATGTGAGGATATCGGATGCAATGTGGTGTAAATGAGCACAGCTACTATATGCTTTAAATTGTGAAACTACAGGGAATAGGGAGGTCATGTCTTATAAGACTTTAATTCCCTCTTTTTTTTAACAGTTTATTTTCAATAACACGAAGAACAAAAGACAGTGGTACATACTTGGCATTTTATAAAAGTAGCATAAAAAATGTGAACAAAAAGAAAAGGCCATTGTCAAAGGTTAGAGATACAGTTTTACAGATTTGGTTGTGACTTTTTAAAGCTCCTCTTAGAGAAGGATAGTCGTATACCTGTGCACATAGGTAAGGCTATGGGTATGAAACCGATAGGGATGGAATACAGCTAAGAGTAGGAGCAATGTCCACAGTAGAGGTAGTAGGCACTCTCTCATGCAAAGAGTCGTAGAAAAGAAAGAAAGGGGGGGTGGGGAGAGAGGGGGTACACAGGCAGAAGAGAAGGTATAGACTACATGTACATCTTTATAGGGTGGTTCTCCAATGGACTTAATTGTGGTCAATCACATTTACCCAAATCCCCAGGTTGCTGGAATCCCGTCTCCCAACCCTGCTCCAGAGTTAGCTGCCTCTCGCGCACCCATATCTTATCTAATTTTTCAGGCAATTGCATGGAGTATAGAAATTAGTGGTTGTTAAATGGGCTTTGGTGAACGGGAACTCTAACAGAAAATGATCCTTGAGGATAATGATCATTTGTTGCAAAAAGATGGAAGTAGTGCTCTTCCAAATTCGGACAATAAATAAGCTGGTGGCTAACAAGACACAAGTTACAAGTGTATGTAGAGGTTTGGGCCATGAGTCAATCCCTATTTCAGGTAGGGCGGTTTGAGGTAAGACAGATACCAGTTAGAAGCGATGAATAAAGTGACATCATTCCAGATGGTAGTGATGCATGGGCCACTAATCTTTTCCCAATGTTCTTTTTAAGGGTAGTTTATTTTGAGGTTGTATGAGCAGTTTGTAAATGTTGGTTTATGGGGGTTATAAAAGCGCAGTACATATCGGGTGACTAAGGAAAGGGTGTGACTAGTGCAAATATATATGCAGAAATCCTTAATATTGATAACACAATTCGTAGAGAGATCATGGAATGAGAGGGCCTGTACAGAAGTTCTCCAACATTTTGGAAACTGGCCAGGATCCAACATTGGAGAGAATTCCAGGCTCATGAGTTCCAATGCAGAGAGGGGCAGGCGTTGTCTCTTGTATACAGGCTTCGATAACTCATGAGCCATTATTTATATGAATCCAAGAAGTATACCAAGACTCCATCACAGGATGGCACTGTGGGGGTCTTAAAGATAGAGCAGTGCCACGTCATATAGAACAATTTTAGATCAAAAAGCACATGAGGAGAAAAATTGACTTTATAGGCACCAATTATAAAAATAACAATTGTTTATTAAACACAAGATACAAAAGGGAATTTTCATTAAAAACGTTATTTTGCAAAGTCAATACATGCAAAACTGTGTTTTTGCTTTTAGGCCTCATGCACACGAAACACTGTTAAACGCGTGTTCAGATGCAGTTGGACACTTTTTTTTTTCAACTGCCCCTGAACTCATTCAATGTTATCCTATGTGTCCATGCACACAGTCTCGTTTTTTGCCGTTTTTATGCAGTTGCGTTTAACCTAGTTTTTCCAGAAGCAAAAAAATGGATTCAGACGCAAAAATTTCCACGTTTCAGACGCTGTTAAACGCGGCACCCACGTTTAGCTGCGTTTGCATCTATAAGCGTTTTAAAGGAACCCAATTTTTTGGACCTGAAAACTCAGAAATATGATCTGAGAATGACATTTTGCGACCCGACTTTGGGGGCCCATATCTTGGGGCCACTTATTGCCAGGAACCCCAAATTCAGTATACAGACACTGTGGAACTAGCACTACAACATATCCAAATTGGAGGTTCTTGTCACCAAGTGACCCCGAGATGGGGGGCCACAAAGTCGGGTTGCAAAATGTCATGCACTTTTCTGCATCAGAGATACATGGCCTCAAAGTCAACTGTGACCATCTGCAGCAATGTAATTTGGTCATTAGGGTTGGGTGTTATGGTAAGTGGTTATCCATTAGGGTTATTGTTTAGTATTAAGGGTTGGATTAGAGTTAGGGTTGTTTAGGGGTAGGGTTAGTGTTAGGGGTTGGGGTTAGTGGTTAGTGTTGGGGTTATTGTTTAGGGGTAGGGTTAGTGGTTAGGGTTAGGATTCTGGATATTTTAATAAGGCATTAAAAAATATTATACTACCATATACAGCAGCAAAGAATTTAAATATATTAATCAATACATATTTCACGATAAAAATATATTAAAAAAATTGGCCAAATTTAAAACAATAATAAAAAGATCTAACATAGATTTGCTTTTAAATCAATTTGAAACTAGAAAAAATGAATAAAAAAATATATTAAGATTAAAAAAAAACTATTTTAATATTGTTTTATATTAGAAATAATGAAAACATTTTAAAAATTGGCACAAGAAAATTTTAGATATTTTAAAAAATTGGATAATTTGCTATAAATAGATATTATTATTTTTTTAAATAAATCTGTACATCTATAGATAAATATATTTTATAAACATATACACATACCTGATCGTTACCAACAGACGTTCCTCTGGTGACACACTGTTTCTCATATTGGTGTCCACGAATGTCAGACCAGGTCGTACTTTTTCTAAGAGCAGATCAAATGTGACAATGGACATCCGGCTAAAATAAAAAAATAAAAACTTGTCGGGGTAGGTACGCAGCTGCACATACATGTTTGGGAAATATCCAACGGACATTCGCTGTCCCATCAACGGATGGGTCCAATATCGACGAGCTCTGACTCTGGACCTCTCACGAAATTTGCGACGACGTTGCTGTCTCATCAGGAGCTTTTCCTGACATATATTCAATATGGGATCCATTTCAAAATATATACCACAGAAAGAGAGGCAAATGCAAGTGTATAACTGCTCTCTATGCTGCTGCTGCTCACTCTGATCAAACTAGCAGAAATAGTTAAAAAACATGCTTTGAGAGCTTGGGGAGAGTCTACATGATGTTATCTTTATAAACGCAAACGCGGCAAAACGCACGTTTCTAAACGCGCGTTTCAGCTTTTTTTGAGCAGAGTTTTCACCTGCGTCTCGTGTGCATGAGGCTTACTCTCTAAAACAGCAGAAAAAAAATTATACCAAACATCATATTAGTCCTGCAACAGTGTATGATATGTAGTAACACGCTTGCTCTACATGTTTCGCATATGACTGCTTCATCGGGAGCTTAATAGCTGTTCTACAAAAGAGGAGGGGAGAGACATATATAAGCATATACAAATACAAGAAACAATACATAATCTAACAAAGTACATTGGTAGAGTGTTCCATATTTTTTTAGCAGAATTCATCCAAAAGGTAAATATGCAGCAGATACCCATAAGTGACATGCAACCGGCGATTTGAGGTTGAACGTGGGGGTGTGCCAGTTAGAAAACAAAGAAAAACAGAAAAAAAAAATGGGAAAAGGTAATATTTGTAAAAAAACAGCAAGGATATATATCCCCATATCAAAGCGCCCATTATTTGAGAAAAGATAGTACAGATAGCAGATTTGAAAAAAAGACAATTTGTGCATAAAAGCAGATAAGGGAAGATGGCAAATAGTATTATTGGCCAAAAGCCTACCTCTGCACATAGACCATACAGGAGCCATCTCATAGATAGCCAGATAGTAGATAGTATTGATGTAAAAGTAACCAACATAAACAGACCACACAGTGACCTAAAACACAGAAACCTATGATAACAAGGGATTAATATATAGTACCTAGTATTCATGATAAAAAGGACACAGAGGTGTTTGACACTTGGCTACTCTTACCTGTTAAATAAGCTAAGGTGAATAAATCAAAGCCACCTGTTATCTTAGTTAAAGCAAGGAGACAGACGGTGTGTTGGGCTCCTGGTAGTTGGCCCTAACACACACAGTTTTCTATCTAAAAACAACACTGAAAGGAAACCTGTATCCAATGACTGGATCTGAAAGGCAAACAGATATTGTAGCAATCTAGGAATTGGTAAGAACGAGTCAAAGAAGCAACAAAGTAGCTAAGATAGCCCTCATAGTAGATTAAGGGAATACACACCTTGATCTGCAGAAAATTTGTAAGCAGCTGGAAGCAACAGACAGCAACAAACCAACCGACTGCCTGTGAAGGGTGCCATCTTGTAGAGCTAGACAGGGCTGCTCTATATACACACCCCAGACAGGTGTGTGGCTGATTGCCACATCACCCGACTCAGCCATCACAAAGGTGCACACCCACACCCCCCTAGTGGCCAACAGCCAGAACTACCACTGATGGAAAAATCCCACTTAGAGCAGATGTAACCCATCAAACACGGAGGGGGCGGCAAAAGGGGGATAGTGGGGCAGAGGGCGGTTGGCCTGTAAGATGACGAGAACAATTAGGGGGAGGAAAGAAGGGAACCCACAAGGACTCCGACCACAATGCACCACATGCCGCAATCACAGATTATATAAATACTGTATTGTGGCTTTGTGGCTGCATGCACAATCATCATACAAGTATGTCACAGGGATCTGAAGTACAATACCAAGAGGATATCCACTGCAGGCTTCTGGAACAAAAAGCCATAAAATAAAAGTTAGATGTAGTATATTCTAATATATAAAATATATATAAACCAGCAAGTAAATTACAAACCGCAATCAATTTGCAGGCTACAATAACAAACTCAATATAAATCTAAATCAGGCACATATGACCGTGGTAAGGCATTGGCTGACACTCATATCACCAAAAATTGTATAATAAATCAATGGTGGGGGTACACCTAGAACAAAAGAGAAAAGGAAGGGAGAAAAAGGAGGGGTGGGGGCGGACAAAAAAGAAAGGGCAGGGACAGGAGGCAAGGTAACAGCAAGAGACGTACATTCAAGTACCAAGATGGACACAAAAAGAAAAATATATAGTTGCCCATGAGGTAGTACACTTAAAATAAGAGGGAAAATCTAGAAACCTCACACTAGACCAGAAATCAAGATAACCGTAATAATCTTATTGCCATTTTTTCTCATGTGCTTTTTGATCTACCATTATTTGTATGGATATTAAAAAAAAAATGGTTATCTCTTGGATTGCATAAATCTGTATATTATTTTGCTCATTATATACTTTAACCACCTGCTGGTTATAAAATATTTGATTCCCCTTGTTCAACACACGCATTGCATTCAGAGAGGGTAAAATTTCCTTGCAACTAGTATTCTTATAAACTTAGTGTTTGCAGTCACTCTATTTGTCAGTATACATTTACAAAATTTCTCCTCTTTGGCAGCTATTAAGAAGAAATCCAGAGCGCCGCTTAGGAGCAAGTGAAAAGGATGCAGAAGATGTAAAAAAGCATCCATTCTTCAGAGTAAGTACTTTTAAAGTGGCCGAGTAAAATTTTACATTTGTGATTTATGAAAAGCCTAGTAATCTACTGGTGTGGTCCTTGATCAAGTCTGTATTTTCGAGCAGAAACCTGCACAGACAATGAATATGCATGGTCATCCCTGCTCAAAACTTGGGACTTCTGTGCTAAACTTTGTTTCACTCTATTGATGGCACTCAGGAATGGGACTGCTGTGCTGTCATAGATGGCTAAAATCCTCTGTTCGTGTTGTGGGTGTTAAAACACTATATTGAATGGCTCCATTGCTTGGCTTTCATGAACCTCTTGCTTCAATATATTCACCTGGAACTAATATACATATTAGTATACATTTGGACCCTGACTTTTCTGATCTTCATTGACTTGAAGTATTGAAGCCAAAGGGACAGTGTATTTGCCAAGCACTTTCAGAAAGATCAGAAATGGTAACATCCTTGTTGCTCTCAAGAACAAGCTGCAAGCTACATGGGCAATTTTTAATCTCTTTTTACTGAGAGATTTAAAGGAGGATTTCATCTATTGAAAATAAAAACACACCCATATTGTAAAGACAAAAGTATGCATTTATTTTTGTTGCATTTGAGCCTGAAAAGCATTGTAACAGCGTTTGCAGTGCCCTGGCCCTTGCAGACTCATCCCGCAGCTTGGGTCTGAACCAAGATTCAGACCTTCAGTTACAAAATTCATTAGATCGTTATTCAGAAACCTTGGGTAAATGGGAAAGTAGTGGTGGCTCTAGTTAGAATTATGCAGCCTCTAGGTAGGTGATAAGATTACATATAGTGTTGCAAGAAGACAAAAGTTAGGCACTAGAGAAGCAAAGTACCAGCAGAGATTAAAGCAGGGATTGAATTAAAGAGTACTGGAACTATGTGACAGGTTTATTCAGTCACAGGCTTTTGTAGAAAAATGTCAGGCTTCGCCATTTTTTTGAACACCAATATAGCAATGTGATTGCAAAGTCAATCGCACCTGTGGGAGACATGCCTTTTGAGGTATCTGACTAGGATGTTAGACAGTTTGTTAGGTGTAGATGACAGGATGTAGGGCCTGTTAATTCAAAAGAACTGCACTCTTCAGTTGGCTGACGTCTTTACAGATTTAACATCTTCCTTAACCACTTGCCGACCGCCGCACGACGATGTACGTCGACAGAATGGCACAGGCAGGCATATGGGCGTACATGTACGTCCCTGCCTTCCCGCGGGTGGGGGGCCCGATCGGGCCCCCCCCCCCCCCCCCGGTGCCAGCGGCGGTCGGTTTTCGTTCAGAAGCGATCCGGGATGAGGGGGCGGCCATTCATTCATGGCCACCCCCTCTCGATCGCTCCTGACGAATGGAAGTGAGGCATGACATCACTTCCTCTCCTGTAATGTAAACACAGGAGAGGAAGTGATGTAATCTCTCCTCCGTGTCGGTATTTTTCGTTCCGGCACCGAGGAGAGAGGATCGGTGAGTTGCACCAACACGACACTTCACAGTAGAACATGCCAGGCACACTCACACCCCCCCTTTACCCCCCGATCACCCCCCCAATCACCCCTGCCCCCCCAGTCAGTGACACCAATAGCATTTTTTTTTTTTTTTGCATTGGTGTCATTTGTGACTGTAATAACTGTTAGGGCAATTAGGGTTAGCCCCCTTTAGCTATAGGGTACCCCCCTAACCCCCCAATAAAGGTTTAACCCCGTGATCACCCCCCGTCGCCAGTGTCACTAAGGCTGGGTTCACATTGCAGCGGTTTATGAGAACGGATGTGATTCGCACCGCAGTGCAAATCACATCCGATCTCTGTGCGATTCGAGTTCAGCCATACTGAATTCGCGCCTCACCCGCCGCAAATTCGCACGGGTTCCTTTTTTTGGTCCGCAGCAGAATCGGATCGCATGGGTGTTCACACCATGCGATCCGAGTTTGCAGATCGCACTGCGATATGCGAACTGATCTGGGGGTGTCATTAACATTTCACTGACACTCCCAGCAGTTCGCATAGGGCAGTGTGAACAGCCGCCGGGAGGCATGCGATGCGGGAACCCGCCGCGGATTCGTGGAGTTCCCGCATCGCTCCAGTGTGAACCCAGCCTAATAAGCGATTGTTTTTCTGATCGCTGTATTAGTGTGACAGGTGACGCTAGTTAGGCAGGTAGGTATTTAGGTTCGCCGCAGCTTTTTATAGCGCCAGGGACCCCCATATACTACCGCATAAAGCCCCCTGATTGCCCCCTAGTTAACCCTTTCACCAGTGATCACCATATAACTGTTACAGGTGACGCTGGTTGGTTAGTTATTTTTTTATAGTTTCAGGGCACCCGCCATTTATTACCTAGTCTCACTAGTGTACCCCTAAATTTAGGGGTGTCTACTTTCCAAAATGGGGTCATTTGGGGGGGGGGGGGGGTTTGTGCCAATTTGGCATTTTATGGCCTTCAAAACTGTAACGCCCTTAGAAAGCCTGAAGGCGGTGCTTGGTTTTCGGGGTCCCGTACGCGGCTAGGCTCCCAAAAAGTCCCACATATGGGGTATCCCCGTACTCAGGAGAAGTAGCAGAATTTATTTTGGGGTGTAATTTCACATATGCCCATGGCATGCGTGAGCAATATATCATTTAGTGACAACTTTGTGGGGAAAAAAAAAAAAAGTTTGTAATTTTCCCGCAACTTGTGGCAAAATATAAAATATTCCAATGGACTCAACATGCCTCTCAGCAAATAGCTTGGGGTGTCTACTTTCTAAAATGGGGTCATTTGTGGGGGTTTTGTGCCATCTTGGCATTTTATGGCCTTCAAAACTGTAATGGGTAGTGAGGAGTGAAGTCAAATATTTACGCCCTTAGAAAACCTGAAGGCGGTGCTTGGTTTTCGGGGCCCCGTACGCGGCTAGGCTCCCAAAAAATCCCACACATGTGGTATCCCCGTACTCAGGAGAAGCAGTAGAATTTATTTTGGGGTGTCATTTCACATATGCCCATAGCATGTGTGAGCAATATATCATTTAGTGACAACTTTGTGTAAAAAAAAAAAAAAAAAAAAAAATGTTTTTTGTCATTATTCAATCGCTTGAGGCAAAAAAATAAAATATTCAATGGGCTCAACATGCCACTTATCAATTTCCTTAGGGGGTCTACTTTCCAAAATGGGGTCATTTGGGGGGGTTTTGTACTGCCCTGCCATTTTAGCACCTCAAGAAATGAGATAGGCAGTCGTAAACTAAAAGCTGCGTAAATTCCAGAAAACGTACCTTAGTTTGTAGATGTGACAACTTTTGCGCAAACCAATAAATATACAGTTATTGACTTTTTTTTTTACCAAAGACATGTGGCTGAATACATTTTGGCCTAAATGTATGACTAAAATTGAGTTTATTGGATTTTTCTAATAACAAAAAGTAGAAAATATCATTTTTTTTTCAAAATTTGCGGTCTTTTTACGTTTATATCGCAAAAAATAAAAATCGCAGAGGCAATCAAATACCATCAAAAGAAAGCTCTATTTGTGGGAAGAAAAGGACGCAAATTTTGTTTGGGTACAACATTGCATGACCGCGCAATTACCAGTTAAAGCAGCGCAGTGCCAAATTGTAAAAAGACCTCTGGTCATTGACCAGCAAAATGGTCCGGTCTGAAAGTGGTTAAACTGGTTTTAAAGCCTTAAGGTTTTTTCACCTGTAAAGCATTCTATGCATTAAGGAGAACAACCACCTGTGCTGCAGCTCCCCCCAGCCTCCTCCTTTTTCTTACCTGAGCTGATCCAGCAGTGTGCATGAGCACAGCGCTTCCCGCCTTCTCCCTCCTCATTGGACTGATTGATAGCAGCTGGAGCCATTGGCTCCTGTCAATTAGAAGCTGTGACACGGGCAGGGCTGATTTCTGCTGTCTGTGCCAATGGACGCAGCTAGAGGATTCGGGAGTGAGCATGCACAGGTGCCCCCGGCTTTCCATGGGAACACTCATTGTAGTTTAGGGGCCTGGACTGCCGGTGGGGGACCCCAGAAGAAGAGGTTTGGCGTTGCTGTATAACATAAGCATTGCTCAGAGCAGGCAATTATAGGCATGTTTATTTTAATTTAATTTAAAAGAAAAAAAAAAAGCTTGTGTACCACTTTAAGCCTCGTACACACAATGAGACTATTGGACGAATGATCGTCCTTTTTTTGTTTTTTGCTTGCTGCTCTCATCAAAAATGTAAGATGTTACTAAAGTTGTAATGTATTCATTCTTTTAGTTTACAAGCATGTGTGGTCATGATCGCTCAACTTTTTTTTATTTTTTTTTTTTTTTTTTTTTTCAGTCAATACTGTACTGATTTAAATATTGTATGATCTGGTATTGTACTAGAAAAATTTTCCAGTTTGTCCCTTATTATAATAATTGTGTATAAACTCTCAAAATCTGTGTACTAACGATCAGATTATTATAGGGTTGCTTTGAAAGAGATATTTTTCGTCTGATTTTTCTCATGGTGTGTACTAGGCATTTTGGCAGGAGGTTGTGCCCATATGCCTGAAGATATCGACTATTGTCTCTATTCGTAAAGAAATCTACCATCTCTTGTTTTAAATGATCTACCCTGTGAATCTTGCTTCCATTTTAGCACTTGAACGCCAGGCCTTTTTCTGACATGTAACAATCAGTATTTCAAACATTACTCCAAACATTACATAATGATGAGGTTGGTTTTCAAGTGCACGGTAATAAGCTGGCACGGGGAAAATAACTTGTAGCTCAATGTGAGTAAAACTAAATAGTTGATAACAGACTTTAGGAGAGATTGCTGCTTGTGCTTCAGTTATCGGCAGGGTAGAGGTAGTTGCCAGGTACATGGGTTTTCATTTTTTTTTTTTTTTTTGGACCAGCAATTACAGGCCAGTTATGGTCCCTGCATACATCTTCTCCGGAAAAACTGAAGAGGGTGTCATTTTTCTAAACTCTCATCTCCGAACTCATCTCTGTTTTCATAGAGGTGCCATGGGAGAGTGTTTGGACTTGCTATGTTACTTTATGGCCAGCTATATGTAGAGCCCAGGACATATCATTTTTACAAAGGGTGGTTAAAACTGCACATAATGTGTAGATCTGCCCAGTACTTTAGGAGCTTGGAGGAGAGGAGGTGCCTTCACAAAACTCGTAGCTTTGTTAGGGACTGTTCCCATCCAAGCCATATGTGTATTTAAACTGCTATCATCTGGTAGGCAGTAAAGGAGTATTGCCCCCCCATACCACCAGGTTAGAAAATAGTTTTTGATTTGTTTTTTTGTCCCCTTGGTTTATTACATTCCGTTAATGTTTAGAATGCAGAGGAAGGTGTGCCATTGGAGGGGTTTTTAAAGTGTAAGTTCACCATTACAGAAAAATCTGTACAGTCCCACTGACCTGCAACACGGTGATCTCCCGTTCTGAGCCCCGGTATAGCTAATCCCCTAATGATACCACATCAGAAGCATTTTAATTGTTTCTAATTACTTTTTATTCAGTTTTAAGACATATATCAAACTTGCATTTCATCAATATTCAACATTCAAAAATTCATTCCTATACATTACCACATAAAATAACCATATAAAATAACTTAAAAAAAAAAAAAAAAAAAAAGCATTTTAATTGGTCGGCACTGTCACATGGACGGCTCCAACAAATCAGAACCCGCATAGCCCGTCCTCTCAGGGAAGAAGAATGAATGCTGAGGGGATTTCTATGCCCTGGACCCCGAGGCAGCTATACCGGAGCTCAGAACGGGAGATCGTAGCGCTGCAGGTAGGTAGGACTGAGTGGGTAAGGAGGGAGTCCTGTGCAAGTTCACCTTACAGATTTTTCTGTAAAGGTGAACCTGCGCTTTAAGAGTATTTGGGAATTGTATTCATGCTGTAGTGTGCTTTTCTATGTAGTTTTTTTTTCCTGTGTGTAGAATTGAAAAAAACTACTTTTTTTTTTTTTTTTTTTTTCATTGAAAAATTACATAAGTGTCTCAAAACATCGAGACCTACAGTTCCTCTGCCACAGTGGCAGATGAGGCTAATTTTTTTCATTCACAGTTCTGTGAACGAATGATGTGGCTCTGCAGGTGGAAACATTGTTGGGTGGAGTTACCGTTTACAGAGACCCAATCACCAACTTTAAAAATTGCTGGTAAAAGAAATATTGGGTATTTTAAATGCTTACTTGCAGCAATTTTTCTTTCCAATGACTTGCAATGTGTCTTTGAACGTGCTAGAAATTTTGACTACTCCACTAGTTAATTCTTTAGCACTGGCCTCTTCCCGCCTTGCACACCTGAGCTCTCTTCTAGGAGAGTCTAGTTACACTCTGTGTTTGCCATTTCCTCTGCCTCACCTCACTAGAAAAGCTCTGACTTTGCTGGGGCTTCTAATATCATGTGGAATGTGTTTAAGTAATTGTAATGTGATGAAGTGATTTGTAAAAAAAAAAAAAAAAAAAAATTGATGTGCCTGCCATCTAACAAATTCTGCCCTGTCTAGCAAATCGTACTGGTACATTTCATGTTTGTCTTTTTTGCAGCACATAGACTGGCATGCATTGTTGGCAAAGAAGGTGAAGCCTCCGTTTGTACCCACAATCAAAGGACGGGAAGATGTGAGCAATTTCGATGATGAATTTACCTCTGAAGCCCCCATCCTCACCCCTCCCCGAGAGCCGCGGTTGCTAACAGAAGATGAGCAGGAAGCATTTAGAGATTTTGACTATATCGCGGATTGGTGTTGAGAGCAAGGACACTGTGAAACTGGAGAGAACTGGCTAACAAGATGACAAAATAAAAACAGTCTCACCGCTTGTGCCATCTTCAGTTCCAGATTTATTTTATTTTTTAAATCACATGAAGATTCTTTTAAAAGTACTTTTCATTTTATATATATCGATATATATATAAAAAGGTGTGTATATAAACTCTGCGGAAGAGTGGCCACTTTCAGCGTACGCCCATTTTTTATTTTTTATTTTTACTAGCACTGGAGCAACTTTACACCTGGTCCTCTGAGCAGGAGAACTTGGCCTGTGATACTTACATATCTGTCCCCACCATCTTTTTGTTTTGTCTCTTTACCTGCAGAGAAGTGAACTTTGGGGAAAAAAATGCTTTAAATTTTAACGTTAATGATTTGGGCAGCTGATTGCAATAAGCAGGTTAATTCCTGAGACATGTTTATGTATCTGACAATTTTAATATCACTCACCCTCCAGGTACCTGTTTAGAGGTTTATTTTTAAATGTAAAAAACTGAGATAGTCGAAGTTAAATCTTCTGTATGAGGGGGCTTTGTTCGTTGCTTTTTCTTTTCTCCCCCCCCCCCCCCCCCCCCCTATTGGTTTTATGAAAGTGCGGGACTTATATTTGATTTAGTGACGTTAAAGTGTATGTAAAAGCAAAACCACCCTCCCTATTTTTAGTTTTGGTTACAGTAGGTAAGGGTTAGACCCACTGCAAGAAGAGTGTGGTTCCTCTAGTTTGGACGTATATTCTGGTGACAACTGGTTAAGATGGGAATTACCTCACCTCATCTTCCCAGTGGTACAGAGATGGCAAAAAAAGCAGGGGGTTTTAACTCTGATTTGTCCAAAACTAAAAAAATATGTAGGCTATACATACTTTACTTCTGTGTATATGTATTTCATTGGTACCTGTATTCAGTAACTACTGAAGTGCATGCACAGTTAACTATGTTGGTCTTCATGTCATTTCCTGTGTATCCTCCTTTTTAACATTTGGCACAGACTATTTACAGTGCCTCAGAAGCTCTTGTATCAGTCGGTGGAATTAGTTTTGCCAAGAAACAAAGCACTGCTGCTGTCAGTCTCTTGTTCCACCTCCACTATCACAAAAAAAGGTGCTGGCCCTGCTCACAGCAGTCTTGATGGAAAGAAAAAAAATGTTCTGGTTAGCCGCACTTCTAAGACCCCCATTCACACTGGGGTGGTGCCGGCGTTACATCTGCACTTTTCAGCCACTAGTGGGGCACTTTTAACCCCCGCTAGTGGTCGAAGACAGTTTCAAAAGCGCCTGTCTTGTGGCACTGCCAAAGCACTTTGTAGGCGCTTCGGCAGCACTGTCCGTTTATTTCAATGGGCAGGGCGTTTTGGGAGTGGTGTATATACAGCACTCCAGCACCGCCCCAAAGATGCTGCACTCGGGCTTTCACACTGGGGAGGCATGAGCGGTGCTTTTCAGGTGCTATTTTTACCTATGATTATGCGCTGATTTAGCGCGAAGCATGTTGGCACGTGGTCGCTGCATTCTCCTGCTTTGTTTTATGGAGATGTACTTTTATAAAGAACTTTTCCAATAAAAGGTGATGATTTAGAAGTGCAGCCACCCAGAACATTTCTTTCTGTCCTGGAACTGGTTTGGACCTAGGATTTAAGTGGTTCCACAGAAACACCAGATCTGACAAGTAACACAGCCCTTGCTAATACCACATAGTATCGGCATCTTAGCAGTGGTTTTACTTTTGTTAAATTTTAGGCAATGTCTGTTGCACTTTAAGCCGCTACAAAACTGGTTGCAACTGGTGATGTAAATATACACTAAAATATTCACTATGAAGAGCTGGAATTAACCTCATATACAATCTAGTTGCGTTTCCCTACCCCCACCCCCAAACCAGCCAGCTAACACTAGTTAACCAGGTTATGCTGCCTTTTGAAAGAATTCTATCCAGACAAAAAAAAAACATCCTTGCAGTGAGGCCCGCCATATTGTAAGGTTCAAATGCTTGAAAAGTCTGGAAGGTTACAGAGGAGGAGGCTTTCCCCTGGCTTGGCCACTCCAGCGCTCTCTCAGCCCTAAGCTCCAGTCTGTGGACAGAGCCTCTGCACCACTGTGTATGGTGCAGGGCTATTAACCCTGTACATGGTGGGGAGAGCATGCAACCACTCCACCCTGTGTAACTTGTGACACAGCGACAGACCCGGTAGGGGAGTGTAGGATGTGGCAGGGAACCTGTACAGGAGCTTCTAGACACTACTATAATTTATGTTTAAATGCTTACACTCAATGTTCACATCCAGCTAAAAGCTTTAGCTTTGGTTGGAGTACTCATTTAAAAAGTGATGTAAGATTTTGTCTGTCATCATGTTCTATCTATCCTATCTTATCTATATACTGTATATTGATCTGTAGCTGTAACAGGCTTCGTTCCCGCTTCTCCAAATGCAGCAATATCTGCATTACTCCTCCCAGTGCTGTTTGCTCAGCACACTGGGCACAGCAATATTTCAATTCTGTGTCTGAATGTAAAGGTCTCATACAGTCCCAGCCTTCTGCATGTCCATGGCTGGTGCCGAAACAAGAGTTGCCTTCTTTTTTGTGAAAATTCAGTGATTATTAGAGAAACAGATTGTTTGGTTATAATTATGCCTTAACTGTCTGTGATAAGTGAGCTTCCAAAAGACCATTCTCAATTTTTACCAAAGTCACTTGCCAAATACTTTGCCTTTTGCCGCTTTCTAGCTTTACTACCAGTGAGTCCAGCAACACTTTGGCCGTCGGTGTCTTACTGGCTCCTGTGCCATTGGATTCATTTACTGTGAGGATTAGCAGAACAAGCACATAATATACAGTTGGCTGTCTTGAGAGAAAAAAATAGGGATCTGCTGTATCTGACCACCTGCTGAAAATACTACTTGCCTGGCTGTTTAGGTCACCCAATGACTTCAGACATTTTCAGTCATAAACCTTGAACGAGAGAGAAAAGTCTGAAAATCGCATAATCTCTGCATACATGTTTGAGTTAGTGACCTAAAGTATTAACACAAGAGTGTCGGCAGTGGCGGTCTCCGTGTTTGTCTCAGGACTAATTTCCTTTGAATAGGAAATGTCATAGGTAATCTGCTTTATGTTTGTATGGAACACCCATGTAAATTGGCCATTTCTATACATATAGAAATCAGGAGGTGAACAGACTCTCCTTTATCCATTGTGCTGTCCTGTACAGCAGCACAGCATGCATGAGTAATGAGAAAACATGGTATCTTTGACAAATATGATCAAATCATTAAGCTGAAGTCCTGGAAAATGAGGTCCTAACTGCTCATGTATGTTTAGTGGGACTGGGTACATTTTACTTACCTGAACCTCCACTCCTGCAGGTTCCTTTGTGCTGCTAGGCATGTCCCTGCAGCCTCTTCTACCCTACTCTCCGGTGGTCTAAGGTCCTTTTGCATCCTCAAGAAAGATATACGGCCCATAGCCCTGCATTGGATGTGAGGATACCAAGGGACCGGCGGAGTGGAGGATCAGGTAAGAAAGCAGTTTTACTTACCTGATCCCAGCTTTCCCAGCAGCCTGCACTCCCCTTCACTCCGGAAGATTGTTCAATGTACAATGCAGGGTTATGGGGACTACATTGGTTTTGATGATGTCAGAGGAACTGCAACTGCCAGGACATTATGGAGAAGAGGCTTTGGGGATCGGGAATACAGAAAGGAGGAGGATAGAGTAAGCAAAACTGCTTTTCTTGTTCCTGTAAACCTAAATGAGCATTTAACCAACTTGCACTGAAGGCAGCCAAACCGCAAAGGAGGATTTTTACTTTCTCTGGTGTTCAGCTTTAATATTTATAAACTTAATTTCTATTTAAAAACCTAAATCTGGAAAAAACTAAAAGGCCTGCCTTGTAGTGGGGCTGTAGCCACTAGGGGACAGGAAAAACTTTTCCTGCTGTCCCCTAGACCTAAACGCATTTTTAACCTTTGCAATATGGGGGCATTCCCACTGCAAGGATGCGTTTTATTTTTTGTACAACTGCCCCCCATCCCCCCCAGCTAGTGTTTGGACTCCAAAGGGGTGCTTCTGACTGCCAAGACTCCCATCCAGTGTTGGATGCGGCGGACTCAGGAGCAGCACTACTTCAGGGATAGAACAATGGTGATATTGCTAGTTTTGCGCCAGAACTAGTCGTCCTTTTTGGCAGCAAGACTGTGGAAAACTTCAGTGCTGAACAGTATTGGCAGCTATGGCAAGAACCATCCTGACTGGTGCCCTTTAACCACTTTAGCCCCAGACAAATTTGCCCCCTTCCTGGCTAGGCTATTGTTTGCGATACGGCTCTGCATCACTTTAACTGATTGCACGGTCGTACGACATTGTACCCAAACAAAATATGTCCTTTTTTTTTCCCCCCACAAACAGAGCTTTCTTTTGGTGGTATTTTATAACCTCTGTGGTTTTTATTTTTTAAACTATGAACAAAGTGACGAAAAAAAAACACTATTTTGTACTTTTTGCTATAATAAATATCCCCCCCAAAAAATTGAAATAAACTAATTTCTTCAGTTTAGGCCGATATGTATTTTTCTACATATTTTTGGTAAAAAAAAATGCAATAAGCATATTGATTTGTGCAAAAGTTATAGCATCTACAGATAAATGTCACTGTCAGGGAATGGGGTTAACACTAGGGTGTGATAAAGGGGTTAACTGTTTCCTATGTGTGTTCTATCTGTAGGGGGATGGGACTGACTAGGGGAGAAGACCGATCGGTGTTCATACATAGTATGAACACACAATCGGTCTCCTCTCCCCTAAGAGAACCAGAATTTGTGTTTACACACACACATCCCGTTCTCGGTCATTAACGAGCAATCACCGGTGGACATCGTGCCACCTGGGCAGGAGTGTCGCCTCCGGGGACACGCTGTGTGCGCCTGCCATAGCGTCTTAAAGAGCCAACATATAGCTACGACAAATACTGCCTACTCCAGTCTAATCTGGTAAACATATGTATGAACAGAGTTTCAAAGATGTGAGAGACGTAATTGGGTTGCAGTGAATTGTATGGCAGCTTACGTGTGAAATCAATCTGTTCTTTCATTATAGAAATGAAAACCATTCTATCCTGCATGTGGTGAATGGAACTCAAATGGCAATGAAAATGTTGTACAGCAGTGTGTTTGAACCTTTTTTTCAATCAAGGCACCCTTTAAAATTATGGACAGACTTGAGGCACCCCATTCTAAAATGTAAACAATATTCTAATAGCTTTCATATAATACAGCATTCACATGCAGGACACCCAATGGTAGAGGTGATTTATTCTTCCAAAGCAAATGTACTTTTGCACACTGGTACTGACTAGTATTCTGATGTTTCTCTTCTCCCTTAATTTCTCTCCATCAGTCAGCTTATGTAACCCCAGTGCCTAAGGGAGGGGGCACAGGATGGTTAAACAAGGATGCTGTGGAGGCAACGGACATCTTGCTTATTAACTGATGTCATTGGTTAAGACGCCCGTGTCTAGAAAGGCTTTGTCTAGTTAAAAGGCAGGCTTGATCCACCTGCTGGCTTGTATACCTTTTTTATTTTATTTTTTTTAAATACATTTTTAGGTATTTTGCCAAGGCACCCCTGAAGAAACCTCAAGGCTGGTGTACAGAAAGACTAATCCTTACAGTAATGGTACTCGGTTGTCATTGTAGCCAGTGGAACTGGAGGCTGCTGTAATAGTGGGTCTTTCTTATTAGTGTCCCACCATAATTTGAATGCCAAGGGCAGACTGATCAGTAACGCAACATGCTCAAATGTCATAGCCGAAATGTTTTCTCATGTGTTTTTTTTTTCCAGACTGTATTTATTTTTTTTTCCATAAGCTGCTGCATTTCCAAGGTTTTATTTCTGTTTCAATTTATGAAGTGTTTTCCCAGTAATGCTGAATGAGATGGGTTTTTTTTTTTTTTTTTTTTTATATTGAGAGGCAGCACGTATTTATGGAAATGAAGCGGGCATCATGATCGTGGCCACAAATGCAGAATAAGACAATATCAATATCCGTATGACTTAAAATACACTAATTGTTGCGACCCACTGGATTTCGGAACTTATAGCTTCTGAGGGTGAACGCAATATAATGTAACAGAATGTAAAAAATATTTTTGATAAAATTGTATATTTTATAATCGGAACACTAATTGTAGATGTACCTCAACGTTTGTTGTTCTGCCTTTTTACTGGCTGGGAGTTCAGCAGATTCTTGGGCCCTCTTTAAAGTAAAGAGATGAAGTTTTTGTATTTTTTTTTTTTGTTTTGTTTACTAGAGGCCAGAAGCTAGTAAATGTGTATGTCTAGGGTCTTGTCTTATATTTCCTTGGTCCGTCTGGGCTGTTCATAGAAAAGATGGAGCACCCAAAGTACCTCAAGCTTATTACTCATATCTACACAACTATTTCAGTTCTATTGAAATGTATCATTACTACACATTGGGGCAGCACATTTGTGACTTGCAGGCCATGCATGTAGATATGAATTCTAGATTTGGTCATAATTTTCACTACAAGAAAAGATTGTTTAGACTGAATTTGACAGGATTTTCTATCACGGCCAATTCATTTTTGAAACCTATGTTTTTATCAGAATTATTGTATTGAATTAATGTGTTCTCATGTATGGACTGCTAAAGACAGCAGCTCATTGGCTGTATCGCTCAATTTCTTACATGGCGAGTGGTTCCTTGGCTCTCAGTCATTAGGGAATCTTTTAGGCCTCTTTCACACGGGGCGGATCAGTGCTGATCCACCCCGTGGATATCCACTTACTCAGCGGGGATCGCCGGAGCGATCTCTGCTGAGCAGAAAGATGACAGGTCTGCCCCTGCACACTGCGCAGGGACGGATCTGTCACAGCGCCGCTCTCCGATCCGCGGAAGGATGTAAAATTAGGCTTTTTCGGAGCGGGTCGGATGTCAGCGGACATCACCGCTGGCATCCGACGCTCCATAGACCTCTTTGGAGCATCCGTTCAGGTGCGCCTGAAAAACTGACAGGCGGACCTGAACGTATCGGCCGTGTGAAAGAGGCCTTACACTGACACAGTGGGGCACATTCACTGTGGCCCCTAAAAATCCTAAACACTAAATAAAATTTTGGCTTTTATTCTTAATTACTCCATCTGTACCTTCTGTTTCACTTTTTGGCCGATGGTGGTATAGATCACACATAAGCTTGTACTGTTTAGTACTCTATGGGGATCCTGCTGTAGCGCCCTCCCTTCCTTGCCTTAGATAGCAAAGGGGTTTCTCACTTGTGGACCCTATCAGGGAGATCTTATCACACTTGGTCAAAAAAGTTGATGGGTTAATCAGCTCATCAATATACCTTTTCATGAGGTATGACTCACAACTAATCATCAACTAATAAACCTCTCAATATGAATGCAGTATATCACACTAAATCGCACATAGTTTTATAGGTATTTATCATTAAGCTGGTCTAACCAGTGAATTGCATTATGTGAACGCGCCTAATGCATGAACTGCCCCAGTGCTATGTATGTAGTCATGTGAAGAGTATTGTATGGACAAAGGAAATATGAGTCGAGTCTTGTACTGTTTGTTTTTAGATGCTGTGCTTTTGAGGTGCATTTTTTTTTTCTATTTGATTGTTTTATGTAGTAAGAAAGTGTGCAAACAAAGCTTTTTAGTATTTTAACTGACAGATTATCAATGTAAACCACATAATGTACAGAACTTGTAGTTTAATGGAATCACTAGACATTATAAGCCAGGGTATGTCACAAACGTAAGCTCAAGAAGCACTAATTTTAGAAGGGTTTTTTTTTTTTTTTTTTTTTACAAATATCAAATATTTTTAGGCAATTTATGATTTTAAACCCTAGATTGTAAATATATTTTGCTATAGCTGTAAGTGGCTGCTAAAGCACTTTGTAAGAAAATTAGAGTATTTTTAGGCTGGTACACTATGCATTGATATTAAATGTGCCTTTAAGAAATGTCATTCTACAACAGAGTGTTTTTGCAGTCATCAAGTTATATGAATGCACAAATTAAAACGTTTCAAATAGATTGCAAGTCTTGGCTTTGTTTATTTAAGGGCACGCATTAAACATTAGAACTTTTCCTGTGTGCTGTAAGATACAGATTTATTTTAAATGCAAGTATTTATAGACCCTGGGTAAATCTCCCTACCCTACTCCATGAAACTTCAGTTTTGTGCTAGTGTACTATGGTGATGGACCTTTCCTCCTTCAGAGGAATAACTTGGCTTAATTTAGGTATTTTTTGTATTTCTTTTTTATCTTAAGATTATTCAATAGATTCCTGCCTTCTGAATCCACAAATAAAAATTGTGTATGTGGATTGGCACAACCTCTGTAAACCTTGAAAGCTAGATCCCAGGCTGTGAGGATGGCCTGTAATGTTGCTCTGGAAACTGAATCCTGCATAGGCACTGGTGAAACGTGTACTCAGCCGCAGGGTCCATCTAAGTCCAGGGTCATGGTCAATATCTATGGAACCCAGTCCCCGAAGACCTCTTAGGGGTATATCCACCATGACATGCGAAGTTTGGACTTTATATACCATCCAGCATTGTGGGCAGGTAAGACTGGGTCACCCTATATCTGACTTGCTATAAAAGCTTGGACTATATTTGCTTTGTATTTATTACAGTGTAAACTTTTGAAATTTGGCACTAAAACACAACCACTCAGAGCTTAGTCTCAAGTGGATGACCAGCTTGCACATTTTACTGCTATTGGCGTCTAAAGCTCCTATGATACTAAAGCACTTTTTCCCGCTCTTTCATTACTCGGATTCACTACAGAATGGTAAACACCTGGCTTGCTTTATTTTTTGCTTCATGTTTCTGGGCATGCTCTGTGAGTACCCCACACAGCAGAAGAATACCCTACGCTATAGCAGTGATCAAGCGAGCAATTGCAAAACCATAAGCAAATGTTCGCTCTGTTGAAGACCCACACAACACTCAATCTCATAGGGACAATGCACCAATTGCACCAGAACAAGAGAAGATTGTAGGCCTGTAATTCTTAGGAACTCACTTAAATCTGTCCAAACAAGAGTCTAGTAGACATCCCGGTTATGATAAAGTTTGAAACACGAAATCATAAATTATAATAAAAAAAACTATACCGTATATACTCGAGTATAAGCCGAGATTTTCAGCCTCTTTTTTGAGGCTGAAAGTGCCCCCCTCGGCTTATACTCGAGTCATCGCTGTCTGCCCGCTCGATCAGCGTGTCGAGCAGACAGACAGCGGCCATTCTGATTCAAAAGCCGCGCCTCCGGCTCCCCCTTCGCCTGTGATAGGCGGAACACTGAATTTCCCAGCAGCCTGTGTTCCGCCTATCACGGACTTCGTATCATCCTCGTACTACGGACGAGGATGATACGACGTCTGTGATAGGCGGAACACAGGCTGCTGGGAAATTCAGTGTTCCGCCTATCACAGGCGAAGGCGGCGGCGCAGCTTTTGAATTTTACAATGGCCGCCGACGAACGAAGAGGGCACGGGACGGAGGCAAGGCACAGGACGGCACGGCACGGGACGGGACGGGACGGGACCGGAGGCAAGGCACGGCGGCGAGGCACGGCGGCGAGGCACGGCGGCGAGGCACGGAGGCAAGGAGGCTCGGCACGGGACGGAGGCTCGGGACAAAGGCTCAGGACACAGGTAGGCTGGACACACACACACACACACACACACACACACACACACACACACACACACACACAGGGATGGATGGATGGATGGAGACACACACACACAGGGATGGACGGACACACAGGGATGGACGGACACACAGGGATGGACGGACACACAGGGATGGACGGACACACACACAGGGATGGACAGGCATGTCTTACCCTCGGCTTATACACGAGTCAATAAGTTTGCCAGTTTTTTTGGGGGTAAATTGGGGGCCTCGGCTTATATTCGGGTCGGCCTATACTCGAGTATATACGGTAATTAAAAAAGAATATAATAAAATGAATTTCTCCACGAATCACTATCTCTCAATTCTGCAAGTATTCTAATTTACTATTGCAGTTTTCTAGCTGGTCTAAAGCCGCTTTTGCCATAAAGGGGCGCTTTTTGGATGCCATGGATATTGTCAAGTGTCCAGGCAGAAAAAACAGTATATATAATATAAAAGTGCAGGCAGGGCACTGGACAAAGCACTAGGGACAAAAAGGAGGTGAAATTATTTGATACAGTTATCTTTATATCTCAACAGTAATCTGACATCAAAATTGTTGCCTAACCGCCCCAGGTTTATCGATCGACATGCACCCAATTTTAAGGAACAGACTAGCCCCAAATCTATTAAACCCTCCAAAGAAAATTGGTACGTTTTTGACTGTAAAAGGTGTAAATTTGTATAAATATAGAAGCGACTTATCCGATCACATGAGCCCTAATGTCAGAGCGTGCTGGCGAAACGCGTGGCTTGAGCATGATACGTCACTTTCACCATTTGCAACGCAGCTGGAGCACTAAAGCCATTTCCAGCACATGGATGTTTACGCTGCAATTGGAGATTTGTTTTTAATTCATTTTTCAAATAAATCACGATATACTTCACCATGGAAGCCCTTCTTTTCTTTGCCGTTTTCCACTAATCATTGGACATCTGTTTGGATCGGTGCTGTGGTTGAGAATTTCCTCACTGGCATTTCCTACAAGCGTTTACCTGTAATGGGTTTCATGGAATTCTGACTGGATATTCGGACTGGTGCTGTGCCTGTGAGTTTGCCACTGGTATTATTCACAGGTGTTTGATTACCTCTAATGGGTGTCGTAGGATGTGTGGCAGGTGATGGTGGTGGAAGATCTACAGTCACTCTTTATTGTTCATCAAGAACAGGAAGATTCACATGCAATTTATTGATTACTCACATATATTGGACACTGAATAGATGTTATGTATTTTTTGGACTTTATACATATCATTTACACAGATGCATATGATTGTGTTTGCTAACATTGATGCACTTTTAGCATTTGCATTTTAATAGTTTTTTCTTGAGCGCGCGGTTCAAATACCTTTTTTTTCTTAATTTATTCTTCTTTACGAACTGCTCTCATTGTCAGGTTTGGGGTGGTTGATGTAGAACTCCCACACGCATACCTTTATTCACATAACGGTATGTGTTCTGTTTTTTGTACTTTTTGAATTTTCCTAAGGGCTCTGCCCCCATGCGACGCTCACAGGAACTGGAGCCCATAACACATCATCTGGTGTAGGACACAGCAGGGGACATCGCAGGATCCTGGGGACAAGGTAAATTACCGGGATTACCACTAATTATAAGGAAAATTAACCCCGATCCACACTCAGGTTTACCACCAGGGAGGTTAATACCGGTCTCTGTGTCCTATTGTTGCTCTATTTCAAGTGCACAACAAGCTGCCCACCTGACGCAGACAGATTTTTCTGCATCTAGGTCACAATTTCTTGGTTAAATTTCTTTAATGCAGCCATCTTTGCTCAGAGCTCAAAAACTCCATGCCTCTTCTCCAACTCCCATTTTCTTAGTCAGATCCCAATTTGCCTGCGCTAGACGAGACAGACACCAAATGAATGAGAGGACAACTAGGCAGTATTGGAAGAAACTGCATTTGTTTTTTTTCTTCTCCCACATTGCCTTATTGAAGAGGTAGCTTTATGCAACACGCTTTCTGCTGCCATCCACAAAAGCCTTCGCATTGTGCAGCTTGATTCTTCTCCATCTCACCGTTCCTTTTTTTGGTACCAAGTAACTTGCTAAATCTTTGAAGACCTTTTCTTTCATTAACAGATAGAATGTGCAATCTATGATTGGATCACTCCAGAAAGAATTTTCACTCCTCCCAAAATCTTTGAATTCTGCCCAGTGTTACTAGACAGTGGTTTATTAATGTACTTGATCCTGCCATTTCAGTCTTAAACACCTCCTATCTCCACTGATCCCCCGCTGAGCAGGCAGATGACAGGTCTGTCTCCGCTCGGCTGATAGAGTTGACATGGGGACAGCCCGCTGTTCTGTATGGGCTGTCAGATTGAAATGGTCGTCTGTCCATCTGACTGTCATCTGATCCGCCAGACAGATGGGAAACGGGTCCCCATTCGTCTGCCTTTAGTGGACAAGATCAGATGTCCATTTTGACATCTGCCACTCAGTAGAAAGCAATGGATGGTCAGCATGGCAAAGTCAATCGATCCGTCAGCATGAAAGGGGCCAAAGGCTCTCTATACTCTTGCAGGCCCAGCCCTGCAACTGGCTCTCTATGCAGTTTCAGTATGTAAAACTGCTGCTAACCGGACCCAAATTTTTCAGGATTATGCTTTAACACCACAATTACAGCAGTTTTCTAATGTTCTGGGGTTTTTTTGTGTGGATGCGCTAGAACATGTCATGAGACATTTCCAGAATGGCCCTAATCTCCATTCACATGGGCAGAATCTTGTGGCTAAAAGCCTGGATGCCTGTCTGTAAAAGATGCCTCACATTGTACACCTTTTCTGTATGGGGAGGCACTTGACCAATTCATAAATGTCATAGGAGGTAATGTTTTACCGCCATAGCGAAAGATCCCAAAACCCCTCTCTTCAGGAGCCTCTACCTCCTAAACATAGTGCAAAATGTGGTCCCAAAAGCTCTCTTCCCAATGAAGGGGTACCCTTATGCATAAGATAGTGGTGATGTCTGTTACAGTTTGCCAAAAGCAAAATTAAGTATTTTTCCTCTTGGAGCCCATGCGTGAGAATTGAGGTCAAAGATATCCCACAGTGAAATTCGTCTTGGGAGTTTGAGGCCTCATGGTAGCTTTTGAGGCTGTACCATTTGCCAAATTTCATCCAAAACCTATTGACACATCTTGTGAAGCTGGAACAAGCGTGCTCCTCCTCTCTATTTACCCATGTTATTGTCTAGCCAAGCAAGGAATTGCCAAACATGATGGCTCTCAAGTCCAGCTTTATCAATAGGAAAGTCTTTCCTTATCACTGGAAAGTGATGACCAATGCCAGCCTTTCAGGCAGAAGATTGTTCCAGCCCGTCATGGTCCATGAACATTGTAACCTTGTGGAAGCCAAGCTCTCCAACATCCTGGCACATGGAGCAGTTTGGTTCTGCAACACTGGATCCTCCCTCAAGGACACCCAGTCAGGGTGCAGTCACAATGCCATGGCTGTGGCTTAAATCCGCCACCAAGGGTTCACAGGGAGTCTTGCAGTTTTGAAGAAGGCAAACCAGGTAATCTCATGAATGGAGACGGTGATCTCTGCTTTCCACATTAAAGGAGTGGACAACTGGAAAGCAGACTACCCTAGCTGCTACCCCCTGGATAAAGGGCAATGAGCATTTCACCCAGATATCTTCAATCTGAAATGGAAGCCTCCTTATGTAGACTACCTTGATCATTCCCTGGTCTTGGTGGTTGGTTAACTCCCGCTAGAGTGAATTATGCCTCATCTGCTAAAAAAGATAGAGCAAAACTGTGAATCCTATTGCATCATACTGGCCCAGAAGAACCTGGTACACACACACTTAGACTTCTAACAGACAACCTCTGGTCTCTTCCCAACAGGCCACATCTGCTGTTTAAGGGAACTCTATTCCATCTCACTTCTCAGTCTGATTTTAAGACCTGACCTTTAACAGCCATGCTGTTAAAGATAGGAGTCTGAGTCTGTTATCCCACTAGAAGCAAGAAAAGCCACTTCCATAAAGATCTACTATCGTACCTGGAAATCTTTTTTTTTTTTTTTTTCCCCTTGTGTTAACAAGGCACTGTAATCCCATATAATACTCTTGCTTCACATTCTGGCCTTCTTACAATCCAATCTTGACCAGAACTTGTCCTTAAAGCGGGAGTCCGCCGCGTTTTTTTTTTTTTTTTTTTAAAGCCAGCAGCTACAAATACTGCAGCTGCTGACTTTTAAAATAGTGACACTTACCTGTCCAGCGCGCCCGCAATGTCGGCACCCGAAGCCGTTCTCTAGATCGTCTCTCGGGTCCTGCCGCCGCCATCTTGGGTATGGGAATCAGGAAATGGAGCCTTTCGGCTTCATTTCCCGGTTCCCTACTGCGCATGCGAGAGTCGCGCTGCGCAATAAGGACGGTCCCCGCTGCCTCTGGGATCTGTGTGTTTCCCAGCAGGCAGCGGGGCACTTGTGGAAAGGGGCGGGCACTTGCGGAAAGGGGCGTAATCTACTACTACAGGTATCTGCACCCCCCTCCCCCCTGAAAGGTGCCAATTGTGGCGCCGGAGTGGGGGAGGGTTCCGATGAGCGGAAGGTCCACTTTAGGGTGGACCTCCGCTTTAAGTGCTCTGAAAGAATGGACAAGGCTGAAACCTGTCCTTTCAAACACTTCTGGCTTTGCTATCTGCTTAACAAAAAAAGGCAGCACTCTTATGCGGAGTTGCTCTCTTCCTCACAAAAGATTGTCTTGCACTTCACTAAAGAAATAGTCCTACCATCCTTATGCCCTGCTTTGAAGCAGCCAGGAAATATTTCTTTATTGCCTGGATATAGCCACTAGTCTACCTCAAAGATAGATTCCCTATTCGTTCTGTCCTTAGGACCTTGCAAAAGGGACACCCTGCTTTCATGTCTACTATAATTCGATGGATAAGAAATCTGCTCACTAGAGCTTACACTCTAGGGCAGGAATCTGCAATTAGCGGACCTCCAGCTTTTGCAAAACTACAAGTCCCATCATGCTTCTGCCTCTGGGTGTCATGCTTGTGGCTGTCAGTCTTGCTATGCCTCATGGGACTTGTAGTTCTGCAACAGCTGGAGGGCCGCTAATTGCAGATCTCTGCTCTTGAGCTTCTCAAGTTCTGGTCACCAGTCCTCAGGAAGGATGTGCTAGTACTGAAGAGAGCCCAGAGAAGGCCAACAAAGCGATTATTGGGGTACTGCGGGACCTCCGTTACGATGAACAGGCATTAAACTTATTCTCCCTGGAGGAGACGCCTGAGAGAAGATATGATGGTGATATACAAATGCCTCAATGGTGACTCTAGCAACTTCAAGGGGCTTAAAAATCGAATTGGAGAAGTTTTGACCATAAGCTGCGTAGGGGTGTGTTTTTTTTTTTTTTTTTTTTTTTTTTTTTTAAACCTCTCACTCAGAGCAGTATGTGGAATGTCATTCCACAATCGGTGGTGTCAACAGGAGGCGTTCATAGTTTAAACAAAACTCTTAGATGGGCATCTTAATATTGATATGGAAATTTTGTTATTGACATAAACGCCCCAGGCCCACACACGCACACTGAAGTATATGGACTTGTGACTGTTATTCAACCTCGCCAACTATATATCTATGTAAGGACAAATCTCCTGCAGTTTTACATGCCTGTTTCACAAGATCGGTGAGTGTTTTCTGTGCATTTCAGAACCAGGCCTCAGCTTTTTAATTCTACCACCTGGTCCTCTGTTCATACATTTTCAAAGGTGGATGTCAAATCTTCTGTGGATGCTGCTTTTGGCCACCAGGTTCTTAGAAACCTAGAAAAGTGACAGCAGAAAAAAAACAGTAGTCCGAGACAACCCATTTTTTTTTTGTTAACTTTTTATGTCTAGTATAGATCTATGTTTGTCTCAAGCATGTTTGAGGCCATTTACTGTTGACTCACTATCTCTACTAGAAGTTTATTCCAAGCATCAACAATACTTTCTGAAATTAGTTTTGAACTTTCCTCCAGTTTGAGGTCATGTCCCCGTGTTCTTGACTTTGGTTTCATATGGTAAAGACTGCCTTGCTGAACATTATTCACCACCTTGATGTATTTAAAGGTTTCAATCGTCTCCCTTTTCCCTTCTTTCCTCCAGACTACATATGAAGTACCTGAAGTCGCTCTCGATAGATTTTATCCCCCAGACCTTTCACCATTTTGTTACCTGTCTCTGGACTCGTTCTATCTTATATTTTTGTGTAAGTGAGGTCTCCAGATTTGGACACAGTATTAAAAATCAAGTAAAGTGGCCTGTAACATGGGGGATCATTAGTTCTAGTGGTAGATGCATTTTCAAGTCAGTCAGCACTTCAGTTATAGGGCATGGCAATCATTGGGGGTGTGGCCGGATGGAGGTGGGAGTGAGTGAGTGAGAGTGTGAGCAATGCCCGAGCTCCCTGCCTCCACCATGAGATCCGAGGTATCCGAGCTATCTTCCTCCGATGAGGCTTCGCTTTGAGCGGCTGGCTTCGGAGATCGTATGCCACCTCCTCCCTCCCTGCCTGCTGAGACCGTCGGAAAAGCCGGGAAAGTGCCGAGAGCCGCCGAGACTACCCGAATAGCTGTCTCGTGGCAGGCTCGGGTTATTGCGAGATCTTGGAGAGGAGATTCGAATGCTTTCATCCGACGCTGCAAGAGGATACAGTAAGGAGGTCCGAACGCTTTCATCCGACGCCGTATGAGGATACAGCAAGGAGGTCCGAACGCTTTCATCCGACGCCGCACGAGGATACAGCAAGGAGGTCCCGCGATCGATTCGGACCGGGACGCCACTATCGTTGGAACCCGGTAGAGTATATCACCGGGTTTTTGATAAACGGAACTGCTTTCCCTAGAGTCCCTAGAGCCTTGAGGCACCTTGAGGTATGCTGTGTATGCTGGGTATGCTGTAAAGCCCAGCAGGGCTTTCTGGAAGTTATTAAAGGGGAAAAAAGGGGGAAGAGAGAGAAAAGCAAGGGAAAAAGAGAGAGCAGGAAAAACTCGGACAAAATCTGTATGTTTAAGAGCCCTGAGGATGGTGACTGTAAGCTTGTAAAAATTTGCATTTGGCAGCATATTGGCGCTCTTTGTCCTGACTGAATCCCCCCCCCCCCCCCTACTGCTTTGGGATGTATTGCTAGTTGTGCCATTAGCAACAAGTGTAACAAGGGTATCTCCTCTGCTGGAAAGTTTTGGGGAGACACGTTACTTCCCATTGGCTCAAGGTCTTTTCCCCCTTTTTTTTTTTTTGGAAGTACTGCTATGCTCAGTAAAAGAGCTGTGGAGGACATGTCACAAGGGGAGGGGAACCAAAAGACACGTGCTGCTAAGGAAAAACTACACCAAGCCTCTGCGGCCTCAAAACTTGAACGTTTTGCACATGCGACTTCACCAGGCAGGAAAACACAACTTTACCCATCAGCAGGCCAGCCTAAAACCCAGGGGACACTGGGGGATAGGAGAAGTGCGGGTCACGTGGCAATAGACCCTGGCACTTTATCTATACCTCCTGGAGGGGGGGGCAGCGAGCCACCTCAAGGGGAGAATAATAAATCCCAAAAACCTGCAGGGGGTGGTGAGCCTACCATACGAGAGATTCTGTCGGCGGTTAACGAGTGTAAAACTTCTATCTCGGGCCTTGATAGCCAATTAAAAAATATTCAAAATGAACTGCACTCTATGGGCCAACTATTAAGTAATACCATTGATGGAACAAATGCCCTAGAGGGAAGACTAAGTATGGTGGAAGACTAACTACCCCCCCTGCAGGAAAAAATTGTTGCGCTCCGGAAACAAATTGTCGCACAAGCATCTAAAATTGACGACATGGACAACAAAAGTCGCAGGAATAACGTGCGACTAATTGGCCTTCCAGAGGGAAGCGAGGGCTCTAACCCTATAATCTTCTTGGAGAACTGGTTTAAGGAATTACTGGGAGGTGTCTCCTTCTCTTCGCTCTCTTGCATTGAAAAGGCCTACAGAGTCCCTGCTAGATCGTATCTGGCAGAGGGACGCTGCAGGCCAATGATACTGAAATTTATTAATTATAACGAGCGAATGATTTTGATGCAGAGAGTTAGGGGATTGGGAGACATCTTCTATAGAGGGACTAGTGTCATTTTACCCAGATTTTTCATCGGACTTGCAGAAACCGAGAGCGGAGTTTGTACCTGTTAAGCGTACCTTGCAAAAGTACAAGATAACCTACGCCTTACTGTATCCAGCCCGACTCCGGGTGTCCGCCTTGGCCTCAACACTATTTTTTAGCTCTCCAATGGAGGCTATGAACTGGCTGGAGGAACATAAAGGGTCTCTTTAGTGGCATTTAGAGTCACTGTGTATCTTTTGTATCAGCTCCTGGAGGGGGGTAGGAGGGGGGTAGGGGGGGTAGGGGTGGGTCCCCCCCCCCTTTTTTTTCGCCTGGGGTTTTGGTTGCTCTGCTCTGTACTGTTTTTGCCACATGTTATTAATGGTCGAAGAGTTGGGGAATGGGAGGGGGATGAGCAGGGGGTTATAATGTATCAACAGGAATGGGGATCAATGCATCACGGGTTATTGTGTATTATATGCGAATTACACTGTGTATAAGTATATGTAAGGTGTAGCCACAGCTGGGGTGCGAGGGCGGGGGGGTGGGTGTGAGGGAATGTATACAAAAATTGAGTATAAATATTATTAGTAATATTTTGTTTATGAATGTATATTAACGAATAAGAGGGGAAGGTATAATGTCACTGTCTGCTATTCGAGAGAAGAGGGATAACGATATAATAAATGGCGTAGGGTAAGCACTATGGGTTATGGAGCATTATGACACTATTAGGATAAATTAAATATTATATCATTTTTCACTGGATGTGGCAAATGAGGTTCTATAGTGGAGCTGGGAGGGTGAGACTCGAGGGGGGGGTGGGAGCAGTGAGGATAGGGTTATATTTTGGGGGGTATATATTATTATGCCCATTGAGCTCTTGAAGCCTTATTGGCATCTCCCCCCCCCTTTCCCTTTTTATTTATTTATTTATTTTTTATTTCTCTCCTTCGGGACATAACTGGTGTCATGGAGGGATTATAATCCCACTTTGAATCTATGTTAAATGGGTATGGTAGGATTGTCTGGGGGGGTGGGGAGCATGGGTATTTTTGAATGGGGTAAGATCATACCGGCTACAGTTGAGACCCCTAGGGGTTGCTCTGATGGGCAGGGTTGGGAGGGAGGGGGGTGAGTTTTCGAACACATGCTGTTGACATTAGGGTGGTGACGGGGAGCAGGTTGAGATGGGGGGTGGCGTTGGGGGGAGGAAGCGGCTCCCTCCCCCCCCCCCACCCCCCATTACATGGATATAGTAACTACTGGAATCAATGGGTAGGTGGAATATAATCTCATGGAATGTGAGGGGCCTGGGAGATCCTAAGAAGAGGGGTTCCGTGATGTTGGAGATGGAGAGGAAGGGACCTGGTTTGGTTTTCCTACAGGAAACCCACCTAACTCCAACTACGGCCCCCCATTTACACAACCGGAATCTTCAAGCACACTATCACTCTTTTTATTCATCATACTCTCGTGGCGTGAGTGTGCTAGTCTGGAAGGGTATAGATTTTTTATGTAAAGAGTCCCAGATCGATGGGGAGGGGAGATTTGTTTTTCTGCACTGTCTGATTGATGGGCAAGAATATGTCTTGGCCAATATTTATATACCTCCCCCCTTTAAGCTAGAAGTTATGGTGCCCCATGGATTATAGCCGGCGATTTTAATGAAACCATAGATAAGAGCCTGGACAGATTTCCTTGCCCAGGGGGAAACAGAACGGGCCGGCTATACGAATTCCTACTAGCTGGATTAAGTGATATTTGGCAAACACGACACCCCGAGGACAGGCAGTACTCTTGCTTCTCAGATACCCACCAGACGTTATCGAGAATAGATATGGGTTTGGGAAATAGGCATCAGGGTTGGTGGTAGATATAGAATATGGGGCACGCGGGATTTCAGATCATTCTCCCTTAGTTATAACCTTGAGTTCGGGAGAGAGTGCCCCACAGAGAGAGTGGAAAATAAACCCTGCTTGGCTGGAGCTAATTGATAGTTCCAACCTCTTAGGGACACAGGGGAATTTCTCCAAAGCAATAGAGGGACAGCGGCGCCCGGATTTGTTTGGGACTCCCTAAAAGCCTTTCTCAGAGGAATATTTATACAAAAAATTGCAATATCTAAAAAGGAAGCCCGAGAGCAAGAGGAAGGAATTGGAAATGATGTTATTCAGGCTGAGAGAGTGTTTGTGGAGGACCCAACGCCGGGGAAGCAACAGGCCTGGGTGGACTGCCAGCAGATATATAGAATGGCCCTCTTAAAGAAGGCAGAAAACCAGCGCATCTTCCAACGTCAACGTTATTTTGGTGAAGGAGAAAGGGTGGGCCGAGTTCTTTCCTTATTAGTACAATCTAATGGTCCCTCCACAGTAATACAAGCAATTAAAACACAGAATGGAGACCTTGTCTCCAGACCCCCTGAGATTATGAAGGTACTTAGCAATTATTACAGAAATCTATATAAATCAACTACACCGGAACACAGACATCTGGCCATTAATTTTTTACATCAAGCAGCGATCCCCATGCTTTCAGATCAGGATAAACTGAATCTGGATCTCCCACTTACGTTGGAAGAATTAAAAAGTGCAATGACTAGTATGCCTAACTATAAATCACCTGGCCCTGATGGGCTCCCAGTAGAAGTTTATAAACGCTATAGCGAACAGCTGATGCCGGCATTGCTGGAGACACTAAATCACGCACTAGAAGCGGGAAAGCTTCCTGCCTCAATGCTAGAGGCCAATATTACATTAATCTTAAAGGAGGGGAAGGATCAACAAGAGGTCTCGTCATACCGGCCGATATCCCTGCTATGTTCAGACGTAAAAATTTTAGCCAAGGCCCTAGCAACTCGCTTAAATAACTATATTCATAAGTTAATACATCCAGATCAGTCCGGGTTTATCCCGGGCAGAACAACTAGCACTAACATTAGGAGGGTCTTCTTAAATTTACAAATACCCAGAGATAATGAAAGCCCAGGTGCCATATTGGCCCTGGATGCTACTAAAGCCTTTGACAGTCTGGAGTGGGGTTACCTCTGGGGTGTATTGGAGCGTTTCGGCTTTGGCCCGTTATTTATCCAATGGGTAAAGTTACTCTATGGGGGACCCAGGGCAAAGAATAAAATGGGGACTAGATTTTCCGATACATTTTATTTATAAAGGGGTACGAGACAGGGGTGTCCGCTTTCTCCCCTCCTGTTCGTGCTGGCTATGGAGCCCCTGGCAGTGCTGGCGAGATCGCGCCCGGACATCCAGGGGTTCCGGCGTGGACCGGAGGAGGAGAAAGTGGCCTTATTTGCAGATGACGTTTTGTTTTTTATTGGTGACACGGGCTCTACTTTGACTAACGTAGTGCAGCTGATGGAGGAATTTGGGCAACAATCAGGCCTGGTCATCAACTGGAGCAAATCAGCCCTTATGCCACTGTCGGGGTCGGGAGATTTAATGTCATCGTCAGTTTTGGGACTAGAAGTGGTGCCTAAGCTAAAATATCTGGGTATTTGGATTCCTAGAGATATAAACCAGTATATTGTGGAGAACTTGGTACCATTACTGGCGAAGCTGGAACAAAAGGTCAACAGCTGGTGTCGCCTCCCTCTGTCTGTGGCAGGCCGCTGTAACTTAGTTAAAATGATTTGGCAGCCACAGATTTTATATATCCTTCATAATTCCCCAATCTGGATCAACCAGAAGTGGTTTACCAGATTGGAGGTACTGACTTGTGAATTAATATGGGGGAAGAGACAGCCTCGTATTCGCTTGCAGACACTGCAGTTGTCTGCAGGAAAAGGAGGAGTAGCGATACCACATCCAAGAACATACTTCCTGTCAGCCCAGCTCCAGCATTTTACTGGGGCTGGGCTTGAAGGAGGTGGTAGCCCAAACCATAAATTGATGATCGACAAAGCACATCATAAAACATTAGCTGAAGTTTTGGAGGCCAACTCATTTGCATGCAAATGTCCTACCAACGTACTGGCGAGGAAGGTATGGCAGACAGTCAAGCAACTTTTAGACTTTGAGGGAGTAACTGAGTATACGCCCCTATGGAACAACGGAGACCTAGCTGAATTAAACAGTATAGGTAAATCACTGGAGTGGGAGAGAAGAGGGATTAGTAGGTTAGTCCATCTCTACCAAGGGAATTCTATGAAATCTTTTGAGGCCCTTCGGTAGGAATTTGGCATTTCGAATAAAACGTTCTACACATACCTGCAAGTGAGGCATGGGATACAAGCACAGTATAGCACACTTACTATTGAGAGGACAAAGTCCCCCCTACTTCAGGAACTCCTTGAACGAAGGCAAACAAAGGGCCAGATCTCTAGGCTATATATAAAACTCAAGGATAAAGTGTTGAAAGGAGAGGGACCCGATAAGAGTAGAACGGCATGGGCGGTAGATCTGGGACCACTTAAGCAAGAGCAATGGGACGAGACCTTAGCACAGGGGAACCCTGGTATCTATTTCTCCATCACAGCGTATGTCCCATAAGCTCTTTATATATAGGGCATACTACACCCCTAAAAAAATGTGGAAAATAAATAGAAAACCTAATGGCAACTGCCCCAGATGTGGGGCATTAGGGGACCTTCTCCATATAGTATGGAAATGCCCCAAATTATATCAGTACTGGATAGAAATTGTACATAGAATTAATAGGATTTTTAACGCCGCCCTAAAACCAGAAGCTAAGACTTGTCTACTAGGGATTATGGAAGGGGGTAGAGTATCTGCGGTAACAAAGATATCTATACTGAGGTGCTTATACCAAGCCAGGCGACTAATTGCGTTGAACTGGCAGGCAAAAAGCCCCCCAGTATTACAAGCATGGGTAAACGCCATAAACTCCACAATTTGGTGTGAACGAACAATGTTTGTTAGACAAAATAATATAAAAAAATTTAGGGCGCTTTGGAACCCATGGTTGAGGGATATTGGTTACCCCCTGGATGAGACAGAGGATGACAAGACTTAGTGAGTACTTACTTGGTTTGGGCTTGGCGTAGGTTGAGGACTCTTTGGCGCTCTCTATTGCTGCTCCCGAAGTGATCTGCCATTCGCCCGCCAGTCGGCCTGAAGTGGTCAGGCCGGCGTCAGCAACATGTGTTCTTAGAATAGGGTATTGGGGGGGGGGGGGGGGTGGCTTAGCATGCGGGGTAGGGATAATTAGTATGTTATTACATGGTTACACCTGCGTATTTTGGTAAATTTTATGATGGTAGAATTTGTATTTTTTGTGGTTTTATATGTCAATTTTTTGTAACTATGTCTGTTATATCAAGGAAAAAAAAAAAATTCAATAAAGAGTAATTAAATAAAAAAAAAAATAAAAAAAAAGTTATAGGGCATGGCAGCCCATTTTTAATCAAAAGGGCACATGGAAAGTCCATAACATAAAGTTTCCCACATAGAGGTTCTTCTCCAGCAATATTCACAACTGAAAAACGCTAACCCATCTGGCTTCTCTCTTTAGCAGTACCTCTGCCCTTTCTACTGGTCACCCAGACCATAGGTTCTTCAAAGCCGACACCTTCACTCTAATGCACACAGCTTCACTCAAGCCTCAGTCCTCAGGCCATTTACTGTCTCTTGCAGACAAGCATGCTCTAGCTGACTCCTGTAGACCTCCAGAGAGTCCAGCAGCCATACACCCCTAAAGGGGGGGGGGGGTCAGCGCAGGGACGGCATGACAGGTGCAGGGACAGCCCTGTCGCCGTTTTAAGTAAGCAGCCTTGGGCCGCTTTAAGAGCAGGGGCCAGGCGGAGCTGAGGGGGCGGAGCTATGGCATGGTACGCGATAGCGGCGTACCATGCTTTCACTCGGAGAGCGGAGGAGGAAGCGATTCCCACCCACCCTCCCTGGTTATATTGGGTATGTCAGGTTGGGGTTATAGGGGTGGTCTGCAGACGGTGCTTGGGGATTTTGAGTAGGAAAGGGGAGGTTACAGGTAGAAAAGACTGTTGTACCCATCCATGGGATGGGGGTGGTTAATGTACTTTCAGGTTACGAGGGGTGGAAGGGTTAAAAAGGGGTAGGTCACTGCGATGCTTTGGGTATAGCCTCCGAGACAGGGGATTCTGTCTGGAGGTCAAGAGGTCAAAAAGTGGGAAGTCATTCGCAGTGACCAGTGTGTTGTTATGCTAGTACCCATGACCCGTTTAAAGGCTGGGAATGTTTACAATTGAAAGTTATTTATGGTATTTTTATTAAAGTATATATTTTGTTAATAAATGAAGGCCGGCTGGCCATTTACTCCAAAAAAAGGGGAGGAAAAAGGGGAGAAAAGAAAGAAAGAGTAAAGTGATGGCAGAAAAATACTGAGTAGTCAATCGAGTCTGCCCATTTCAGTTTTTATTTTTTCATTATACTTGTCAGACTATGGATCTATGTTTATCCCAAGCATGTTTGAAGCCACTTACTGTTGACTGTCGCACTACCTCTGTTGGTAGTTTATTCCAATCATCAACTAACTTTTCAGTAAAATACTACTTTCTAAGATTTGTTTTGAACTTTCTTTCATTTAGTTTGAGGTCATGTCCCAGTGTTCTTGATTTTGGTTTCATATTTAAGACTGTCTTCCAGAACCTTTTTCACCCCCTAAATGTATTTAAAGGTTTCAATCAGGTCTCCCCCTATCCCTTTTTTCCCTCCAGTCTGTACATATTAGGTTCCTGAAGTCGCTCTCTGTTTTATTCCCATCTTTCACCATTTTTCTTATCGGTCTCTGGACTCATTCTATCTTATCAATATCTTTCTGTAAGTAGGCTTCAGAACTGGACAGTGGGGGAGATGTACTAAAACTGGTGCACTATGGTGCAGCTGTGCATAGTAACCAATCTGCTTCTAACTTCAGCTTGTTCAGTTAAGCTTTGACAATAAACCTGAAGCTGATTGGTTTCTATGCAGAGCTGCACCAGATTTTGCACTCCCCAGCTTTTGTAAATAACCCCCAGTATTCTAAATGAAGTCTCTCTAAAGATCTATATAGGGGAATCGGGACCTTTCTCTACTTGATGCATCCTAGTATTCCATTTGTTTTTCCAGCTTGGTCAAACCACTCATTTTGTAATCATCTGAAATGAGCACCACCAAATCTTTTTCCCAATGTTGTACTCTCTGAGGATTAGGTGCATTTTTTTTTTTTTTTTTCATTTAATAATATGAAACTGCAGTCTCCACTACTTTGACAAACCTCTAGGGCTATCAAACCTATTTACACATCTTTGTGTCATCAGCAAAAAGACATACCTTTCCCAACAAACCTTTAGTTTTATCACTTAGGGCACTCTCACAGTGGGGCGTGGTGTGTCAACAGTAAAGTGCTAGGGTTCAAATCGGCGCTTTCATTTGATTTCAATGGGCAGGTGCGCTTTAGAAGTGGTGTATAGCTCAAAGATGCTGCTTGCAGGACTTTTTTTGTAACATCCTGCCAGCGCACTGCTCCAGTGTGAAAACCCTCAGGCTTTCACACTGGAGTTACAAGAGAAGCGCTTTGCAGGTGCTATTTTTAGCACTCTAGCGCCTGTAAAGTGCTTCAGTGTGAAAGCAGCCTTACATATAGGTTAAATAGAACAGGACGCAGCACGGAGCCTTGTGGTACACCACTAGTGCCTGGTCTCTGGTCTCTGTTCTGAGTGAACCCCATTTACAACTACTCTCTGGTATCTTTTCTTTAGCCAACTGCATATCCACTGAACCACCAAAGGGTTAAGTCCTAGGCTGTACAACTTTTGTATTGGATCATTATGTGGAGCTGTATCAAATGCCTTGCAGAAATCAAGATATGCTATATCCACAGCATTGGTAATGTAGTAAAAAAAAATAAAAAAAATCAATCAGATCAGTCTGACATGATCTGCCCTCAGTTAAGCCATGCTGCTTTGGGTCCAGTAAGCTGTGTATTTTTAGGTGATCAGGGATCCTTCTTTTCAGGAGTAATTCCATTAACTTGACTACAATTGATGTAAAACTCACTGGCCTATAATTACCAGCTTCTACCTTGCTGCCCTTCTTGAGGATAGCTGTCTGCCAGTCATGGGGAACTTTTCCTGTTAAGAGATTGATGGTCCAACAACTATATCGCAAAGTTCTTTTAGAACTCTGGGATGAATACCATCAGGGCCCATTGCTTTATTTAGCTTTAACCGAGCCAGTTTCTCTGCTACCTCTAAATCCTAGAAACAAACCATCATTACTAGAACCAATATGATTCTCCAACATGTTATTGTTGGTACAATGTTATTTTTATTTTTTTAATAGTTTGCTACATCCTGGTCCATCAACATATCTGATGTGCCCAGTTTTCATTTTAGTGATCCTGTTTGTATTTTTCCCTTCTACCACTAATGTACCTTAAAAAAAAAAGTTTCATCTCCTTTCTTAATAGACTTTGCAATTTTCTCCCCTCTGCTGGCATCCTTTTGTCAATTTTTATACTCCTCTGTCGGCTACACCTCCTGTTTCCTTAAATCTTTTATATGTTTGTTTTTTTCCCTTTACTATCCTACTTGCCTCATTAGTGAACCATATTGGGTTTTTTTTTCTTCCATATATGTCAGGCAATTAATGAGAATAATCTACTTGCCTCCAGGATGGTGGACTTTAATAGTGCCCACTGACTTATTCCTGTCACTTTACTCCAACCTTTCAGTTAATTTTTTATTTTATTTTTTAAGAAATTTCCCCATTTCAGCAAAATTTTTGCAGAGGTTTTCGGCTGCTAGCGGGGTGCTTTTTATACCTCCTGCTAGTGGCTGAAAAAGGGTTAAGATCGTCTACAAAGCGCCGCTATGCCGCTGCCTATTGATTTCAATGGTCAGGAGCGGTGTATACACTGCTCCTACAGTGCTGCAAAGATGGGGCTTGCAGGACTTTTTTTTGGCGTCCTGCCAGCGCACCAATCCAGAATGAAAGCCCCTCAAGCTCCTCTGAAAGGAGAGGCTCTTTGCAGGTGCTATTTTTAGCGCTATAGTGCATGTAAGGAACCTCACTGGGTAAGCAGCCTTCGAGAAACACCATTCAGTGCTTCCATTACATCCCTGCTCCTGCTTGCAAATATCAGTTTGAGAATTCCAGTTCATGTCAGGCATGTTGAAGTGCTCCATAATCAAATCCTCTCCCTTCATTGCCCTTTGAGTTATGTTGTCAATCAACAAGTTATCATAATATTCGCTCTGTATACTACGTCACTTCTAAGGGAAGATCCCTCTCATGTTGGAAGGCAGATCCAGGGGGTTTTGAGTATTTCATTTGTTTTGACATAATGTTAGCATTATGCTATTTTTTGACATGTATGGCAACTCCACCTCCCCTCTTCCCTAATGTCATTTCTGTATAGTGTATATCCTGGTATAGTTATTTCCCAGTTATTTGAATCCTTCAACCACATCTCTACTTGCAACAAGGTCCAAGTTGTCTCTAGAAATAAGTTGTCCGCTCACAAAGCTTGTTTCCTAAACTACGAGCATTGGTGCACATGATATGACAAACACTACTGAAGTGACCTCCCTATCAGACCAGCCATTAGCAACACAACCCCTCACATTTGTTTTAACCTGCTGGGGACAGAAATGCTCTTCAACAATTGCATCTCTGCCCCCATTTCTCAGTTTAAATGCATGTCCAAAAAAAAGAAATCCTAAATTCCATACCAAGATGCTCAGTGCCCTTGTGTGAGGTATGCTAGCCATCTCTTTGTAAACTCAATGTCAGACCACACGATAGTCATGATGCTAATATAACCAAAACGTTCAGCTTTGCACCAATCCTTTAACAAAACATTGAACTCTGCCATACAAAGTACTTTCTTGTGTTGTCCATTATGCACAGGTAAGACCTCTGAAAATGTAACTGTACACCTTAACTGTTGAAGATTCTGGCCCAAATTCTGAAAATCCTTCTGTACAGCACACATCATTTTGGGACAAATCATTTGTGCGAAGGTGCACAACCTCATCAACATTGCACCCTCCGCTAGCTTTTTTGACCATTTTTAAAATTCGCCTTTTATCTCTCCTAATAGTCGCACCAGGCAAACGCCTAACTTCCTTTGACCTTTCCACATGATTTCCTAAAGTAACGCCTCTTACAACTGAATCATCAACAAGCAGACGACATCTCCTTTTAGCAGCCCTATTCCCAACATGCACCTGCTTTGCAACCTCTGATAAGTTACTTTTGGAATTGTAATTTTTTTTTTCAAACTCCTCCTTTCTCTGTAGAGAATGGTTGCCAGTCTCACAAGCAGCTATATTTGCAGCCATTGTATTTGCTTTTAGCTCAGAAAGAACACTATAGGGGTTATGCAGTGTCAGACCAAAAGCTGCATGTTTATGGTCCACAGGCCTTACTCTTGTAGACCTAACAGTTGTCCACACTGCCTTTCTCCTGCACAGTCTTTGAGGAAGAGGTGGCTTCTTGCAGGGCAGCTCAACAGAACAAAATGGCTTCGACATCCTCCTGATCTAAGCCTGCAGGGCACAAAGCAAGGAATTTAGGCAGAAGATGAGGATTACATACTAAAGGCAAATACACTTTGCACTACATGTGCACTTAGGCCCCTTTCACACTGGGGCGCTAAAAAGAGCGCCTGCAAAGTGCCCTGAAACAGCCGCTGCTGTCTCTCCAGTGTGAAAGGCCGAGGGCTTTCACACTGAAGCAGGATGGTCAAAAAGACCTGCAAGCCTGCATCTTTGGAGTGCTGTAGGAGCAGTCTATTTACCTCTCCTAAGGCGCCCCTTCACATAGAAAACAATGGAGCAGCACTGCAAATCCGCCTGCCGTAGCGACGCTTTGTGGACGGTTTTAACCCTTTTTCGGCCGCTAGTGGCTGCACAGCGCTGCTAAAACGATGGTAAAGCGCCCGCAATGTCCAAGTGTGAAAGTAGCCTTGGAAGTGTAAAGTGCAGTTGCTGTAGATCTTTGGTGGGGTGGGGGGGTGGTGTGAGACATGCAAGAAATATAAAAAAAAAAAATGCATTTTTGCTGGCACATGATTGGATGATAGAAATCAGCAGCGCTTCTTCTCATTTCAGAGCTTCCTCTCAGATCTACAGTGACTGCACTTCCAAGAGCGCTTGTAGTGCAAATTGGACTTGCCTTTAGCAATTTAACCCCAATGTCAGCACGTAACTAGAAATCTGCATACAAATGGGATAGCATCCCAGCTTCCAAAAAGTACCATGAAAAACAAATGCTAAACAAGTATTGCACTGAACTAAACCAGACTTCTTTTAAAAAAAATTAAAAATTTACTTAAATTCAAGCACAGGTACTAATCAAATATAATTGTCTGTCTCCAAACTCCTGCTGTTTTGAAACTACTGCGGTTCAAAACTATGCACTTTTGTCCTGCTGCAATTGGAAAGAGCAAAGTCTACAGAGTTGCTACCCTTCTTAAATACAATGCTAATTAGGCACCAATTTGGACAATAGCCTACCTCTCGTACATATGCTAATTGACAACACCCTGTACTCAACACCTCAGCGGCACAACAACAGTTACTCCAGTACTTAGCAAACCATCGCCAATCTCAATACAGCCAAAATCCCAAGGTTCACAAAGTAAACAATTTAAGAAAAGCAATTAGAAATACTTTAAGGAAAATAGAAATAATTTAAACTCACTGTATCCAGCTATTCTAAATGAGGTCTCATTAAAGATTCATAAAGGGGAATCGGGACCTCCTTCCTCCTGTTGGTGATCCCTCTAGTGATGCATCCTAGAATTCTATTTGCTTTTCCCACTGCCTGGTCACACCGTTTGCTCATTTTCCAATCATCTGAAATAAGTACACCCAATTTTTTGTTCACTGTAGTGCTGACCAACACGGTACCCCCAAAGTTTTACTCTCTCAATTTACCCTAGATGCATGATTTTACATTTAGAAATGTTGAACTGCAGTTTCCACTGCTCTGACCAATCCTCCAGTAATGCCAAATCATTTTCCATATTGGACACCTCCAGGGATTATTGCACACCTTTGCATCATCAGCAAAAATGCCCAGCAAAACTTTAGTTATATCACTTATATATAGATTATATAGAACAGGACCTAGTACAGAGCCTTGTGGTACACCTCTAGTGACTGAATCCCATTTACAACCACTCTCTGCTAGACATGTGCAATTCTTTTTATTTCAAATAATTTTTTTGTCAAAATTCAGCATATTCATTTGGAAAAATCCGAATTAACGAAAAAATATTTAATACATTTTTTTTCTAAAAGACGAAATTCAGACCAGAAAATCCAAAAATAACAAAGAAAATTTGAAAGAACAAAAAAATTTGGATAATATCTATTCTTAAAATACTATGTTTATTAACCATTATTATAGTTTTTTTTTTTTTAAATAATAATTACTATAATAATGGTTATAAACTATTAAATTGTAGGCGTTGGAATTTCCTTTCAAATTTGGCTGTTAGTGCCTGTAACGCATACTAACTTATCACTTATGCATTATCCGGAATTTCTTAGCATTCCTAACAGTCCTGCCTTGGGCTTCCTCTCCTCTTCAGATTTTTCTATTGCCTCTTTGGGTGTTTCAAACTCCTACTGTGAGAGTATGGAGGTTTTCCAACCATGTATGCCTGTATTGGTCAGATTAAGGAAGTTATTCTGGCTGTGGGTCGTAAATGTCTTAAATTACCCCTGCCGCTCTCTCTCTCCACCAGGCTCTGACACAGCTCTAACGGGTTCTATACCAGGGCAAGGATAATCACTCAATATATTTAAGACATTTCTTGTACATGTCCCTGTGGAAGACCTACTGTATGGCGATTGGCAACATCATGAAAAAGTGTATGCTCTGCAAAAGTGCTTTACTCAACAATAGAGATGGGCCAAACACCCCCTCTGTTCGGTTCGCAGCAGAACTCCCAAACATGGGAAAGAATTCTGTGTTATTTCATATTAATAAATATAACTCATACTATATATCAACTTATTCAGTGAAAATTCAGAAAAAATCTTTAAGCATGTAGCAAGTGGAAACAATTCTCACAAAAGAATGAATAATGGAATGATCCAAAAAAAGTGAAAAAAAAAAAAAAGTCCATATACATACAGTGGGGAAATAATTATTTGATCGCCTGCTGATTTTGTAAGTTTGTTTACTTACAAAGAAATTGAGGGTCAATTTTTTCTCGTGTATTTTAAATGATAGAGACAGAATATCAATCAAAAATCCAAAAAGAAACACCTACAGTATCTTACAAAAGTGAGTAATCCCCTCACATTTCTGTAAATATTTTATTATATTTTTTCATGTGACAATGAAGAAATTACATTTTGCTACAATGTAAAATAGTGCGTGTACAGCTTGTATAACAGTTTAAATTTGCTGTCCCCTCAAAATAACTGAACACACTGCTATTAATGTCTAAAACGATGGGAACAAAAGTGAGTACACCCCTAAGTGAAAATGTCCAAATTGGGAAAAATGTGTCAATATTTTGTGTGGCCACCATTTTTTTCCAGCACTGCTTTAACTCTCCTGGGCATTAAGTTCACCAGAGCTTCACAGGTTGCCACTGGAAACCTTTTCCACTCCTCCATGATGACATCGCAGAGCTAGTGGATGTTAGAGACCTTAAAAATATTTACAAAAACGTGAGGAGTGTGCTCACTTTTGTGAGATACTGTAATACAAATGTTATAAAATTGCAGTTAAGTGCGTAAAATACGTTTTTGATCCCCAAGCAAAACATGACCTGGTACTTGATGGAGAAACCCTTGTTGGCAAGCACAGAAGTAAGACATTTCTTGTAGTGGGTTATCAGGTTTGTACACCCATTTAGGAGGGATTTTGGTCCACTCTTCTTTACAGATCTCCAAATCCTTAAGGTTCCTTGGCTGCTGCTTGGCAGTTTTAGCCCCCTCCATAAATCTTCTATATGATTAAGGTCTGGAGACTGACTATATGACCTTAACCACTTAAGGACTGTGCTTCTTTCTGGGATTTGTTGTTTACAAGTTAAAAAAAAAACTTTTTTGTTAGAAAATTACTGAGAACCCCCAAACGTTATACATTTTTCTTTTCTAACACCCTAGAGAATAAAATGCCAGTCATTGCAATACTTTCTGTCGCACTGTATTTGCGCAGCGGTCTTACAAGCACACTTTTTTGAAAAAAAATAAACTTTTTTGAATTAAAAAATAAGACAACAGTAAAGTAAGCCCAATTTTATTTTACATTGTGAAAGATAATGTTACGCCAAATAAATTGATACCAAACATGTCACATTTCAAAATTTCGCCCGCTCGTGGAATGGCGACAAACTTTTACCCTTAAAAGTCTTCATAGGCGACATTTTAAAAATTCTACAGGTGGCATGTTTTGAGATACAGAGGAGGCCTAGAGCTATAATTATTCCTCTTGCTCTACCGATCGCAGCGATACCTCTCGTGTGGTTTGAACACAGTTTTCATATGCGGGCTCTACTCATGTATGCGCTCTGCTTCACTTTTATTTCTGTTTCACTTTTATTTCTATTACAAGGAATGTACACATCCCTTGTAACAGAAAAAAAGCTTGACAGGACCTCTTAAATATGAGATCTGGAGTCAAAGACTCCAGATCTCATATTTACACTAAAATGAAAAAAATTATTAAATAAATTTGTCATTTAACCACTTGACAACTGGGCACTTAAACCCCCTTCCTAACCAGACCAATTTTCATATTTCGTGCTCTCACACTTTGAATGACAATTACTTAGTCATGCAACACTGTACCTATAATTTTTGTCCTTTTTTTTTTTTTCACACAAATAGAGCTTTCTTTTGGTGGTATATAATCACTGCTTTTTTTATTTTTTGCGCTATAAATCAAGAAAGACAGAAAATTCGGTAAAAAAAAAATATTATTTGTTTCTGTTAAAATTTATTGCAGAGTATTGCACAGTAAGGGGAGAGTATTGGCACTGAGCTGCCTCTCCCCTCACACTGTACCGATCGGTACAGAAAGGGGAGGGAGGAACCAGCGTCATGACTTAAAGCCGGTTTGTTTACAAGTGATTGCTCCGTCATTTGATGGAGCAATCACATGGTAAACGGATCTTCTGGACCTGCCGGTCATGGATGTTTGCGGGATCGTGCACCAGGGGGCGCGTGAGAGCAACATTCTGGGAGGACGCCCATGGACGCCCACCCAGAAAAACATGACCGCGCTGTAGCCGTCTTTCGGCTATGGCGCGGTCAGCAAGTGGTTAAAATACATTTTTCTTTTAAAATGGCCCTTTAAGAGCTATGGGCATCTCCATGCCCAGCAAAGTGAATATCCGATCCCCTTCGGCGGCGGCGGAGGAAGGGCCTCTCCCGCCGCCGATGACAGTGATTTTGAGTCAAATACCCCACAGAGACCACTTTTGTCTGAAACCAGACCGCTCACTGAAGAAGAGGATACCAGGGTTATGGCAGCTAGCTTGTGTGATCAGCCCTGGAAAGCTGTATACTATCAGCTTGTCGTAAGATTGCTTAGAAAGCGGGATTTTCAGTAAAATATTCTGATGATGTGTACGGGCCTTGAGTTAATTGAACATTAACCAAAAGATAGAATGTACAATGTTCTCAAAATAAGAGGCAACTGAGAGAGAGGAGAAAAGAAAAAAAATGGGGTGTAGAAGCATAATAAATGGACGAATCCAGGTCTTGGGGCACATATGCAAAAATAAATAAAAAAAATGTGCGGGTTTACTACCGCTTTAATACTTGATTGCAAATCCTTTGCAGTCAATTACAGCCTGAAGTCTGCAACGCATAGACATCGGCAGACGCTGGGTTTCATCCTTGGTGATGCTCTGTCAGACCTCTACTGCAATTGCCTTCAGTTCCTGTCTAACATCCTATGTGCATCCAGCTTTCACCCCCAAACACTGGTCAATTCTATACCTTACAGCCAGTACCTGTGGACTAGGCGGAATTGCTCTGATGATGCATGTTTCAAAACTGAAGCTCAAAAACTCCATGACCGGCTCTTATTAAGAGGCTACTCGCATGCCTCCCAAAAGAGAGCATATCACCGGGCATACATACTTGATCCTCTACGCATCATCACGAAATATACAAACCAACAAGCCAAAGTCAACAACATTGTCAACATTGGCATTTGTTGTCCTTTGATTCCATACTGGGACAGTTTGTCCTTGATCATCCCCTCTTTACATTTAAGAGGGCGCCGTCAATCAGGAACAAACTTATTACCAGTGAATACAAGGGGGAAGCCAGAAAAGACCCATGTAAATATAAAGGCACATACATACTGACTCAAAGGAATCCTACCCTCCCTAATGGCCAAATATTCCATCCTAGGCATTTTGCCAATTGTAGAACTATTGGAGTGGTTTTCATGTTCTGCTGCGATTGCGATCTACATTGGCAAGACAAAGCTTGAATTCTGGAGACAAGCATACAGACACATAAGAAGCATATGTAAAAGGAAAAAAAAAAATGTGCTTGCCTGACACAGAGGCGAGCTGCAAAACCCAAATGTTATACTACATTAAACAAAAAAGAAGAAAAAAGAGTGGGTTGCGCTAAAAATTAAGTAAAAATTGAATCTGTAAGAATAAATGAATAAGTATTATCACCAATCCTATACAGAAATACGTGCATAAAAACAGCAACAATACATGTGCATACAAATAATTTCTTCTGTATGATAGAAGACATAAAAAGGCTTGGACATCTAGTAGTTATCCAATCCAATAATAAACGTGATGAAGTCAAATAACAGTGGAAAACAGCACAGCTAGTAAACAATGCATAATAAGAAACGATCACTTAAATGATCAAAATAATCCATAAACATATTAAGAAGTCCATACAGAGAGTTCCAAATTATGGAATAGTAATAGCAACTCCCACGGTGAAGAAACAGTGAAAAATAGTCCAAATTAGTGTAGACTGTGAACACCTCCACCACGGTTAACACTGCCGCTTACCAGAAACACATGGTTCTTTATTATAGAGAACCACAGAGTGCAGATGGCTAATTCTTCCCAGCCAGGGATACTTGGACACATAGGGTAGTGAAGATACCTCTCGCAACTCAGATCAGCAGTAATACCTCCCATCAGCGACCATAAAAAAATATAAGGCTCGCAATAGTGTAAAACCAAACACTTTAATGAAATAAATAAAAACAAAATTTGCACTTACATAGCACCAATAGATAAATGGCATGTAATACTCGAGCCGGCCGGTCTCGAAAAAATGCCCGACACTTCCGGGACAAGCACGTGTAGCGGTGACGTCAGTGCGTCGCTCCTCCCTACGCATTTCTTCACTAACAGGACGTTGTCGCGGGGTACGGGCGGCGTCCTGACGCACCGCTTAAATAGTAAACAGCAACCAAGCCTCTGTCTGACCTCCAGAAATGAAACGGAAAACGCCATCTTGGTTAAGGAAAATGCACTACCAAATATTGTAGTAAAGCAAATCACAAGAACTCGCAATGGGATAAAAACATATCACAAATTATTAAACCATCAAACACCCGATCCACGCACATTAAATGCTGATGGTAAGACAAATCGAGTAAATGATGAAAGAAACTATTATGAAAGAACAGTTGAAAAAAGAGATCTATTAAGACGATCGAATAATAAAAAATAAAATGAAAATGGGGATTAGAGAAAAACTATTTCCTTCGTAAAGAAGAAATCAAATCTCCTTAATTAATTATGGTGGGACCCATAGATAGTCGGCACTACCCAGTCCACACATAACCACTAGCATCAATTCACATAAGAACATATGAAAACTGATAAAAAAATAAAAATTAAAAATTAAAATAAAAATAGAAGTGAAACTATTTGTATAATGGAATTAAAAATAAGAATGGAAGAAAAAAGTGTAGAAATTCCCAAAAGAAATTTCTAAAAACGAATGACTGAAAAGAATAAATATAAACCGCATGGGTGGTCCGTAACGCACCAGAGATCAGACCATTAGGCAAAAATATACAAAAAGTAAATTTTATATACTTAAACAAATAAAGTGAAACATAAAACAAATATAAAGAGATTTCTTATATAGAAAAGAAATTATATAAAAAATTTAAAATGAGAAATTGGAAATTACAAAAATAAATCATAAATCACTAGGAATTTTCTATAAAACAATTGACATCCACATCAATATTCAAACCGAAGGGGGTATAACTCTTTAATTTGTACACCCAGGCCATCTCTAGTCTGGAAATGCTATGAACCAAACAGCTACCTCTCCAGTTTGGCCTAAATTTATCAATTCCTAGGAAGATCGTGTTTGAGGGATCTCTATTGTGAACAGTTAAGTAGTGTTTAGAAACAGAATGTTTAGTGAACCCTTTTCTGATGTTGTTTACCGTATATACTCGAGTATAGGTCGATCCGAATATAAGCCGAGGCCCCTAATTTACCACAAAAAAAATGGGAAAACGTATTGACTCGTGTATAAGCCGAGGGTGAGACATGCCTGTCCATCCCTGTGTGTCCGTCCATCCCTGTGTGTCCAGCCCTGTGTGTGCAGCCTTGTGTGTCCAGCCTACCTGCGTCCCGAGCCTGCGTCCTGAGTCTGCGTCCCGAGCCTGCGTCCCGAGCCTGTGTGCTTCTGCACATACGGCGGCCATGCCAGGATCGCCGCACCTCTTCTCGTCTGACAGACGGCGGCCATTCCACTGTTCAAAAGCCGCGCCTCCGTCTGTGATAGGCGGAACACTCAATTTCCCAGCATCCTCGTCCGTAGTATGAGGATGAGCGGATGTCCGTGATAGGCGGACCACTGACTGCTGGGAAATTGAGTGTTCCGCCTATCACAGACAGGGAGGCGCGGCTTTTGAATAGTTGAATGGCCGCCGTCTGTCTGCTCGACACGCTGATCGGGTAGACAGACGGCGGTGACTTGAGTATAAGCCGAGGGGGGCACTTTCAGCCTCAAAAAAGAGGCTGAAAATCTCGGCTTATACTCGAGTATATACGGTATATGTTCATTGAGACGGACCTGTAGGGGTCTCTTGGTCTGACCCACATACTGAAGGCCACATGGGCACTGGAGCATATAGACAATGCCAGTAGTGGAACAAGTAATAAAGGGTTCAATAGGGAAACTTTTCGAAGTACAAGAAGAGGAGAAACTAGTAGTCCTTCTTGTGGTGCATCGATTAGAGAATAGGTTAGATCTTTCCCTAGGAGGGTTCAGAACGTTGGGAGCCAACTTATCCTTAAGAGTGCGCACCCCCCTGAAAACCACCTGTGGTCTATCAGGCAAGATAGCGTTTATAACCCTATCATTTTTGAAAATATGCCAATATTTGTTCACAATATGCTTTACGCTGAAATGTTGACATGAAAAACTAGTGACAAAAGGACACCGATAGGGGCCCTCAGCACCGTTATTGACTGTTCTGTCCCTCAATAGGTCATCACGATCTGTATTGATAACCTGGCCTAATGTATTGCTAAGGGATTCAGAGCTATAACCCTTAGCCCTAAAACGTTTAGTAAGAACTTCAGCTTGAGCTAAAAAAAAGTGTCATTGTCTGAACAGTTACGCTTGATCCTGAGAAACTGGCTCTTTGGTACCGATTTAAGCCACGATCTATGATGGCAACTGTCAAGAGGTATATAAACATTTCTGTCGGTAGGTTTAAAATAGGTCGAAGTAATAAACCCATCCTCACCGACAGAGATAGTAAGGTCCAAAAAATGGATCTGCTCTAAACTGGCTTCATAATTAAAATGTATACCTCTATTGTTAGTATTCAAAAAAATCCATGTATTCTGACAGAGCAGACTGGCTACCATCCCAAAGGAGGAGGACATCGTCTATGTACCAGACCCAGAGGATGACCTCTGACCTTGGTTTTGCATAAATGACATCCTCCTCCCATTTAGCCATAAAAAGGTTCGCCAGGCTGGGGGCATATTTAGCCCCCATGGCAACTCCTCTATCTTGGCGGTAGTAGTGCCCGTTAAAGCAAAAAAAGTTGTGGGTAGCTGCATACTCAAGCAAGACCATAATAAAGTCAATCTGTTCTTGTGGTAAATTTGACCCCTTATCAAGATAGAAACGGACAGCTTCTAAGCCTTCACGGTGAGGGATCACAGTTTAGAGTGAGGTAACGTCAGCCGTTACAAGCCACATCCCTGCCTTGGGTTTGTAATTAGGCAAAAGATTGATGATGTCATGAGTATCTTTCACATAAGAGGGCATTATGCGAACTAAGGGTTGTAAAAATAAATCAATGTACTTGCCCACCCGGGACGTGACAGAATCAATTCCACTGACAATAGGACGACCCGTCCTATAACATAAGTAAGACTCTTATGTATTTTTGGCAAGTATTTTTTGCTCAAACTCCTAAAAAAAGAGAAGAGAGAACAAAAAACTAAAAAGAAAAAGAAATATAATAGGGACCTGGCGGATTATGAGTCTCAGCTGGTTTTCGAATGGCAGAAGAAAATGTATGCTGAGAAAGGGAATGATAATAATCCAGCCATGGATACGACACCACAGGGTTTTAACCCTGGTGTTAATAACCCTGCTGGTCCCCCTCGTTATCCAACAGTTCCCGGGAACTGGACGGGATCGGTCTCCAATTGGAGTTACACGATCACAAAATCAGGCGGGGAGAGGAACATGCCCCCCCTTTTCCAACCACAATAGGGGAGGTGGTCCTTACAATGGACCTCCCACTGGGAGACCTTATGGACAGGGACAACCTGATCATAACTTTCAAGGTCCCATGCATAATCGCGGTCGGGGGTGGAGCCAAGGACCCCCTAGGGGACGCGGTTCAAATCTTAAACCTAGGTATACTGATAATCGTATCCCTGCGCCTATGTACTCATTTTATCAGGGCTATGGCCCACCACAGTCTTTTGACCACGGTTATGGCCCGTCCAATGCTTATGGTGACCAACAGGTAGTACATTATGATGGTGATGTACAACCAGTGTATAATGTTCAAACTCATAATAGTTATCTCCCCCTGAGAGACATTGTGGACCCCAATGATGGTTTTTGCAAACCTTCTTTGATACCGCAAACCAATGCTAGAACAGGTGCTGGCCATTATGGCTTCAACCATGTGGAACACCACGATGCATTGAATGCCAATACGTATGCACAACAGAATTGGGGTTTTCCCAAAACCGGCCAAGGAATAAAAAGAGTAGTCGAGCTCCGAGAGGAACTAGAGGGGGGAGGCGTACTAAGCCCAAAAAGAGCAAGGACCTAGCCGGGACAGGGATTTTCAATCTAAGTTCTCATGTTTTAACGGACTCTGAATTAGACGTTTTGGATAGGGGCTTAAAGTTTGCCCCATCTCGTAACATTAATAAATTCCAGACATATATGGACATACACAAGTATGTGTGTAAACTTAATGGCCAACGCTATATGGCTTCTAATTCATATAATCCACCTAGGGCCCTGACATCTACTTTTTCACATTCCGGTTTGGCTAATGCATCCTTATTTAACCCGCATGGACAGTTGGCTCCTTCATTAAAGGTCTTTAGGGATTTGGCTCTTAAAGACCTCAAAGCCATGCGGGTAAGACATGTGAAAAACAAAGAGGTGATTGATTTAGGTATTGAATCTCTTTGTACGAATCATCATTTAGTAATTCGTCCAGCTGATAAGGGTAGGGGAATAGTTGTCCTTAATAAGGACGACTATATGAATGAGATGTATCGCATCTTGGGAGATACTAGTACTTATACTCCTTTATTATACAATCCCAATGAAAAATATAAGAAAGAATTAGAACTTATTATCACTAGGGGTTTTAATAGATCTATTCTGAATAAAAAAGAGAGAGCATTCTTAGTGCCTAGGGCACCGAGGATTCCGGTAATTTACTACTTGCCAAAAATACATAAGAGTCTTACTTGCCCCCCGGGTCGTCCTATTGTCAGTGGAATTGATTCTGTCACGTCCCGGGTGGGCAAATACATTGATTTCTTTTTACAACCCTTAGTTCGCATAATGCCCTCTTATATGAAAGATACTGGTGACATCATCAATCTTTTGTCTAATTACAAACCCAAGGCGGGGATGTGGCTTGTAACGGCTGATGTTACCTCACTCTACACTGTGATCCCTCACCGTTTAGGCTTAGAAGCTGTCCGTTTCTATCTTGATAGGGGGGTCAAATTTACCACAAGAACAGATTGACTTTATTATGGTCTTGCTTGAGTATGCAGCTACCCACAACTTTTTTTGCTTTAACGGGCACTACTACCGCCAATATAGAGGAGTTGCCATGGGGGCTAAATATGCCCCCAGCCTGGCGAACCTTTTTATGGCTAAATGGGAGGACGTCATCTATGCGGAACCAAGGTCAGAGGTCATCCTCTGGGTCCGGTACATAGACGATGTCCTCCTCCTTTGGGATGGTAGCCAGTCTGCTCTGTCAGAATACATGGATTTTTTGAATACTAACAATAGAGGTATACATTTTAATTATGAAGCCAGTTTAGAGCAGATCTATTTTTTGGACCTTACTATCTCTGTCGGTGAGGATAGGTTTATTACTTCTACCTATTTTAAACCTACCGACAGAAATGCTTATATACCTCTTGACAGTTGCCATCATAGTTCGTGGCTTAAATCGGTACCAAAGAGCCAGTTTCTCAGGATCAAGCGTAACTGTTCAGACAATGACACTTTTTTAGCTCAAGCTGAAGTTCTTACTAAACATTTTAGGGCTAAGGGTTATAGCTCTGAATCCCTTAGCAAGACATTAGGCCAAGTTATCAATACAGATCCTGATGACCTATTGAGGGACAGAACAGTCAATAACGGTGCTGAGGGCCCCTATCGGTGTCCTTTTGTCACTAGTTTTTCATGCCAACATTTCAGCATGAAGCATATTGTGAACAAATATTGGCATATTTTGAAAAATTATAGGGTTCTGAACGCTATCTTGCCTGATAGACCACAGGTGGTTTTCAGGGGGGTGCCCACTCTTAAGGATAAGTTGGCTCCCAACGTTCTGAACCCTCCTAGGGAAAGATCTAACCTATTCTCTGAACTTACAGGTTATTACCAGTGTAGGAGGTGTCAGGTGTGTCAGCTAAATCGATGCACCACAAGAAGGACTACTAGTTTCTCCTCTTCTTGTACTTCGAAAACTTTCCCTATTGAACCCTTTATTACTTGCTCCACTACTGGCATTGTCTATATGCTCCAGTGCCCATGTGGCCTTCAGTATGTGGGCCGGACCAAGAGACCCCTACAGGTCTGTCTCAATGAACATATAAACAACATCAGAAAAGGGTTCACTAAACATTCTGTTTCTAAACACTACTTAACTGTTCACAATAGAGATCCCTCAAACACGATCTTCCTAGGAATTGATAAATTTAGGCCAAACTGGAGAGGTAGCTGTTTGGTTCGTAGCATTTCCAGACTAGCGATGGCCTGGGTGTACAAATTAAAGAGTTATACCCCCTTCGGTTTGAATATTGATGTGGATGTCAATTGTTTTATAGAAAATTCCTAGTGATTTATGATTTATTTTTGTAATTTCTAATTTTAAATTTTCTTTTCTATATAAGAAATCTCTTTATATTTGTTTTATGTTTCACCTTATTTGTTTAAGTATATAAAATTTACTTTTTGTATATTTTTGCCTAATGGTCTGATCTCTGGTGCGTTACGGACCACCCATGCGGTTTATATTTATTCTTTTCAGTCATTCGTTTTTAGAAATTTCTTTTGGGAATTTCTACACTTTTTTCTTCCATTCTTATTCTTAATTCCATTATACAAATAGTTTCACTTCTATTTTTATTTTTATTTACATTTTTAATTTTTATTTTTTTATTTTTTCATCAGTTTTCATATGTTCTTATGTGAATTGATGCTAGTGGTTATGTGTGGACTGGGTATTGCCGATTATCTATGGATCCCACCATAATTAATTAAGGAGATTTGATTTCTTCTTTACGAAGGAAATAGTTTTTCTCTAATCCCCATTTTCATTTTATTTTTTATTATTCGATCGTCTTAATAGATCTCTTTTTTCAACTGTTCTTTCATAATAGTTTCTTTCATCATTTACTCGATTTGTCTTACCATCAGCATTTAATGTGCGCGGAGCGGGTGTTTGATGGTTTAATAATTTGTGATATGTTTTTATCCCATTGCGAGTTCTTGTGATTTGCTTTACTACAATATTTGGTAGTGCATTTCCCTTAACCAAGATGGCGTTTTCCGTTTCATTTCCGGAGGTCAGACAGAGGCTTGGTTGCTGTTTACTATTTAAGTGGTGCGTCAGGATGCCGCCCGTACCCCGTGACGACGTCCTGTTAGTGACGAAACGCGTAGGGAGGAGCGACGCACTGACATCACCGCTACACGTGCTTGTCACGGAAGTATCAGGCATTTTTTCGAGACCGACCGGCTCGAGTATTACATGCCATTTATCTATTGGTGCTATGTAAGTGCGCATTTTGTTTTTATTTATTTCATTAAAGTGTTTGGTTTTACACTATTGCGAGCCTTATATTTTTTTATGGTCGCTGATGGGAGGGATTACTGCTGATCTGAGTTGCAAGAGGTATCTTCACCACCCTATGTGTCCAAGTATCCCTGGCTTGGAAGAATTAGCCATCTGCACTCTGTGGTTCTCTATAATAAAGAACCATGTGTTTCTGGTAAGCGGCAGTGTTAACCGTGGTGGAGGTGTTCACAGTCTACACTAATTTGGACTTTTTTTCACTGTTTCTTCACCGTGGGAGTTGCTATTACTATTCCATAATTTGGAACTCTCTGTATGGACTTCTTAATATGTTTATGGATTATTTTGATAATTTAAGTGATCGTTTCTTATTATGCATTGTTTACTAGCTGTGCTGTTTTTCACTGTTATTTGACTTCATCACGTTTATTATTGGATTTGATAACTACTAGATGTCCAATCCTCATCTTTTTATGTCTTCTATCATACAGAAGAAATTATTTGTATGCACATGTATTGTTGCTGTTTTTTTATGCACGTATTTCTGTATAGGATTGGTGGTAATACTTATTCATTTATTCTTACAGATTCAATATTTACTTAATTTTTAGTGCAACCCACTCTTTTTTCTTCACATAAGAAGCATGCAAATCAATAATCTTGATTTACCTCTGGGTAGACACACTAGAACTGTACATGGAGGCGATTTTCCTAAAATTAAGTTTTTAATACTAGATCACATTCACCCCATCTCCAGGGGAGGAGATTGGAACAAGCGTCTCCTCCAAATGGAGCTGTACTGGATACACAATCTCAAAGCCACATCCCTGCCAGACCTCAACTAGGCTATTTGATTCAAACCCTTTCGGGAGAAATAGACTATAGTATGTCTATCTGGATCCTTGAGTCTGCTGTATTAGTTTCATCTAATCAAATTAATCTGGGTTAATATATATATGAATAACTAAGATCTTGTATATCAATATTATTTTGAAATGGTCTGCATGTATTTAACGCTGATTCTGTACCCTAAAAAACTTTTTTACATATATTTTGTTTGTTAAATCATATTTGTCCCACTGCCTGTTGTTCATTGTGATCAATGTATTCCTGTGTCTCCCTAGCCTTTTTTAAATTACCCCATGTGTAGCTCTGCTATTTAGCATTCAAGGGCTTCAGGCCTCTCTTAGATTATTTTAACCACTATGTAATATGGAATCAATGTTGATTAAATTAATTATTTTCCGCAGTTTTTAATCTATGCCAGCTTTCCCCTTTGGGGATTGACGTTAGGATGCCCGGCACAAAAAACGCCCGGATTGTACCGTGGCGGCTTCCCATGGGAACCATAGACGTATTGCCATCTTGTCTGGCCTCCATTTTACCACTCCAGCAGACATGCGCAGTCTGCTGGAGTGGCTCTCTGTGTCGGTGGGCCACTTGTGCATTGCGTCATTTTGTCGCGCTGACGTTGCACATGTGCGGCCAGGATGAGGACGTGGGCGCGCAGTTCAGGAAGCCAGCACAGGCACACTCCGGGTTTTTCCGGCCCCCTCCCAGACACAGCTGAAGTAATTTTGGCGTGGTCTGGGATTGGAGGGGGAATTATATTTTAGGCGCCCTTGGAGTCATGTCCCACGTCCACCTTTTGGTCTAAAAAATATTGCCCTTTTGCCTTTTCAACTATTTCTCTATCGATATTGGAAACCTACTAATAAGCCTTTTTCTTCCGCAAAATTTGATTAGCCTTGTAGCTGTTTAGTAACAATTTTGTGCAGAAGCGGTCTATTCCCATGGTGAATTCGGCAGTATCCCACCTTAACACATTCCCTACCATTTCTACTAGAGCAGGGGTTTCCAAACTTTCTAAGCAAAGGACCAGTTTACTGTCCTTCAGGCTTTGGGCAGGCTGGACTTTGGTCAGTGGGAGCAAGCAATGCCCCATGATTGTTTTTAATGGGAGAGATAGTGCCCTTTGTTGGTATCAGTGAGAGGAGTAGTGCCTCATTGATGTTGTCAGTGAGAGGAATGGTGTCCAATCATTACTGTCAGTTGGAGGAGTACTGCCCCAAGGGCTGGATAAAGGCAAGCAATGGGCCATGTCTGGCCCCTGGGCCGCAGTTTGGAGACCACTGCACTACAAAATACCCCTGTCTTTAAGGTTTCAACTAATAAGAGTTTAGAAGCCCCTTTTTAGGGCTTTGTTCTTGCTCTGAGGTCCTGCCATTCAGATCCTAGTTGTGACATTACTTTGTCAAAACCATGGCTGACTAGTAAAAATCCTCTAAAAGATCTACCTGTTGCTGAGGTTGAGCCCTTGCTTTCAGAACATGTGGAGTAGATGGCTGTAATGTCAAATTACAGCTCTGGCAGTTTGCTAGAAGTCTCTAGTGTAATATTTTGCACTTGTCTCAGTTCATATGTGCAGGGCCCTTAAGCCCCATATACACTATCAAAAATTCTGTTGATTTTGCCTTCAGGTCTACCAAACCATGTAGTGCAAGGGCTTGCCTGATTGCATACAAATTTAAACTCCTAAGGTTTGGCCTCATATTATATGGTTTTGGTAAATCTGAAGACAAAAATCAGCAGAAAATCTAATAGTGTGTATGGGGCTTAAGTCTAAAGTCCTGGACTGTGGAACCTTTCTGTAAAACGTGCTTCTTCCACATGGTTTTTGTGGGACAGAATTTTCTTGGACCAGCTCTTGACAACATCAATGAGAATGCTACTGGTGCCAAGAGTGAAAGAACCCCCGATGAAAAGACTGCAAAGATCTTCTCCCTCATCTGTTAATAAAAAAAGCTTCCTTGTCCCCCTTAGGTCAAAACCTTACAAGCTTGGCTCCCTGAACACCAGCAAGGTTTGTTAACCTTTTCATAAACTTGGCTAGCTTGCTTCTCAGATGTTTGGGTGTGGGAGCTTGTTTCCTATGGCTACAAGCTGAGTTTTGTTCCCTGCCCTCTTCTTGGGTTTACATCTAAAACATTCCTATGTCACTGCAGATTAGCAGATACCCCATCAAATCCTCCAAGGTCACCTGGATCAATGTATCATTGCCCAAGTTCTTGTTGCAGATTAGGTCTGGAGGTTTTACTCCAACCTGTTCAATGTTTTCCAAGGCCAATGGGAGCGTTTGCCCATTCTGAATTTTAAAACGCTTAATATCTTCATATATCAAAAATTCTGCATCAAATTTACTGAATCTGTGATCCCCTCTTTACTAAGTAGACTTTCTTTACAGAGTTGGACCATCCTACTGGAAGCCAGTACCACATGGTGGCATACATCAATCTACAGGGAGTAAAAAGTTTTTGCAAAGAGATGTAGATGAGTTCTGCCCAGGACAGGATCCTAATGTTCCAGGCTTGTACATTTTAGGTGTAGAAAGTGGTAGGCATACTTCCTAAGCTGGAAGCGTCAAGACCCAGGAGAGTGGTCCCTACACCCATAGGTGTTGCAGGTGGGTGATGTCACATGTGGATTTTTTGGACTCAGCGAACGGGACAGATTTTTCCTCCATACACAGGGATCCTAAGCTGGAGGGCAATTCTAGTGATTAGAGGCACTTTGGGCGGGGGGCTCACAGAACCCAGCCTACCTTAGAGAGGTCAGGAAACTCCTTGTTCAGTTCCCCAGGCCCCTCTTATGTGCCAATTACCCTGTGTCTATTAGGGGCACAGGGTGATCGAGAAGCCCAGTCTGGTCTGCCCTAACCAGACCCTAACCAGACTCGAAGTACAACCACACCGGACTCAGCATTTTGTTTTACCCCTATTATCCTGGGTCTTATATGTGTGATTTGTGTTGAAAGTTGGACAGACTCACCCAGGACAGAGGCTTTTGGAGGTGACTGAAGGGTGACCTCTTGCGTACTGACTATGGGCCCTTGCTTTAAAGGGAACAATACTCTTTGGAAGGTGTGTGCCTGGGGGACCCTTGGAGTGGGTTTGCTTTGGATTCAAGTTCATGTATCCCCAAAACACAGACTCAGGGAACTGGGGTCTCAAAACAGCAATGACTACTTCAGACTGCTGAGATATGGTTTGTCTTCTAATGACTTGTCTAGTGGACAGAATACACAATTGTGTACCTCCCAATGTATGCCTCTTATGGTGCAGTCCCATTGTTAATTATGTTAATTAAATTACCTATTGTTTCTGTCAGTCTGCTCATCTCTTGAACAGGTGATTAATATTGTGACCGCTGTACCTGGTTATTGAACCATTGTGGAATGTTTATAGTATGTTGGTTGTTGGTTTTAGTTCTGTTGATAAGGCTGTCTACATGCCCAGTTACTGATTGAATTATTCGCTGAAAAGTTGTACTTGTGTCTCATGTTACTGAATGTAGTTTATCCCACCCTGTCTCATTATTCAAAGAAGGGGGGGATCGTCCCAAGATATTCTTGTATCCATGTTTCAATACCACCCTACACTTACAGCTAGTGACTGGATGGGCTAAGGGACCTTGGATCATGCTGGCACCGGGCAAGAGAAGCTTATGCAATGGACATACTCCTCGTGAGTACCAGGGTCCATCACAATTCTAATTCTCGCTTGCCTAGGTTAATATGGGTATGATTACCTGTAAGACTCCTAATGGATGTTCCTTAGGTTCTACCGGATCATCAGGATCTTCTATCCCAAGGACTGATTTTGCCATCCTGCTTCACAGGCGCTGGCTTTAACCACATGGCTGATGAATCCCAGGTTCTAAAGGGACAGTGGCATCTGCTATTCCTACAATATTTAAAGCTAGGAAATTTAGTTCACACTAGGTCTGTCATTGGACATGGGATTCATTCTCTACTTTCTATAGCGGACTCTAGACCAGATCTCAACATACTATTAAGAGTCAGGTTTCTTCATTTACTTTTGTTTAACCACTTCAGTCCCGGACCAATTAACAGCCTAAGGACCAGAGGTATTTTTACAATTTCGCACTGCACTGCTTTAACTGGTAATTACGCGGTCATGCAATGTTGTACCCAAACGAAATTTGCGTCCTTTTCTTCCCACAAATAGAGCTTTCTTTTGGTGGTATTTGATTGCCTCTACGATTTTTATTTTTTGCGATATAAATTGAAAAAGACCGAATATTTTGAGGAAAAAATATATTTTCTACTTTTTGTTATAAGAAAAATCGAATAAACTAAATTTTAGTCATACATTTAGGGCAAAATGTATTCAGCCACATGTCTTTAGTAAAAAAAATGTCAATAAGCGTATATTTTTTGGTTTGCGCAAAAGTTATAGCGTCTACAAACTAGAGTACATTTTCTGGAATTTACACATTAATTTATGACTGCCTATCTCATTTCTTGAGGTGCTAAAATGGCAGGGCAGTACAAACCCCCCCAAATGACCCCATTTTGGAAAGTATACACCCCAAGGAAATTTCTGAGAGGCATGTTGAGCCCATTGAATATTTTTTTTTTGTCCCAAGTGATTGAATAATGACACAAAAAAAAAAAGTTTACAAAAAGTTGTCACTAAATGATATATTGCTCACACATGCCATAGTTATATGTGGAATTGTACCCCAAAATATATTCTGCTGCTTCTCCTGAGTACGGGGATACCACATATGTGGGACTTTTTGGGAGTCTAGCCGCGTACGGCACCCCGAAAACCAATCACTGCCTTCAGGGTTTCTAAGGGTGCAAATTTTTGATTTCACTCCTCACTACCTATCACGGTTTCGAAGGCCATAAAATGCCAAAATAACACAAACCCCCCCCCCCCCCCAAATGACCCCATTTTGGAAAGTAGACACCCCAAGCTATTTACTGAGAGGCCATGAAATATTTTAAATTTTGCCACAAGTTGCAGGAATATTACAATTTTGGTTTTGTTTTTTGCACAAAGTTGTCACTAAATGATATATTGCTCACACATGCTATGGGCATAAGTCAAATTACACCCCAAAATAAATTCTGCTGCTTCTCCCGAGTACGGGGATACCACATGTGGGGGACTTTTTGGGAGCCTAGCCACGTACTGGACCCTGAAAACCAAGCACTGCCTTCCGGATTTAAATATAAAACGCTACCAAAAAAAACTGTTAGCGGTCGCAGGGATCAGGCCTGACTCTGCGATCGCTGCAGTTATGTGTTTAGTGTTTTGTAAGTGACAGTGATCGATCGATACTGCACTTGGGTGGGCTGGGCGGAGGGGCAAAACGCAGGTGCTAGCAGGTATCTGGGCTGATCCCGCTAACAATGCGTTTTTTTGGAACCCTAAACTGCTGGGGACGCTAGTATAGATCTGATCAGATCAGATATTGATCTGTTCAGATTCTATACCACTACGGGAGGTTTATGCTTTGCACGTGGCACTAACCTAGCGCTGCCTGGGGCGACGCAGACCCTGACGCTAAAACCTAATTGATATCACCCGCCGGGTGATCAGGGGGTTAAACCTTTATTGGGTAATAAATGGTGGGTGCCCTGATGCTATAAAAAGCAAACTAACTAACCAGAGTCACCCGTAACACTTATACGGTGATCACTGGTGAAAGGGTTAACTAGGGGCAATCAGGGGGTTCAAATTTTTATTAGGTAGTATATGGGGGTCCCTGGCGCTATATAAAAACCTGACTGGGAACCTAAATAACTAAATAACTAACTGGCTAACCAGCGTCACCAGTGACACTTATATTGTGATCGCTGGTGAAAGGGTTAACTAGGGGCAATCAGGGGGTTAAAACCATTATTGGGTAGTATATTGGGGTACCTAGCGCTATAAAAACCTGGCGGTGAACCTAAAAAAATAACTAGCTACCTAGCGACACTAGCGACACTAATGCAGCGATCAGAAAAATGATCGCTTAGTGACACTGGCAAAAGGGGGTGAAAGGGTTAACTAGGGGCAATCAGGGGGTTAAAACCATTATTGGGTAGTATATCGGGGTACCTAGCGCTATAAAAACCTGGCGGTGAACCTAAAAAAATAACTAGCTACCTAGCGACACTAATGCAGCGATCAGAAAAATGATCGCTTAGTGACACTGGCAAAAGGGGGTGAAAGGGTTAACTCTAAGGGCAATCAGGGGGTTAAATCTTTATTGGGGGTGGTAGGGGGCTACCCTGGACCTAACACTAACTGCCCTGACAGTTTTTACTTTTACAACTGACACTGAATGCAGTGATCAGTAAATAAATGATCACTGCAATCAGTGACACTGTGACTGGGGGGGGGGACATCGGGGGGCGATTGGGGGGGTTTGTGTGCCTATGTGTTATTTAGTGTCAGTGTAGTGTTTGGTGCAGACTTACTATGTCCTCTCCTCGTAGTCCGGTCAATAAGACCGCCCCGAGGAGAATGACATCACTTCCTCCCTGCCTGTGTATACAATACACAGTGGGAGGAAGCTTCTCATTCGCCAGGAGCGATCGAGGGGGGATGGCCAGAAACCAACGGCCATCCCCTCATCCCGGATCGCTCCTGAAGCGAACCGGACCGCCGCATCCAGCGGGAGGGGGCCGATCGGACCCCCCACCCGCTGGAAGGCAAGCACGTACATGTACGTGCTTGTGCCTGTACATGCCATTGTAATGACGTACAATGGCATGCGGGGGTCCTTAAGTGGTTAAGAGCAGGGGTCTCAAACTGGTGACCCTCCAGCTGTTGTAAAACTACAAGTCCCATGAGGCATTGCAAGGTTGACAGTTACAAGCATGACTCCCACACACAGAGGCATGATGGGACTTGTAGTTTCGCAACAGCTGGAAGGCTGCCAGTTTGAGACACCTGTTGTGAAGACAGTTGGCCTCTCTGATTAAGGGCCCTTTCATCGGGTGGTGTCCATTCTGTTCAGTAGGGGATACATGAAGAGATCCCCTGCTGAACTGGAGCATTTCACTTGTGCCATCCATGTTCATTTAAATGTTTTCTTCAGCCTGAAACCAGAGCTTAAGGCTGGGTTCACACTAGTGTGAATTGGATGCGGGATCCAATTTGCACAGCAGGAGATTGTGACCGGCTCTCTATGGAGCCAGTTCACATATCTCTGGTGCGATTTGCACAGAAACCCTGTGCGTGTTTTGGTCCATTTCAGGTCTGAATTCAGCCAAAAATTCAGGCTGAAATCTGACCTGAAATGGTGAACGAGCACGCACCGGACTCCTGCTGTGAGCCGCTGCATGTTCATATGTGAACTTAGCCTGAGACGCATGTCAGGTTAATGGGCAGGCAGATATAAAGGCCTTTCTGTTTTATTTTTTTGGTTTGTGGACATCCGATTACATCCACCTAAACAATAGTCTGATATATTTGGTATCTGTTCTGAAATGCCTGAAAAACTGACAAGTGGATCTCTAGAAAACAGCTGTGTGAAAGCGGCAGGTGACTTTTGTACAGGGGGACTTCCATGTAGTGCCATACCTCTGTTATCTTGTGAAATCTGAGTACTGGTTGTCTCTACACTTCAGAAACTGAGGGTTAAATCTATTAAAACATTCCTCCACCTACCCTGACTCACAAGATGGTTTTCATGTAGCCATCACCTCTGTGAGGAGAGTGTCTTAACTGGTGACCCTATCCATTTTATGGCTCTGCACAGGGACAAGGTGGAATTAAGGCCCAAGGCTTTCTTCTTGTCTAAGGTAGTTTCTGTATTTCACATCAATTAGGACATTTTGTTCTTCTGTCCCTCTGACTCTAGTTCACGAAAATGAAATTTCACTAAATTGTCTGAATGTTATTTAGGCCATGAGGGTGTCTCAGCCACAGCTTCTATCTGGAAGACAGATTCTTTTTTTGTAGTCCCAGATCGAAACCATAACAGTGCACCAGTTTCTTGTTCCACCACCTCCAGGTGGCTCAGGGGGTCCTATCATTCAATGATGTATTAGCCACTCAAACATCAGTAAAATATATCTATTCCCAGCTATTCAAATATGCTCTCTGGTCCCTACGTTTAGCAGGCAAAATACCACGCTCCCTGTCTCGCTTTAAGCACAAACTCACACAACCACCATTAAAGAGGGTGGAAGTTCGAATTGTCACTATGTGACTAAAAGTATTATCCAAAGTGGGTGAACTACTCTACCCATCAAATCTTCCAGTCTACAAGAGGGGAGGGGGCTGTATATCTCCACTGACCAAAAAAACTCTGTACAAGCCTGCTTATGTAATAAGTGGAGTACGTGGGTAAAGCACAGCACACTATCTGAGTGTCCAGGACTCTCTCACTCCACTGCTTCAGCGTTCCCTCAGTGCTTCTGCCTTCTAAGCCTCAGTTTGAGAACTCTTCCTCAGACTGCACAGTCCGTTTTATAGGAGATCAAGGCCAGTACTACTCACTCCTCAGTTCAACCTGTCTTCTGACCTCTACATTAAGCTGTGGCTAATTGGTGCACAGTTACTAAACTGTAGTTTGAAGTTATATTTCACTAAAGTGTGAGTGACGATAATACATTATGATAGCTAATATCTATTGTCGATTGAGGTACTTTTTTTTTTTTTTAAAGCATGTATTATGACCATGTGCCTAGATGTCACAGTTTGGGAGTTAGAAGAGCTTCTAATATTTTAAAAACGTCATACTTTATCGGTCAAGGTTTTGGCACAGCTGCGCTTGTGCAAATTTATTTATTAATTGTTAAGATGTTTTACCAGATGAAGTTGCAGCCTCAGCTGATACAGCTTCAGGTGGCTATGTGAGCAACAAACGGTCTCCATTTATTTATTTATTTTGGGCCTGTTAGCGATCATTTTGTTATGTTGCCATCTCAGTTGGACAACTTCTGGTTGTCCCAAAGGTACATGACTTCCTCTACATCTCAATGAATGAGAGAAAATTGCATTTTTGTACTTACTGTAAAATATTTTTCTTGAAGTCCATTGAGGCACATGGGCCCCATCCCTCTATGTTTTATGATCATGCTCTCAGTACTACTCTGCTATAGACTAAGACATTGTAAATAGTAGAAGTGGTTATCGTGGGCCTACCTACAGTTTTTTTTTTTTGTGGCAATATAACCCAAAGGTTAAAGCGGAACTTCACTCTCTTGATCGACATTACTTTGATTGTCTGTGCTACTACCATTAGTAAATAGATAGGAAAGTATATCATATTTACTTGTTTTGAACTTTTAAAAAAAAAAATATATATTTCTACTGTTACTTCCTGGTTTCTTGCCTAGGCAAATTATGTCATACATCACAGGAGTCTTATATAAACATTCCCTCATGCCTGAGCTTAGGTCTGATGGATTCCAGAAAGTAAATGATGCTACATGAATCATCCGCCCTTACTCAAAATGGCCTTAGCCAAAAATGATAGCAGGGTGGTTTTCAAACTAATTTCTCAAAATTAGCATGGAGATGATGGATGGAGGAGATTGCTTTGAATTTTAAAAACAAATTATTGTTTTAATAACTTCCTGCATCCCTCAATGGATGCCAAGTAAAGGATTTTACAGTGAGTACAAAAATCCGAATAGTGATATTTGTTAAATGCTATTACTGATCTCCTGATAATGCTAGTTACCTGGTGGTCAGAAGTTCTTTGGCTACAGTGCTCTCTATAACAGTGGTCTGGTCATCAACCCTGTTCTCAGGGCCCACTAACAGGCCAGGTTCTATGTATTATCTTAAGGAGATGCAGACTAGAATACTGCAATCACTGAGCAGCATATATCACCTGTGATGTATTTCAGTTATCTTGCAAACCTGGCCTGTTAGTAGGCTCTGAGGACAGGGTTGATGACCACTGCTCTAGAACATTGACCTAGCACAAAGAAGTAGATTGTGCTTACTGAACAGTGACTGGACAATTCTTGCAGAGAAAAGTTCCAGGTAGCCAGTACATTTAAATTGTTGTCGGTAGTGACAGCTACATACAATTGTGCTCATAAGTTTCCATACCCTGGCAGAATTTATGATTTCTTGGCCATTTTTCAGAGAATATGAATAACAAAAACTTTTCTTTCACTCATGGTTGGTGTTTGGCTGAAGGCATTTATTATCAATCAACTGTGTTTACTCTTTTTAATTCAATCTTATTTTTATTGAGATATAGAAGCAAGATAGGAGGGGGAGAAAAAAAAAATACAGAAAATTCCAACATATTCGTTTTACATTGTTACATAAACATAAAAAAGAAACCACAGAGAAATCCACTGTACTACAGTGGTGTCGAACTGTCACGAGGTTAAAGTGTTTGTTTTGAGCTTCGGTTTAGGTAGTATGGTAAGAGAGCCTGTAGTCCTACCATGATTAGTCTAAGTTAAAGTGGGTGTGTGTGCACCACTATCCTCTCAGCGGGTGTTGCCCACTCATTACAGGTAGACTAGGGCTATTGTGTTCATTCTGACAACATTCACTCTGGGGAGGAAGCTCTGTATGTGCCACCATGCTGGTCTAATGAGACTAGAGGTCATAACTTAAGTAATCGGGTATTACTGCAACTTGTATAGGGGAGGGAAGAAAGAGGGAAGAGAGTGAGGAAAGAGGGGTCAGGACAGTAAAGAGCGTAGGGATCAAAAGATATACATTCCACCCTGATCACACAGGTGTATTGGTAGAGTCCTCTGTGGCCCATGAGATAAACTCTGAGGAATATCGAAACATCGACCATGAGGTCCAGGTCTTAGAGAATTGTTCCTCCCTACCCGTTTCCTGCGACAACATTCTTTCCAAAGTTTTAATTCGGTCCACTTCAATTGCCCAATCCCCCAGGGAAGGCATGCTCGTTGACTTCCAATGTCTGGGCAACACCGTTCTAGCAGCCGCCAAAAAGTGACGCAGAACGTCTTTCTTGACTGACTTAAGCGGTCCCGGGAGCAGAGATAGCAGAGCCATCTCAGGAGAGGGTGCGATGGAGGTCGCCATAAGTTTGCAGTACAAATCAAGGATCTTTTGCCAGAACTTCCTCGCAGGGGGGCATGCCCACCAAATGTGAAGTAAGGTTCCTTTAGATGACAAGCAACGCCAGCAAGTATCCGGAAGTGTTGAGTTGATTCGGTGCAAAGTCGAAGGGCATCTGTACCAGCGGGTCAACAGCTTGAACCCCTTTTCTTGAGAATTGGAGGCTATGGACATTTTGTGGGTCAGTATAAAGCACTTTTGCCAGTCTACAGGCGAGATGGAGTGGCCCAGGTCTTCCTCCCATGCCTGTGTGTATGGGGGAAGGTCAGGATTGTAAGCCCCATGTAAGAGGGAATATAATTGAGAGACTACATGTGTAGGAGGGGTGGCCTGGAGCAGCATGCCTTCCAAGTCTGTTAAGTCAGCGAGTACATTAGGTAACGAAGGGAAAGTGCGAATGAAGGAAATCACCTGTTGTCTCTGCAGCCAGTGCGTAGAGGCATGAGAAGATGGGTCAGAGGGAATGTCATGAGTCAGAGAGGGGTCCGAACGTAGGACTTGGGCAAGTCGCCTGTGGTCCTCCTTACACCAAGGTCCAAAACTCGCTCCCTGTAGGGCCAGTGGGAAAGCCGGAGTTTCAAACAGTGGAGCCATGGGTCCCTGCATGGGAGATAGGGTTTTGGAGGAATTCATTCGGGTCCAGATTTGTATGGTTTGTCGGGTGAGGTCGCTCAGTTGTACCTCTCCTTTCAGGAATTCAGTAGGTATCCACGGCAATGCACAGAGATCTATTGGGTTAATATGGCTCTCTATCTGTACCCATAATTTGGAGGAGGAATGATGGAACCAGTTAAGTATACGCGTGAGCACAGCTGCTCTATAATATAAGGAGGCATCTGGGGCTCCTGCTCCACCACGAATCTTGGGGAGTGATAAGGTCTCGTAGCGTATCCGGGGACGAGCCCCTCCCCAAATAAAGGAGGAGAATAGTTGGCGGAGCTTCCTGAAAAACCAGGAGGGTATGGAAATGGGAATTGTTTGGAACAAATAGAGAAACCGAGGGATTACGTCCATTTTTAGGGCATTTACTCTGCCTAGCCACGATAGGCATTTCTTTGCATAGTTTGAGAGATCCGTCTTGGTTCTAAGCAGCAGGGGTGCATAATTCAAAGAGAATAGATGGGACCTTTCCGTGGGTATTTGAATTCCTAGGTAGCGGATGGAGGTAGAGCCTGTTTTAAATGGGTACCTAGCGGATATCTGGCGGAGGACCTCTTGGGACAGTGAGATGTTCAGGATTTCTGATTTAGTATGGTTTACTTTGAAATTGCTCAGCATGCCAAACCTCGTGAATTCCTGCATTATATGTGGTAAGGATAGGTGGGGTTGGGTTACAAACAATAGCAAGTCATCCGCGAAGAGCGCCAGCTTAGAATGAATGGGGCCTATTGATACACCTGAGACGTTGGGGTTATTGCGTAAGGCTATTGCTAGGTGTTCCATGACAAGGACATATAGAAGGGGAGATAAAGGACAGCCCTGTCGTGTCCCATTTTTAATGGCAAATGTAGGCGACAGTGAGCCATTTACCCGAATTCTAGCGGAAGGGGAGGAGTAAAGGGCCATAATTCGGGATAACATTTTGGGACCCAGGCCTATCTGTTGCAGAGACAACCGAAGGAATTGCCAGTCAACCCGGTCGAATGCCTTTTCTGCATCGACCGTCAAAAGGCATAGAGGGATTTCGTGGGTGCGGGCATAGTCGGTAAGAAGCAGGGTTTTCAGGATGTTATCCCTTGCCTCGTGGCCACTTACAAAACTCACCTGGTCCAGATGTATAAGGCGGTGGAGTAGCGGTTGCATTCTAGTAGCTATTATTTTGGCATATATTTTCAGATCCACTCCAATTAATGATATGGGCCTATAATTTGCACACAAGGTAGGGTCTTTGTCTGGTTTGGGGATAATGGCGATGTGGGCTTCAAGCGTTTGTGGAGGAAACGCTGAGCCTTCTGATAGAGAGTTAAACACCTTAGCCATAAAGGGGGTCAGTAGAGGAGCAAATGTTTTGTAGAATTTAGGGGTAAAACCGTCGGGTCCTGGGCTTTTACCTGAAGGAGTGGCCGCTATTGCTCTCACTACCTCGTCTGCTGTGATTACTCTCTCTAGCTCTTCTGCAGTATCGCCATCTAATATAGGGAGCTCAGTTTCCTCGATATAGGACTGGCCATCGGGCGCAGGAGTGTGGGATGGGCTAGACGGGATACCGGTCGGTAGGTTGTACAGTGTCTGATAGAAATCTCTGAATGTTTGTGATATCTTGGAGGGCTCATTAAGCATTTCTCCAGAAGGGGCCCGAATATGAGGTATAAATGTGGAAGGCGTGCTTGGATGGAGGGTGCGGGCCAACGGCCTACCACATTTATCTCGAAATCGGTGCTGATGTAAAGCAAGTCTGTCCGCATAAGTACGAGCTGAGGCCTCGTATAGGTCCCTGAGTTGGGATCGGGCCAGTGAAACCTCTGTCAAAGTCACAAGCATAGGGGCTCGTTTATGCTGGGTCTCAAGGTCCCGAAGCTTTTGTGTTGCTGAGGTTATTGCAGCTGAACGAGTCTTTTTCAAGCGGGTTCCCACCTGAATAAAGAGGCCTCGTAGAACAGCTTTAAGCGCCTCCCATTGGAAGGGTAGCGAGGTGGTGTCTGTGGCATGATCTAGCAAGAAACTAGAAATCGTTTCCGAGACCTTGTGGGAACACTCAAGGTTCGTGAGGAGGGAATCATTCAGCCTCCATGTCCATTCCCTCACAGGTGTGGAAGGGATAGATAATGTCAGATATATAGGTGAGTGGTCAGACCAGACCATTGAGTCTATGTCACATTCAGGTGACCAATCCAAGCAGCTATGGTCAAGAAGGAAGTAGTCGATACGACTATAGGAGTGATGGACCTGTGAGAAATGGGTATAATTCCGATTTGTTGGAAACAGAACCCGCCAGATGTCGATTAGACGGAGGTCGTATATAGCCCGTTTAAAAGCCCTCAACTTAGTAAAGGAGATGGATGAGCAAGAGGTGGACGAGTCTAAAAGCGGGTCTAGGGGGGCATTAAAATCCCCGCCTATAATTAGTTTACCTTCCGCAAATTCTGACAAGAGCTTCATGTATCGCAGAGCAGTCAAGATTTGGTTAGTGTTTGGTAGGTAGAGGTTGGCTATAGTAAATTTGGTGCCCCATAGGGAGAACTTTACGAACACATACCTTCCCTGAGGATCCGACAGCTGGTCTATCAGATCAATCGGGAGCGTTTTGTGGAAGGCAATAGAAACGCCTTTAGTTTTCTGAGAGGGGTTTGTACTGTGGAACCATCTGTTAAAGTACCTGTTGGAGCAGGAAGGGGTGGAGTTTGTGTGGAAATGTGTTTCCTGTAACAGTAATACGTTGACCTGCTGTTTATGCATGTGGTAAAGAATTTGTCCTCTCTTGGATGCGATATTGAGGCCATTTACATTGTACGAGCAACACGTCAAACGAGGACGAGATAGTACTGTGTGAGCCATAGTGGAATGCGGATAAGAAAATCAGGTTATAGACAGTGGGGGGGGGGGGGGGGGGGGGGTAGGAGAAGGAAAGGGGGAACTTATAAGGTAGCAGAAAGTGTACCAGTAAAAAACTAAAAAGGGAAAAGAAAAGGGAAAAAAAGGGGGAAAGAGGGCTCCCAGGTAAGGAGCCAGGTAAATCTAAGGGGGTCCACGAGAACGGGACACCACGTGAAAGTTCACGTATACGAGCACTATTCGTGCCCGGCCTATTGAGGGTGAAGGGTCGAAGCGGAGAACCTGAGCCATGAGCCCAGTAGCATGACAGGCATGTAAAACTTCACTGAGGCACATTAGTATAACAAGATATTAATACAGAACACACAGCAGATCCTCCACGGAGGGGGAGACGGTCCGCATGGGCAAATAGCTCCACACCAGTCCCATCTCCCCCCTCCGCAGAGGAGACAACAGTCCGTGAGACACCTCACAGGAAGGGAGCAAACATTGTCAACATATGTTTCCACATACCCCAACGGGGGGCCAGAGATCCATCCGTGTATAATGACAGAGAGCGCATTAGGGTGAAACTACCTGGTGCTTAAGAAACTGTGAGTATATAACTAAGGAAGCCCACGTGGATAGCAGCAAGGGACCGTGGACCCAACCGGTCCATCAGTCGCCCCTCCACCCACATCCAGGTGGGCCATTACCGCTAAACATGTAGAGAGTAGACCTGTATATTAAAGCAGATTAGGAACTCAACATTTACATAACTAGATCAAGCATGAGCAACCCGCTGTTCCATTGCCTCTCCCGAACCCCAGCCAGTCACAATACACTAGCAAAGGGCAGGGAGAAGGTCCGTGAATTAAGTGCACCAGCTGTACTGAAGTATTTAGTATGCGGTCTACCACCCCATCCCCCATCATGGCATAACCAACAGAGTATATGGAGAAACAAGTGAGATGAAAGGATGGCAGAAACCACAAAAAAAAAAGGAATAACATCCCCAAAAAAGAAAAATGCTGCCCATCCAGGAGACAAGGGATAGGTATAATACTGAGATGGCGCTAGTCCTACAATGTGCATCGAAATAAGTCCAAAAGGTTTCCTGAAGTTACTTTAATCTTCCAGAGAGGTAGGGTGACGTGGTCCAGGATCAACAGAGTACGATGCATACCTCGGATGTCTGTGGCGTTGCGGGAGGGGATCACGTATTTGTACCCTAGTGCCGTCGTCTGGGGGGTCCAGCCAGTTAGGTACATCAGTTGGATCTTGCTCCAAAAAGCGGAAAAAGGCTGGAAGTTGATCTGGATCAGAGAGTACAAATTTATGCTCGGCCCTGGTCACCTTGATGCTGAAAGGGTGCCCCCAAGTGTAGGTTGCTCCGGCTTGGCGTATCAGGTCTAGCAGTGGGCGGACCATTCGGCGCATGTGGAGAGTGTTGCGAGAAAGGTCTGGGTATAGGTGGATAGTTGAACCGTCAAAGTCCACAGGGCCCAAACGCCACGCTTTGCGCATAATTTCCTCTTTAAGGGTGAAATAGTGAACCCTGTATAGGATGTCACGTGGGCGGTCACTATGTTCCCTCCTGGGCCCCCCCACTCTGTGCACCCGGTCTATCTCAATAGGGGACATAGTCTCTCTTCCCAGGACTAGGTTGAGGATGGCAGTGACAGATGGTTTCAAGTCTGTACCCGCCGTGGCTTCCGGTATGCCTTGTAGTCGTATATTATTCCTGCGGCTCCTATTCTCCCCGTCTTCTATGCGCAGTTGATGTTGACGAATACGGTGCAAGTGTTCTTTGGAGGCCCGCTCAAGAGACATAATGCGGGCAGCATGGTCAGATTGAGTATCAGTCAGGGTAGAGATTGCGGTCTGATTGGTAGAGACCTGCTGTTGGATGGCCTGAAGATCCTTGTGGAGTGAGGACTCCATTTTGACTGCCCAGGATTCAAACTCCGCTCGGAAGGCCGCTAGAAGAGTCGAGGCTTCAGACCTAGGTAATTCTCCTGAGTTTGGAGGGGCCACGGCTCCAGGAACTGCACCTGGAAGAGGGACAACAGTGGTGCCGGATCTGGACGCTACACTTGAAAGGACTGAGTGCTGGGTCGGGGGGTCATCTGATTCCTCGCCGCTGTCCGTTGTCGGCTGAGTAGGAGGAGGAGGTTTGCTCTTTCCTGGATTACGCGCTGGTGCCATCTTGTCTCTGGGAGTGCGGGGATCAGACTGAGACGTACGGAGCAGGTATCGCTGGATTGTACCCTGTTGGAGATCCACAGACTCAGTAGATCGAGAGCTGTGTGTGGACATGCTGTTTAGGTATGTGCAATGTCTGAGGTATAGCCTGTCCGCTACGGGCGATCACGGGACTCAGCCGGACATTTCCTTAGCTAGACATGGTCGTTCCGTGTCTCTGCGGAGTTGAACGGACGGAGACCCCAGGTGGGCACTATCTGGTTGGGCTGCTTTGGCGGCCGTGTATGTAGAGATCCAGGTTTGTAAGAATGCGGGAGCTCAGGAGTGTGGGTGCATACAGCAGCCTGGGTGAACCAAGAAGGCCACCCCTCTGGGTCTCTGGATCTGTATCAGCAGCCCATGTAATAAGGGGGGGTTGGTCCTCAAGGATAGCCCCGTCTAATTCTGAAGGTGCCCAGCCAGGATTTCCAGGGGGTCAGCGAGTTTAGAAAGGGGCCTAGAAGACACGGAGGTGTAGCAAGATGGCCGCCCCTCTAATTCTCTGAAGCCAGAGCCTTGTCAGCAAATGCAGCCAGAGAAAAGTACATGCCCCCTTAACAACCCCTTCAGGGGTCTCTGGTGGTCCGGCTAGAGTGTTCCTGAGGGTGGATGGGGACGGATTGAGCCCAGAGAGAACAGAGAGGCCTCCGGGTGTACCAAGATGGCCGCCGTCACTTACCAGGACCGTTTCGGATGATCCCAGGGCCACTCAGGGAGGACTTCGGGCTCTAGATGGCAGGCTGGGTGTCCCCGGCAACCTGCAGGTTGTAGAAACAGCCGCTGGGCTTTGTAGTGCGCCGGAGCTCGGCCTCTGGGTGGAGCAAGATGGCCGCCGTAGGCCGAAGCCTCGGACTGTCCTGCCGGGCGGCCGGAGCTCCGCGAACAGCGCACCCGCGCTAGAGGCATGTCCAGCTCCTCCTGGTAGGGCCTCCGGTGGGGTCCGTTCCGCTCCGGTGGACGGGAAGGCTCTGGGTGTGCGCTCTAGTAGCGGAGCTCACCCCAGGCACGTCCACTCGGTTCTCCGCTCGGCCACGCTCCCTCGTGTTTACTCTTTTTAAATCATAATGAGAACAGAAAATACCCAAATGACCCCGATAAAAAGTTTACATATCCTGGTGATTTTGGCCTGGTAACATGCACACAAGTTGACACAAAGGGGTTTGAATGGCTTTTAAAAGTAACCATCCTCATCTGTGATCTGTTTACTTGAAATTAGTGAGTGTGTATAAAAGGTCAATACGTTTCTGGACTTGCATCTTTCTTCCAGTGCTGCATTGACGTTTCTGGATTCTGAGTCATGGGGAAAGCAAAAGAATTGTCAAAGGATCTTTTGGAAAAGGTAGTTGAACTGTATAAAACAGGAAAGGGATATACAAAGATATCCAAGGAATTGAGAATACCAATCAACAGTGTTCAAACTCTAATCAAGATGTGGAAAATGAGGGGTTCTGTGGAAACCAAACCACGTTCAGGTAGACCAACTAAAACAATAAGGAGGCACTTGAAGAAAGATGGGCTGCATGGTCGAGTCACCAGAAGAAAGCCATTACTATGCAAACGCCATAAAGTATCCCGCTTACAATACACCAAACAGCACAGAGACAATCCTCAAACCTTCTGGCACAAAGTCATTTGGAGTGATAAGGCCAAAATTTTGCTTTTTTGCCACAAACATAAATGCTACATTTGAGGAGTCAACAAGGCCTGTGATGAAAGGTATACCACCATTCCGATTGTGAAACATGGAGGTGGATTGCTAATGTTTTTGGGATGTGTGAGCTACAACGGCACAGGAAATTTGGTCAAAATTGATGGCAAGATGGCAGTATGTTATCAAAAAATACTGCAGGAACATTTGCATTCATCAGCCTGGAAGCTGCGCAATAGCATATACTTGGACATTCCAACATGACAATGATCCAAAACACAAGGCCAAGTCGACCTGTCATTGGCTACAACAGAATAAAGTGAAGGTTCTGGAGTGGCCATCTCAGTCTCCTGACCTCAATATCATTGAGCCACACTCTGGGGAGCTCTCAAACGTGCAGTTCATGCAAGACAGCCCAAGAATTTACAGGAACTGGAGGCTTTACCATCTGAGAAGATAAAGAGCCTCATCCACAAATACCACAAAAGACTTCAAGCTGTCATTAATGTTAAAGGGGGCAATACACTGTATTAAGAACTGGGGTATGTGTACTTTTGCTCAGGGTCATTTGGGTCGTTTCTGTAAAGAGAAAAACAGTTGATTGATAATGAATCGCTTCAGCCAAACACCAACAATGAAAACAAGAAAAGTTTTTGTGTTATCGGTAATATTCTCTGAAAAATGGCCAAAAAATCATAAATTCTGTCAGGGTGTGTAAACTTACGAGCACACAACTGTATTTTTCTCGAGGCAGGTAAAGTATCTATGATTGTTTTCACTGGAAAAGTCCACACCTTTTGTGCTCTGTGTTCAAGTACCGCATGCTACAATGTAGGCACACAGGTTTAGTGGGTTTAAACACACAGCTGCACTTTGCAAGAAGTTTGCTTGTTTATCTCCCTGAAAATCGTACAGTTTAAAGCAACCCTTGTCAACGACATGTACCAATTGTGCATAAATACATCAATAGTGTAAGGGGACATTTATCAAGCAAGTTAGAAACACAATTCGTTACAAGTCCGGCTGTGTTTCCTTTAGCATTACTCTGCAACAGATTTATATGCCTGTGTGTTTGTATTCCTGGGCAGCCAAGTGTAACCGTTTGCAAAGTTCTAAGATTTATTGCAGAAGATGAGGCAGATTTGCAATCTAAATAGACACATAACGCCTTGCCGACCAGCGCACGACTATGTATGTCGGCACAATGGCAAGGCTGGGCAAATGGATGTACCCCTTTAAGTCGTGGCATTGTGGGTGCCCGTGGGCCTGTCGCGTACTCCATACCCGCAGACTTGATGTCCCCGAGTGTGTCACGGAGCGGCAGAATGGGGAGTTGCCTATGTAAACAAGGAATTTCCCTGTTCTGCCTAGCAACATGACAGAGATCTACTGCTCCCTGTCATTGAGTGTTAGCAGCTTTTGTTCATTTTTTTTTTTTTTTTTTTTTGGTTTAGCGCAGTATTTTCCCCAATTTTTACACATTTAGATTCAGACCCCTCATTTACTGCAGCTACCACACATTCACTCGTTCGAATGGATGTCTTCGACTATAGGACCACCAGGTCTTTTAAAACGAATGGGGTCTTTGTCACCAATAGTACTGACACTGAATTAAGTGGACTCTTTCTCAGGCTCAAAAATGTTACGGTGACAGAGTTACACCTACAATGGGACATTGCATTTTTTGAGCAGTACATTAAAGAGCATATGGTCCCAAGAGGCTTACTTTGGCATGTCTATCCACAGCAGGGAGATACTGACCTAGAGCCATAGTTTAGATACCGTATATACTCGAGTATAGGCCGACCCGAATATAAGCCGAGGCCCCCAATTTACCCCCAAAAAACTGGAAAACTTATTGACTCGTGTATAAGCCGAGGGTGAGACATGGCTGTCCATCCCTGTGTGTCCGTCCATCCCTGTGTGTGTGTCCGTCCATCCATCCCTGTGTGTGTGTCCATCCATCCATCCATCCCTGTGTGTGTGTCCGTCCATCCATCCCTGTGTGTGTATCCATCCATCCATCCATCCCTGTGTGTGTGTGTGTGTGTGTGTGTGTGTGTGTGTGCGTGTATCCATCCATCCATCCATCCATCCCTGTGTGTGTGTGTGTGTGTGTGTATCCATCCATCCATCCCTGTGTGTGTGTGTGTGTGTGTGTGTGTGTGTGTGTGTGTGTGTGTGTGTGTGTGTGTGTCCGTCCATCCATCCATCCCTGTGTGTGTGTCCGTGCAGCCTTGTGTGTGTGTCCAGCCTACCTGTGTCCCGAGCCTCCGTCCCGAGCCGCCGTCGTCCCGTGCCTCCTCCGTCCCGTGCCTCCTCCGTCCCGTGCCTCCTCCGTCCCGTGCCTCCTCCGTCCCGTGCCTCCTCCGTCCCGTGTCGTGCCGATGGATCGCCGCTCCAGGATCGCCGCTCTTCTCGGCGCCCATTCTACAATTCAAAAGCCGCGCCTCCGCCTCCGCCTGTGATAGGCGGAACACTCAATTTCCCAGCAGCCTGTGTTCCGCCTATCACGGACATCCTCTCATCCTCGTCCGTAGTATGAGAATGAGCGGATGTCCGTGATAGGCGGAACACTGACTGCTGGGAAATTCAGTGTTCCGCCTATCACAGGCGGAGGCGGAGAAGGAGGCGCGGCTTTTGAATTTTAATGTCCGCCGTCTGTCTGCTCGATACGGTGATCGAGCAGTCAGACAGCGGTGACTCGAGTATAAGCCGAGGGGGCACTTTCAGCCTCAAAAAAGAGGCTGAAAATCTCGGCTTATACTCGAGTATATACGGTACTTCAAAGAGGCAGGTACCAAACTTATTGGCTTTGTAGTGGAGAGAAAACAAGCTAGACTGTTATGGACAAAGAGATCAGAGATCTTAAGGACAAACTGACAACATCTAGTGGGACACTGGAGTATTTTTCCTCTCTCTACTAACTTGAAAAATCACCTTGAAAAGGACCAGAGGAGTAAGAAACAGAAACAATACAATTGTGACATTAACAATTATAAGAATAATATGGTATTCAATTGGCAGAAAAAGATTACCTCTGGTATGGACTCTGCTATCAATGCTTTGCCCATGGAGGTTTCAGAACCTGCCGTACAGAATCCAGATAGGAGGTTAACCTATGAGCCACCTCCCCTGCTCTACCCCAGAGACATCAGGGATAACAATTATACCCCTAGGAACATAACCCAGAATGTACACTATCCGGGTGATCCTAATGGGGGTAGACATACTCCTAACCATAGGGGTAAAGGCTATCCCACTAGGGGCAGAGGCAACCAGCATGGGGACACTAGGGACTTGCATCATGTTGAGAACAATAGTGCGCCTTCCAGAGCTTGGCACAATGATCGATTTGGTTACGGTAGAGAAAATTATTCTCAAAGTAGGCCTGTACGTACCCAGAATCGATATGCCCCTCTTCGTGATGAGGGTCCATATGAAACCTATTCTGATTATTATTCATAAATGAATTGGGATGAAGAGGACTATATGTGAACTCCTTATAATTACAATTCCAATCACCAGGGCCCATCTCAACCTTTGTGTTTTCACAAGCCCATCCCCAACCACTCCAAAAGCCCAAATTGAAACGAGGCTCCAGAGGGGGGTGGCGCCTCCAAAGGCAAAAGGAAAAGAATGCACTAGGTGTAGGTATTTTTAATCGTATTAAAATAGTACTTACAGATGTAGACACGTGTATTGGATAAAGGTCTAAAATTTGTTCCCCCAAGGAAACTAAACAAATTTACCACTTTTATTGATGTTCAGAAGTACATCCGAAAGCTTAATATACAGCAACGTTTTCTATTCTTACCTCCAGGAGGTTTAACCACTTCAGGACCGCCGTATTGCCAATGTACGTCAACACAATGGCACAGGCAGGCACAATCACGTAGATGTACGTGCCTGCCTTCCAGCGGGTGGGGGGTCCGATCGGACCCCCTCCCGTTGGATACGACGGTCCGGTTTGCTCCAGGAGCGCTCCGTGATGAGGGGATGGCCGTTGGTTTTCGGCCACCCCCTCTGGATCGCTCCTGGCCAATGAGAAGCTTCCTCCCACTGTGTATTGTTTACACAGGAAGGAGGAAGTGATGTCATTCTCCTTGGGGCGGTCTTTCTGACTGGACTACGAGGAGAAGACTAATAGTAAGTGTGTACCAACACTACACTGACATGTAGGTACACACAGGCACACAAACCCCCCCCCCGATCGCCCCCCCCCCCAGTCACAGTGTCACTGACTGCATTGATCATTTCTTTACTGATCAATGCATTCAGTGTCAGTTGTGACAGTAAAAACTGTCAGGACAGTTAGTGTTAGGTCCAGGGTAGCCCCCTATCACCCCCCAATAAAGAATTAACCCCCTGATTGCCCCTAGAGTTAACCCTTTCACCCCCTTTTGCCAGTGTCACTAAGCGATCATTTTTCTGATCGCTGCATGTGTCGCTAGGTAGCTAGTTATTTTTTTAGGTTCACCGCCAGGTTTTTATATCGCTAGGTACCCCGATATACTACCCAATAATGGTTTTAACCCCCTGATTGCCGCTAGTTAACCCTTCCACCCCCTTTTGCCAGTGTCACTAAGCGATCGTTTTTCTGATCGCTGCATTAGTGTCGCTACAGTCGCTAGGTAGCTAGTTATTTTTTTAGGTTCACCGCCAGGTTTTTATAGCGCTAGGTACCCCGATATACTACCCAATAATGGTTTTAACCCCCTGATTGCCGCTAGTTAACCCTTTCACCCCCTTTTGCCAGTGTCACTAAGCGATCATTTTTCTGATCGCTGCATCAGTGTCGCTAGTGTCGCTAGGTAGCTAGTTATTTTTTTAGGTTCACCGCCAGGTTTTTATATCGCTAGGTACCCCGATATACTACCCAATAATGGTTTTAACCCCCTGATTTCCGCTAGTTAACCCTTTCACCCCTTTTGCCAGTGTCACTAAGCGATCGTTTTTCTGATCGCTGCATTAGTGTCGCTACAGTCGCTAGGTAGCTAGTTATTTTTTTAGGTTCACCGCCAGGTTTTTATAGCGCTAGGTACCCCGATATACTACCCAATAATGGTTTTAACCCCCTGATTTCTGCTAGTTAACCCTTTCACCCCCTTTTGCCAGTGTCACTAAGCGATAATTTTTCTGATCGCTGCATCAGTGTCGCTAGGTAGCTAGTTATTTTTTTAGGTTCACCGCCAGGTTTTTAAAGCGCTAGGTACCCCGATATACTACCCAATAATGGTTTTAACCCCCTGATTGCTGCTAGTTAACCCTTTCACCCCCTTTCACCAGCGATCACAGTATAAGTGTCACTGGTGACGCTGGTTAGCCAGTTAGTTATTTAGGTTCCCCGTCAGGTTTTTATATAGCGCCAGGGACCCCCATATACTACCTAATAAAAATTTGAACCCCCTGATTGCCCCTAGTTAACCCTTTCACCACTGATCACCGTATAAGTGTTACGGGTGACTCTGGTTAGTTTGTTTTTTATAGCATCAGGGCACCCACCATTTATTACCCAATAAAGGTTTAACCCCCTGATCACCCGGCGGGTGATATCAATTAGGTTTTAGGGTCAGGGTCTGCGTCGCCCCAGGCAGCGCTAGGTTAGTGCCAGTACCGCTAACACCCACACGCAAAGCATAAACCTCCCGTAGTGGTATAGAATCTGAACAGATCAATATCTGATCTGATCAGATCTATACTAGCGTCCCCAGCAGTTTAGGGTTCCAAAAAAACGTATTGTTAGCGGGATCAGCCCAGATACCTGCTAGCACCTGCGTTTTGCCCCTCTGCCCAGCCCACCCAAGTGCAGTATCGATCGATCACTGTCACTTACAAAACACTAAACACATAACTGCAGCGATCGCAGAGTCAGGCCTGATCCCTGCCATCGCTAACAGGTTTTTTGGTAGCATTTTATATTTAAATCCGGAAGGCAGTGCTTGGTTTTTGGGGTCCCGTACGTGGCTAGGCTCCCAAAAAGTCCCCCACATGTGGTATCCCCGTACTCGGGAGAAGCAGCAGAATTTATTTTGGGGTGTAATTTGCCCATAGCATGTGTGAGCAATATATCATTTAGTGACAACTTTGTGCAAAAAAAAAAAAAAGTTTGTAATATTCCCGCAACTTTTGGCAAAATATAAAATATTCCATGGACTCAACATGCCTCTCAGTAAATAGCTTGGGGTGTCTACTTTCCAAAATGGGGTCATTTGGGGGGGTTTTGTGCTATTTTGGCATTTTATGGCCTTCGAAACTGTGATAGGTAGTGAGGAGTTAAATCAAAAATTTGCACCCTTAGAAATCCTGAAGGTGGTGATTGGTTTTCGGGGTGCCGTGCGCGACTAGACTCCCAAAAAGTCCCACACATGTGGTATCCCCGTACTCAGGAGAAGCAGCAGAATGTATTTTGGGGTGTCATTTCACATATGTCCATAGCATGTGTGAGCAATATATCATTTAGTGACAACTTGGTGCAAAAAAAAAAAAGTTTGTAATATTCCCGCAACTTGTGGCAAAATATAAAATATTCCATGGACTCAACATGCCTCTCAGTAAATAGCTTGGGGTGTCTACTTTCCAAAATGGGGTCATTTTGGGGGGTTTTGTGCTATTTTGGCATTTTATGGCCTTCGAAACTGTGATAGGTAGTGAGGAGTTAAATCAAAAATTTGCACCCTTAGAAATCCTGAAGGTGGTGATTGGTTTTCGGGGTGCCGTGCGCGACTAGACTCCCAAAAAGTCCCACACATGTGGTATCCCCATACTCGGGAGAAGTAGCGGAATATATTTTGGAGTGCAATTCCACATATAACCATGGCATGTGTGAGCAATATATCATTTAGTGACAAAAATTATTTTTTTTTTTGTCATTATTCAATCCCTTAGGACAAAAAAAATAAATATTCAATGGGCTCAACATACCCATCAGCAATTTCCTTGGGGTGTCTACTTTCCAAAATGGGGTCATTTGGGGGGGATTTGTACTGCCCTGCCATTTTAGCACCTCAAGAAATGAGATCGGCAGTCATAAATTAAAAGCTGTGTAAATTCCAGAAAATGTACTCTAGTTTGTAGACGCTATAACTTTTGCGCAAACCAAAAAATATACGCTTATTGACATTTTACTAAAGACATGTGGCTGAATAAATTTTGCCCTCAATGTAAGACTAAAATTTAGTTTATTCGATTTTTCTTATAACAAAAAGAAGAAAATATCTTTTTTTTTCAAAATTTTCGCTCTTTTTCCATTTATATCGCAAAAAAAAAAAATCGCAGAGGCAATCAAATACCATCAAAAGAAAGCTCTATTTGTGGGAAGAAAAGGACGCAAATTTCGTTTGGGTGCAATATTGCATGACCGTGCAATTACCAGTTAAAGCAGCGCAGTGCGAAATTGCAAAAAGACCTCTGGTCCTTAAGGTGTTTATTGGTCCGGAGCTGAAGTGGTTAAGGAAAGGGTACTAATACACATTCAGGCCTCTCCAATCCCTCCCACCTAGCAATACATCACATTCTATTAATGTTTTTTGAAACCTAGTGCTTAAAGATCTTGACGCACTACCTACCAAAAGGGTGCATCAAGATCCGGCGATCTCATCGGGACTCAAGTACCTCTACGAGAGAAAAAAATATCATTATCCGCCCCGCCGATAAGGGGGGGATAGTTGTGTTATGAACCACAAATCCCTATTGTCTACTACCTCCCCAAGGTTCACAAAAATCAAGCCAATCCTCCTGGCCAACCCATTGTCAGTGGCATAGATTCAGTGACTTCGAGGATTGGATGGTACATTGATTTTTATCTCCAACCGCTAGTCAAACTTATTCCATCTTACCTGAAGGACACCCACGATGCCATTAAGTTGTTGGAATCAGTTGAGTATCAAGACGGTATAATATTGGTTACCACGGATGTCTCTGCTTGTATACGTGCATCCCTTATGATTTGGGCCTCACTGCGGTTGAACTGTTTTTGTCCCAGAATTCAGCTCTCCCCTTGATACAGAGGAACTTCATCATGGAGTTATTGAGGTTCACTACAGAACATAACTATTTCTGGCTCCTGGGTGTGTTCTATTCCCAAATCAAAAGCATGGCCATGGGGGCCAAATATGCCCCCAGTTTGGCCAATCTTATTATGGCCCAGTGGGAGGAGGATGTCGTCTATGCCCTTAGGAGACCTGAATTGGGCTTTTGGGCCAAGTATATAGATGACATCCTCCTCCTCTGGAATGGAGAAAGAATGTCTTTGGACAGTTTTATGGCCACCCCAAATGACAACAATCATGATATTGTCCTGAATTATGAGGCCAGTTCCATGACTACCCATTTTTTAGATTTGGAAATCATGGCTACCCATCAAGGCCTGGAATTTAAGACCTACTTCAAGCCCACTGACCAGAATGGCTACATTTCTGTGAACAGTTGCCATCACAATCAGTGGTTGAATTCAGTCCCCCGTGGACAGTTTCTACGCCTCAGAAGAAACTGTACCAGCGATACTGTTTTCCATCATCAGTCTCAGATACTTAAGTGGAGATTCCTTGAAAAGGGTTATCGACCCATAGCACTGGATGCTGATATTGAAGCTGTTTCTAGGTTGGATTGAAATTCTCTATTGGTGGACCATCCAAAACCCATCAGGGAGAATACATTTAAGTGGTCTTTTTTACCTCCTTTTCAACCTAACACAAAGAGATCAAAATGATTTTGACCAGACATCGGAAGGTGCTACTCGGAGCTCGGGTCTTGGGACCGTCTCTCCCTGAGTGGGCTGGCATCATTTTTCGAGTTGCTCGTTCTGTTCAGGGCGAGATTGCTCCCAATACCATCGATCCCCCAAAAACCGTGTCTTTCTTTCAACAATGTAAGGGCTAAAACGCAGAAAAAAGATGCAACGTCTGCCTACATAATATCAGTGGCAGACATATGACTGATGCCTTTACTTCCACGGTCACCATGTTTAGTCACAAAATGAAGCACTTTTCAACTTGCGCCACTAGGTTCATAGTGTACCTGATCACGTGTCCGTGTAAGAAACAGTACGTGGGCCGTACGATTAGGACTTTTTCAATAAGGGTTAATGAACATCTAGCAAAAATCAAAAAGGGTTGTATCAAACACAGCGCATCATGACATTACCTGGCTCACCACAACAAAGGTCCGACAGGTACACAGTTCCAGGTCATAGAGAAATTTGTATCCCACTGGAGGGGCGATTATGGTTTGCGGGGGATCTCATGACTTGAGACCTACTGGATTTATGAGCTGAAGTGCTACTCACCCCATGGTATGAACGTTGATTGGGATATGAACAGTTTCATCAACCAGGCGTGAGTGGTACTTATCCTTTGGTGGTCTAGGATACATTACACTTGGCTTTTCGTTATTAGTTTCTGTGTTTTATTATTACTATTATTTTTGTTTTTTATTAATAGGACACTTTGTGACATCTAAACATTTGTGTCCTGTTCATGCATCTTTTGTGCCTATACACGTCTCATGAGTTATTATTTGCATGTTTTTAACCATTCATTGTTTTTGCCACTATCTGGCCCTGGCTTATTTGTCCCCGGTCCGGATATGCTCTCTTTTGTTCACTTGGGAGACACCACCTTTGGCTTGTGTGATTGGTGATTTTCGTGACCAACCATTGGATAAGCTGAGCCCTCATTGCTGACAGTCTCTGTCAGCTGAGGCTGATGAAGGTATATATGCCTATTCATCTTGGCGTTGGCTCCCAAGTATCTGACGCAGATTCATGTTTGGTAGGCGGGGCCATTGATGCACCGCTGCCGGAATGACGTAGTGATGTTGTCACACTCCCGCTGGCGGGAGCGTGTGCACATGTGACGCCTCCACGTGATACCTGTGTCGCTGGTTCCGTTGTGGGGCAGCCTCGCTCTAGTTTCGGGCAGCATGCGCGTGACGCGTCTATGGGATGCCTATTCTTTCGGAGTGGTGATTGGCTAGTGTTACATGACTTTGTCTTTATGTGTGGTGCATCCTTACTGGCTACAGCTCTCCATTACAGAATCAGAACGAGGCTTGGTGTGCAGGGATACTTGCACTCGAGCAGATATATAATGTATCTGTAGCTGTTTCTTGTATTTTATCCTGTATGTATTTTAGCATTAATTCATATTGTTCTGAGACCTCTAGTTTGTATTTTGCCCCCTCCAGCCATTCTGATTGATATGGAGGCTTGGGGGGGGGCAAGCCATGAGTCTTACTTCTGGCCGCGCTCTGCAGGAGTGGTTGCCGGTATTTTCCAATATTAAACACTAGTCTATAAATATCTCGGCAATGTGGGGAGGCAGGAGATATGCCCCAGTTGATGACCTATGGTGTCAAAACGCGTTATTCCTGCTTATCTTATGCCTTCCGCATTGCTTTTATATCTATTTTTGTGATCACAATTTTTATTGCTCTGCATCTGTTATTTGATGTATGATCTTAATAAATCCTATCGATTGACCTGCCCCACTGGGATCTTCCCCCTTTTTTTTTTATTTATTTTTTCTACATATTGGGCTCCTGTTGAGAACTTTTATCCCAATGGTTACCGTCTGGAGTGACCTACCCTTGACTCATTGATGCTACTCAGTTGCATGGTTTGGATTGCAAAGATCCATCGTTTGATCCTGTCTGGCCTCTCCTTCTAGAGCGCTAGGAGTTCAGCACTTAGCCCATTAGACTCACTGCCGTATGGTAGGTGTGTCCAACATATCTGGTAAGACTATTTAATCTTTTCCATTTGACTACTGCTCTTGAAGTTTCCAGATTCATCCGGGTCATACCATTTGAAATTTAAGTTCTGCATCACCTTCAAAAGTGGACTTTTCACTATTGGCACTTTTCTTTGGACTTTGGTGTTTATGTTTTAGATATGCACATTACGTGCTATTTTGCTGTTCTACTGTGAATTTTTCTCTTTTTTGTTTATGTATTTTAGTGCACTCATTTTCTAGCACAATGGCACTGTTGGCCCTGTTTGCAATTGTATCTACAGTGGGTGTTTGATTATAACTTGCAGATTATTGTCTATCACTGTTTATCTACAGAGGTACTTCACTTTTTAGCACTACGCTAATTGTTTACACATGTTCTAGCGAAACAATCCCCCCCACAGTTAAAATCCCTCCCTAGGCCACACTTAATCCCTTGATCGCCCCCTAGTGTTTAACCCCTTCCCTGCCAGTGCCATTTACACAGTAAAAAGTGATCGCTGTATAAATGACAATAGTCCCAAAATAGTGTCAAAAGTTTCTCATGTGTCTGCCATAATGTCGCAGTCACGATAAAAATCGCAAATCGCTGCCATTACTAATAAAAAATTTTTTATAAAAATGCCATAAATCTATCCTCTACTTTGTAGAAGCTATAACTTTTGCGCAAACCAATCAATATACGTGCATTGCGATTTTTTTTTTTTTAAACAAAAAATGTGTAGAAGAATACATATTGGCCTAAACTGAGAAAGAAATTAGTTTTTTATATATATATATTTTGGGGATATTAAAGCAAAAAGTAAAAAATATTGCTTTTTTTCAAAATTGATGCTGGTTTTTTATTTATAGAGCAAAAAATAAATACTGCAGAGGTGATCAAATGCCACCAAAAGAAAGCTATATTTGTGGGATTGTAGGATGTCAATTTTGTTTGGGTGCAACGTGGCACGACCGCACAATTTTTATTTGAAGCAACGCAGTGCTGAATCGCAAAAAGTGCTCTGGTCAGGAAGGGGGTAAATCTTTCCGGGGCTGAAGTGGTTAAATGGTCAGCTTCATTCAGTCTCAGCCAAAAGAGGAATTTATGACTCCAGGCTGCAAGCGTGAAATAAATGTGTCTTGAGATGAGTCTCACTACTTGCTCCTGTTTAGCATTATTTTGCCATGTGCCAAAATTCATGCATTTCCCCCTATGAATTTACTAGAGGCAGCAGCCATACCCTTTGAAGCGAAGTGCTAGTGTAGTACTCCTACCACTTGGTTTGAGAACACAGTCAGTACATTCTACATTCCTTGCTGGGAAGCTGTTTAAGATTTGGACAGTCAGATGCATTTTTCTGTGGTGGTATTAGGCTGGTTAACGGGGCTTTTATAAAATGAATACACTTGTCCTTTAACAAGTCTTAGAGCATCTTAAAGTGGAGCCCCCGACCCCCCAACCAAAAAATTAAAAGTCAGCAGCTGCAAATAGTGTAGCTGCTGAATTTTGATATTAGGACATTTACCTGTCCAGGGATCCCATAAGGTTGGCACCCCAGACGATTTTTCAATCGACTCTCGGGTGCTGCCACCATCATTCCTTGTAAGGGAAATTGGCAGTGAAGCCGGTTCCCTACTGCACCATGCGCCTTGTGACTGAACTTTGAGGGGACCTCCCTGCGGCAAGATTACCCAGATATGGGGGACGGGTACCTGTCAAAAAACAGAACGTGGCAGCGGAGGGGTAGTAAACAAGCAGAGCTTCCTTTTTTTGGGTGGAGGTCTGCTTTAACTGCTATTGCCAAACAGTGCACCACACTGCATAGGACATGTAGGTCCTCCCCTTGCATAGTTTATTGGTATGCCTAAAGGATATTCTAATATCAGCTTGTAACAGGGTGTGGTCTCTAATAGTTTATATATAGTTGTTAATGGTATTACATTTCTTTCTCAACTGTTGCTTCCTTTTCTGCCTTCTATCCGAAAGTGAAACTTGCTTAATATAAAACTGACTGTTGTACCTACCAAAGGATTCTAGAACCTTTAACCACTTGCTTACTGGGCACTTAAACCCCCCTCCTATCCAGACCAATTTTCAGCTTTCAGCGCTGATGCACTTTGAATGGCATTTGCACGGTTATACACTACCCAAATGACATTTTTATAATCCCCCCCCCCCCCCCCAATAGAGCTTTCTTTTGGTGGTATTTGATCACCTGTGTGATTTTTATTTTTTGTTAAAAAAATTAAAAAAAAATAATATGTAAAAAGACCGATTTTCAAAAAAAAATTTTTTTTAATTTTGTCAGAAATTTTTTGTTGTTCATTGATATACGCTCATGAGGCGGCAGTGATGGGCACTGATTGGTTACACTGGTGGGCATTGATAGGTGGCACTTGTGGGCACTTCCAGGTTGCAATTATGAGGCATAATTGCCTCTTGCATTATGGGACAGATGTCCCTTTAAGGTGAGCCGGTGATCGGCTTTTTTTTTTCTCCTCCCCTGTCAGCATGAGGAGAGAAAAAAAGCGATCACTGAGCTTTTGTTTTGATCATGTGATCAGCTGTCATTGGTTGACAGCTGATCACATGGTAAGGGGCCGGGACCACCCCCTTACTCAGATCGGTGATCACCCGAGTCTCAGTGACTCGGTGATCACAGCGTGCGTTGCGTGCACAGGGGAGGCCGTCATATGACAACCTCCCGGGAATTCACATCTACGCTCTGGAAGTCATTCGGTTATAGCGTGGATGTCAGGTGGTTAAAGCCAATCTTTAAAATTATGCACCTGTTGCACATTGCTCTGCTAGTCTGGTAACATTTCTGGTTCACAATTGTAGCTTCCATCCTGAATACTGAAAGCTTAATATCCACCTCTATACAGTGAGGTGACCTAGAAAGCAGTAAACCAGAGTGGTCATCCCTGACTAGCATGCCAAAATTAAACACAGTTTTGCTTGCCAAAGGATTTACACGTGTAAGTGCTGTATCTATACACACATATCAAGCAATTGGATGCAAGTCATGTTATCTCTACCAAGACTATCATAGGTTTACAGACCTATGCATCTGTAATCCTGGGCAGCCATTTATGACAGGTTCTTACTGAAGATGACATCGGTTTTCTCCAAACAGGTGCATAATTAAGGGATTAGGTTTCAGTCTGGTGCTGCGCAACACCAGCTAAAGCAATAATTTATAATGCAGGCTGTAACTTTGTAATAAATCTGTCTCACTGCTTTTGATGTGCACCAGAAATGATAAATGTCAGCCAGTGCAGCTCCCATTTAAAGGATACTGTATGGTATGGTGGTATTTGAGCACCTCCGCAGTTTTTATTTTTTGCGCTATAAACAAAAAAAAAGAGCGACAATTTTGAAAGAAAAAAAAAAAAAAAAAAAACGCATTATTTTTTACTTTTTGCTATAATAAATATCCCCCAAAAATATAAAAAAAAAATAAAAAAATTTCCACAGTTTAGACCGATTTGCATTCTTCTACATATTTTTGGTAAAAAAAAAAAAAAAACACGCAATAAGCGTATATTGATTGGTTTGTGCAAAAGTTACAGCGTCTAAAAAAATAGAGCATAGTTTTATGCAATTTATTATTCATTTTTTTTTTTTTTTAATTGGTAATGGCGGCGATATGCAAGTTATGCAGAGTACTGTAAAATGTCACTGGCAGTGAAGGGGTTAATGTGTTCCCTATTGTTCTGACTGAAGGGGGGAGGGGACTGTGTAGGGAAAGAAATCTCCAAGGTCTACAATATCCACCAGAACCGTGATGTCGTCATGGAGTGGAAGAGGACTCCAGTGGCAGTGCTGGAAAATAAGAGTGGCCATACAAAATATTGACACTTTAGGCCCAATTTGGACATTTTCACTTAGGGGCGTACTCACTTTTGTTGCCAGCAGTTTACAAATTAGTGGTTGTGTGTTGAGTTATCTTGAGGGGACAGCAAATTTATACTTACATTGTACCAAAGTGTCATCACTTCAGTGTTGTCACAAGATAATAAAATATTTACAAAAATGTGAGGGGTGTACTCACATTTGGGAGATACTGCAGGGTGCCTAATACGAGAAAAACCTTACAGAAGGAAAAGTTTTTAAAGGTAGTGTGAAGTCACGGGCCAGAGAAAAAAGATGGACCCAACACCTGTCCATTAAGGGTACTTGGAGCAAAAAGTTCTGGTGAAAACAGATTTGGAGGAAGGCCACCATGCATGGCAAAAGCAATCTCCAATACTAAATTGGCTGCGTTTTACACAAAACCTTGCTGTAATTGGCTTGTTTCTCTTTGAGCAAGGTAAGAATCAAACTCTGAAATCCCGCTATCCCTTAAGACCTGGGTTTCAAAAACCATGCTGTTAAAGCCGAAGTCCTTGTACACACGGTCGGAGAGTCCAACGGAATGTGTCCGATCGGACCGTTTTGTCGGATATTCCGACTGTGTGTGGTCTGCATCGGACTGTTTCCATCTGAGTATCCAACGGACCAACTTGCCGGTAAAATTTTCCGACAAAATGCTCTGATCGGACATACTCCAATCATGTGTAGAGAATTCCGATCGAACAAAGTGGCACGCATGCTGAGATCAAATTCCTACACCAAAGCTATTGGCTACTAGCGTGAACGTAGTCCCTTCGTAACAAAATAGCGTAATCACGTTGGATTTTCCGACAACTTTATCCGGCCATGTGTATGCAACAGTTTCGGACAAAATCCGACGGATTTGGTTGTCAGAATCCACGACTGTGTGTACAAGGGCTAAGAAGCAGGATGGAATAGAGGATAAGGGCTGTCTGAATGTTTCTTTTTCATACATCATGGGACACAGAGTTAGGCTTATATTCATTACCTACTGGGTTATACGCCATTAGGTGAATGGACACTGGTAGACAAAATCTTACACAGGAAATGATCCCCTATATAACCCCGCCCATACAGGAAATACATCAGTTTTTTTTACCAGTGTCTGCAAGGTGGATGGGCACATTTGTTTGAGCTCACTGAGCGCCAAGGTCTCTAGTCCCACAAACTGTTCTTAAATGAATCAAGGGATTGACCGATCGGATCCATTTGACACAGGCTCTATATGCTTAGATAAATAGTACCCGAGCCATGCAAAAAATACACAAGACCCTGCAAGGTGATCTCTGGGCGCTGGACCCTGCAAAGTGGAATCCCGGACACCACAGCACTAAGGCATTCCTGCAGGATGCTGTATAGGTCCAAGGGGAGTGGACCCTAAACATGAAAAGGGTACCCCGTAGTCCTTGAAGGTCCTCAAGTGACAGGAAACCACAGTGATGGGTGAATATTGGGCTCTTAGTTTTTAAGCTGCCGTGCGCCTTCACTGGTAAGTGAAACCCCCTTATTTACTACTGTTTTGGGCTAGCTGTGGGGGGTTTGTAAAGTTTACCTTTTTCTGCTTGTGTCTGGCTATTTTTGACCTTAGATGGATGGTCGTGCACGAGGTGGAGCCATTGCGCCGCTTCGTTCGGGCGCACGTCCCTTCGACAAAATGCTCAGCAGTTTGGCAGCCATGGTGCACACGGCTTCGCTCAGAGCCACACGTGTGCCATAGCCTAATCTGGGCGCACGGAGATTTGTGTCATATGCCAATATAGCCACGCCTGTTCGCACACAGAATGTCCGGCGCACAGCCAGCTTATTTAAGCTGTGTATGCCAACCATGTGGTGCTTCCAGCAGGCAGCTGTGGGACACAGAGCAGGCTCTGAACCAGGCATTTTCAGCAGTTCATTTCTCCTTACCTGGGTCACCAGGTGTGGCTAAGGTGCTTAGCAGAATTTTTGCATAGGGGGCATAGGGGCTTGGTGAGCCCTATTAAAAGGGTCTCCCTTCTGAGGTGTGTTGATACTACACCCAGCAACTCCCTTGTTATGGCTTGTAATTTCTTCAAAAAAATAAAAAATAAAAAAAGGGGGAGCAGGGCTAACTCTACAGGAAAGGGCACACCTATGTCCTTGGTAGCTCCTGATGAATCTAGTCCTATCCCTAGTGTTGTATCCCCTAAAAGACCAGAGGCTTCCAGGCAATCTGAGCCGCTGCGCCTATCTGGTATGGTGCTTATAGTCAACCCTGCTGCTTCACCCTTTATCACCAAGGCTGAACTGTCCTCGGCCCTAGCCGGGTTAGAGTACAGGATCGCTGGAATGATTTCCTCCATCCAGGGTGGCAAGAAGCGTGACAGATCCACCTCCCCTGTGCCACCTAGTTTGTAGGAGGAATGGGTTGAGGATGGGGAAGACCTGAAAGCTAGGGATTCTGTGGAGGGCCTGGTGGATGAGTCTGCTTCTGAGCAATCTGGACAAGAAGATATCCAGTTGGTGTTTGCCTCTCATTTGCAGAGGCTCTTGATCCAGACTCTTACTGAGATGGTTTCATTCTGCATTTAAGTTGCCTCTTGCAGAGGTTACTGAGCCCCCTGGGTCCTCTTTGGGGTCCCTGAGGCCTCTTCAGGCCGCACAGGCTTTCCCCATACACCCACTGTTAGAACAGGCAGGGTAGGGTGATTGGGAACATCCTGACAGGGTTTTTGTTCCTCCTAAGAGGTTTTCCCTTTTATATCCCATGGATGAAAAGGTCATTAAGAAGTGGAGCATGCCAGCCATAGCTGGAGCAGTCTCTTACTTAAACAAAAAAAAACTTAAGTTAATGCACAGGGCTCGAAAAACCCTGTTGACAAGAAACTGGAGTTATTAAAGGCTTCCTTTTCTTTGGCCAGTTCAGCTATTTAGCCAGCTGTTGCAGCAATTGCCATCTGCCAGTCTGTAAAGAATCAGGTCAGGTGGCATGACAGGCCTAACTGGGAGGATGATCTTGCTGAAAATAAGACAGATATTCTGCGAGCGCCGTTTTGCTGTTGATGCCTTAAAGGATTCAATACAGCAGGTTTCTCATTTGGCTCGCTTGTCTGTACATATATACGCAGACTTTTGTGGCTTAAGAACTGGTCAGCTGAGCTGCCGTGTAAGAAGTCAGGTTTCTCCTTTCATGGGGAATGTTTGATGAGGATTTGGACAAATATATCCAAAAGATTTCCAGAGCCATGTGAGGATGGAATGCTCTGTCACGGCTCCCTTCAGCTCATCAGCATCCATATTGCACATCACAGCACTGGCTCCTACAGGCAGTTGATATTTCTGAGATCTGGAGGGTCGGATGGACAGTTTTGTGGAGTGCACCGCTCCCCGCCTCACACAGGCTCCCCCACAGTCCACACGAGTCAGTGGCAGGCATTGCTGCTATCCCTCCTGAGAACTGGAAGGCAGATTATCTCAGGCACCAGCAGATCTGCTTGGGGGTATGTCCCTGCACCCAGGGGTGTTCCAGGAAATTTGCCAGCGTTAGGGGATATCCATAGGTCAACCTTTTGGCATCCAAGTTCAACAACAAGCTACAGCAGTTTGTGTCCCCAAACAAGGGATCCTCTGGCAATCGGAGCAGATGTTAATTCTATGGAGCCAGTACACGCCCCGATTTATGCTTTTGCCCGCCGATCCTTCTCCTTCCACATTTGTTGTGCAGGATTTGGAGAGAGGGTGCCAGTAATTCTGGCGGCACCAGCTTAGCCCAGAAGGCCCCGATTCCCATAGATTGTGAGACCTAGACGGGCCATGGAAGCTTCCACATCACCCGATCCACTGTCTCAACGTCTTATATTCCACCCTCAGTCTCTAAATTTGACAGCATGGCTATTGCAGGACTGTAGCATCTCAGGACCAGTGGAGTCTACCCTAGTGAATGCTAGAAAAGCTGACACTAGGAAGATCTATCATAAGGTCTGGAAGACATTACTTAGTGTGAAGCCAAAAAATGGCATCCTTGGAAATACACGATTTGGGAGAATTCTCTTTTCTACAGTCAGCTGTGGAAATCAGATGATAGATTTCGGCCCTGTTCGTATTCTTCCAAAGGCCTTTAGGCCGCCCCCCCCCCCATTCGCTGGTCCGAACCTTTATGCAGGGGGCAACTTGTTTGCTTTCCCTTATTAGGTCACCCATGTGTCCTTGGGATTTGAACTTGGCGCTGGCTGTGTTACAGAAGCAACCATTTGAGCCTAACAAGGAAATTCCATTAGACTTGCTGTCACGCAAGCTAGCCTTCCAGATGGCCATCACCTCGGCTAGAAGGGTGTCAGGAGTTTGCGGCCCTTTTGTGCAGGGAACCATACTTGAACCTTCACTACGACCCGTTCCATCCTGTTTGCTAAAAGTGGTGTCAGCCTTTCATTTAAATCAGGACATTTAGCCTTTTTTTTCGCTCAGCCTCATTCAGCGGAAAATAAATGACTGCATTACTTGGACGTTGTCCGAGCAGTCAAGGTTCATTTGTCTAGCTGTGCGGAGATCCAAGAATCAGACTATTTTACCAAAAGGACCCAAGAAGAGGCAGGCAGCTTCCATTGCCAATTGGGTCTGTCAGTTGGTCATTCAGGCCTATGGTCTGAAACGTAAAGCTCCTCCCTTTAGGGTGAGAGCTCATTCTACCAGGGGTGTAGGAACCTCCTGGGCCCTTCACCATCATGGTATCTGTGGCTCAAATTTGTAAGGCTGCTACCTGGTCTTCAGTGCATATGTTCACATAATCTTATCAAGTAGATGTTCGAGCAGCCAAAGATTCGTTTTTTGGCCGCAGTGGACTGTGGGTTGTTGTATAAGGTCCGATAGCCTTGAGGGGAGGGAGACACCCTGCCCAACAATAGCCATTATTCTGGGATGTCCCAGTAGGTAATGAATATTAGCTTGTGTCTTATGATGTACTTGAAGAAAAGATTTTACAGCAAGTATGATAAAAAAAAAAAACAGCTTCTTTTAAACCAATTAGAACTAGGATAGCCTGAACTGGTAACAGGGGATTCTCCGAGCATACAAGGCCAGGGTGGAGAAATCCCTGGTTCTAACAGGAGGTAGCTTGTTGAAACCACTTTGGCCTATCAGATTGAACACATCTGGATAATGATACCATTCCTTTTTGGTCCCAAGTGGTGGCGGTTGAGATAATCTGCCCAACAGCAGTCCAATCCTGGGATGTAGTCTACAGAAAGCACTGGATGGTTATATTCTGTCCACAAGAGACTCTGGTTTCCCTCATCCGAGGCAGTCAGGTTCCCTTGCTTTGATGGTTGATATACGCCGCTGTGGTGGCCTTGTTTGATTGGGCACCCCTTTAAAAATGAGATCCCATGCTGCAGGGATAACGCAACTGCTCTAAGCTCCAGGATGTTGATAGAGAATTTGGTTTCCTAGCCTGACATGGAAGAAAGACTTCGGCAGTGTGTCTAGGATCAGACCCCAAGGCCTGAAGCAGCTGAATTGTCTTGGACATTTTCCAAGAGCTTTAAGGTAGATGACTCCTTCACACGAAGGTTTGCTAAATAGCCTGAGACTTTGATGCCCCGAGTTCTGACAAGTGCACCAAGACCTTTGTGAACACGCTGGGTGCAGTGGACAGGCTGAAAGGTCATGCAACAAACTGGAAGTGTTTCTCTGCCAATGTGAAGCATCAAAAGCGCTAATGACCTGGCGAAATGGAAACATGCATCTTGGATTTCCACACATCATATATATTGCCCTGGTCATATGGCAGCAACTGTTCAAATTCCAATAACTTGCTTGGAATCTGCAAAGTCAAAATTTGTTGAGGGAATTTAAAACTTCAAAATGAGATGAATACATCTGTTGGGCTTTGGTACAATTAACAGTTTTAAGTAGAATGCTTTGAACCCATCTTGTGTAGATATTGGCACAATGACTCCATGGGGCCTTTGTTAAATAGGCTGCTTGTGTGTCTGAAATAGAACACCAGGCTTGGCATTCGATTCTAGTTGTAACTAGTCCTTGTTTTGATACAAGAAACACATCACAACTCTGAAGTGCAGTGTTGTATGGGCTTTTTGCAGAGTACATGTTTGCCTGCATTAAACTCCTTTTGCCTGGTCCCCACCACAGATACAAGTGAGGGTATCACTCTAAGGTATTCATGGAACAGGGTGCAGAGTATAGGATAAGCGTGTCCGTAAGGAGTATGCAATAACCCAGGTGAAGACCATCTTGCAACAAATCATGGCAAAAGGGAGTATCTGAGTACTTTTATAAAGGGACCTAGACAGAAGTCGCTGTAAAGCATTCAACCTGTGGTAGGATATAAAACCTGGTCAGCCACCAGAGACAAAGCTCTGAGCAGCTGAATTTTAGCACAAAGTTAGAAAACGTTACACTGAAGTCAATACATTCAAAACATAGCCCCTTTACACAGTAACAAAATACAAGGTGACCCTGTCCTCAACCCTGGACTGTATAAAGTTGAGGCTTCACCTGCCAGTGAGCATACCTCTGAAGGAGTCTTCAGCTACTTACTGGGTTCCAAAGTGATGGAGCACAGTCCTGTATAGCACCCAGTGTCTAATTTAACGCATTATGCCAAGGTTCGCATCTAGGCAGGATCCATTGCCCCAAGCAACAGTACAGGCCATCACACAGTATGTCTGAGTATGGCTCCCAAGGTCGATTGATCTGGATACACACTACTTCTAGAAAACAGTGCATGTCTGATTGGTGAACTGGAAACTAAAACTAGTTAAGCTAAGGGAGCGTTTCTCCATGAAAAAAGATCCATCACTTTCAGACACTAGCACAAAAACGGAGCACTCATGGAGTGGGGTAGGGTTATAGGAGAGGCATCCAGTGATCATGTCCTCTAAAGCTTTGCCAATGTCCAATCACCTGAAGTTACATAAATTGAACATAACCCATGATGTATGAATATTCTGCCTGTGTCCTGTACTATATAAGATAACTGGCTTTACCTTTTGAAACGCTATGCATTTTTATCTCAAGCACTGCTTAACCCTTTCCCGCCGAGCGTACGCACATCTGCGTACTCGGCTTTCGGGGGTTATACCGGGATGATGCCCGCACCTGCAGGCATCATCCCGGTACCGATTTTTACAGCAGGCGATTGGCTATCCAGGCATAACAACCGATGAGGCTAAAAGCCGCTCGGCTGTTATGCCGGAGGAGCGGGAGGGGACGCCCCCCCCCCTCTCGCCGCTGTTACCGGTGCTCCCGCTCGATCGGGAGCACCGATTAAAGATCCGTCGGCTCTGGCTGCTGGGGAGGAACTGGAACGAAGCCGTAATCGGCTTCGTTCCAGTCTCCTCATCGTAAACACGGAAGCGACGTCATGACGTCACTTCCCGTTTACTCGGCTGCCAATGGCGCCGGTTTTAAAAAAATATCCGGTATTCAGAATCGCCGTTTTCGGCGATCTGAATACACTGAAGTGTAAAGGAGGGGTGGGGGGTCTTTTAGACCCCCGATCCCTCCATAAAGAGTACCTGTCACCGCCTATTACTGTCACAAGGGATGTTTACATTCCTTGTGACAGCAATAAAAGTGATCACATTTTTTTTTTTTTTTTTTAAACAATTTAGTCATTTAAAAATAAATAAAATAAATAAAAAAATAAAAAAATTTTTTTCAAAGCGCCCGCCGTCCCCGCGAGCTCGCGAAGCAAAGAAAACGCATGCGGAAGTCGCGCCCGCGTACGTAAACGGTGTTCAAGTCACACATGTGAGGTATCGCCGCGATCGTCAGAGCGAGAGCAATAATTCTAGCAGTAGACCTCCTCTGTAACGCTAACCTGGTAACCGTAAAAAATGTTTAAAGCGTCGCCTATTGAGATTTTTAGGTACCGTACTTTGTCGTCAATCTACAAGTGCGCGCAATTATAAAGTGTGACATGTTTGGTATCTATTTACTCGGCGTAACATTATCTTTCACATTTCGCAAAAAAATTGGGCTAATTTTACTGTTTCGTTTTTTTTTTATTCATGAAAGTGTCCCTTTTCCCAAAAAGTTGCGTTTAAAACACCACTGCGCAAATACCGTGTGACATAAAATATTGCAACAATCGCCGTTTTATTCTCTAGAGCCTCTGCTAAAAAAATATATATAATGTTTGGGGGTTCCAAGTAATTTTCTAGCAAAAAATATGGATTTTAACTTGTAAACACCAAATTCCAAAAATAGGCTTAGTCATGAAAGGGTTAATATGTGCAGAGATCACAAAAAAATTGTAATCACATCTCCTTACTTCCCTGTGCTTTAGTAGTCTCAGCAGAGGCGCTCGTTTGTGTAAAACCTGGTATATTGCATGCATGAATGCAAACAGAGTGTGTAGAGACCAACAGGTCCAGGACTGAAAACAAGGCAGACAACCAGGGATCACATAGAACAATGGAAAGGGCCCAGTTTAGGCAAAATTCATGCAGAATTTACTTTGTTAGCAGTTTGGATCTGTTCTCCAGTACCTTCATGTATTTACACAGTATGCCATTTGATTACAGCAAAGCATACAAAGCTATACATCTTTATGGCACCGGACAATCCAAATATGAAAAGCAAAAAGATATCCTTGTAATTTATAGTCTGCAGACATGTGGCCAATGGATCTTTTTTGTAAGGACAGTTACAATTTCTTATGAAACGCTATCCATGTAAACTTAGCACAATATTTTAAGATCGAGACTGCGGTGACAAGAGACAAGTCATTATGGTCACCTATTCCCTGTGTCTTGAACATTTAAATCCAGCAAATTGACAGACAAAACCACAGTAGGCAATTGGATTACAAAAAAAAGCATATATTAAATATGAAAAAAACGTAATTCATAAAAACAATAGGGTTACTGTAAACTTTACAATGTAAAAATGAGCAGTATCTTAACATGAAAATCAGTTTTACTAAAGACCCCATATGGCACATGCTTTCTTTGCAATGAAAATGTCTGGTTCCTCAAAGACAACAAGTAAGGCTTTCTGAAAAGGATTTATTAACTGTTAAATATTTGCCAATATACAGTAACAAATGAAGAACACCATTGTTGAGATCTTAAATATTTAACCTGCAAGGATATATACACATACAAAACTAGTCTTGGAATGTTATCACAAACCTGCAGCAGATTTTTCCAATTGTAAATCTGAAGGCTCAGTATCAAGACTTATAACTGGAAACAAGAAAGACAAACTATTCAAAAACCATAAAAAGTCACTTTATAACTGTGGCAACTTGTCAACTGGAGTGTCAAACTTGAAGTCTGCAGGGAACAGGTCTGGAGCCCGGGGATAAATGAGTCTGTAAGACTGACGGATAGTCACATCTGCCACTCCTGCGATGTCACCAATTTCTATTTGAACGGGAATAAATGTTTGCGTTATATTTTACACATGACAAACTAAAAGCAACACATTAGATTACTTAAAGGCCAGTAATTCAATGGAAAAGGTGAGATTATTAGGCCTTAGACACTGGACATTTTGTTAATTCTCCTAGACGCCTTTCCTCCTGGCAGAAAAAAAAAAAAAAAAAAAAAACACACACACACACACACACACACACACACACACTTGTAAAGACGCATTTAGGTGCATCAAGTGCTTGGTAGTGCATTAATTTTAGTGGCCAGAATATATTATTCTGGCCGGTGAAATTAACACCCAAGCGCCAATGCTGCAACACTGGGGCCACCCCGCTTGTTTTAGCAGTTAAAAAAGTGCCCCGCTAGAGGCCGAAAAAAACCGTTAAAAACCACACGTTTTGGTGCTTCGGAAGCACTGCCCACGCATTCCAATGGGCAAGGGCAGTTTAGGAGCACTGTATACAGCTCTACCACGCCACCTCAAAAATGCCGCTTGCAGGATTTTTGTAACGTTCTGCAAGCGCACCACCCCAGTGTGAAAACACTCGGCTTTCATACTTGAGTGGAATGGGAGGTGGTTTTCAGGCACTAAAGCACCTGAAAAATGCTAAAAAATAAATAAAAACTAGCAGTAGATCCTTCACCTCCCTCCCCTTAAATGTAGACATATATACAGTACCATCCATACAGTATTTGTACTCCTAGAGTTCTGCCCCACTGCACAAAAGCTACTTACAATAAGACCTCAAAGTTATTAAAGGACCTCATTTCTGCTCTTCCATTTCTTCACTGTCCATTCAGCAAGCTGGGGTAAATAAGTCACAACTGTATTTAATTGTAAAAGTTAGGTCATGGAAAAAATAAATAAATAAATAAATAAATAAATAAATCTGCCAGTAGATTTGTGACTACTCCAGCCAAGACCATTAATACCTATGCATTCCAACTTTCTGCGCATCTGTTTGGATGAAATTCAGCTTTCCTGGCTTGTGAATAAAGCACAGCTTAAAAGTATCTATAGCTTGCCATATTGCATGTTTGTATTGCATAATGTAATATAGCAATTCAGGATAAACACCGCTCTGAACAATGATGTCCGGATTGATAGGTAAAACTGACAAAAGCAAGTCCAGGTGCTCTAGAGCTCAGGATGTCCTCCTTATATCCAAAATGGTAAGAACTGGATAAAATTGAAGAGAAGAGACTACATCACTGGATATTTCATCTGTAATATTTAATGTATCATACCAAACGTGTTTTCGGTGAACAAGGCTTGTCGCTGAAACCAGTGTCTTTTTATACTTGGTATAATACATTAAAGATTGCAGATGAAATATCCAGTGATGCCAGCTCTTCTCTTCAACTGCATTCAACATATAATGTAATGGCTGAGAAAAAAACTAGACAAAAGGGTTTCACAACTGCCATCCAAAGCCTATGATCCTTGAAGAAATGGCCATGAGAGAATGGATGCTCCCACTGCTGAACTCTCAATCTGATAATTCCATTTCCCTGGCTGTAAAGAAGTTGCTTTGGCTTCAAATGCTGTCAAACTATCCGTTATGGAACAAGTAGAGTGATGAGGAACTTTAACCTCTAAAAGAAAATATCCTAACAAAGGCCTTATTGCAGAAGATGCATACCATAGTCAGCTGCATTCATCTTCCTACTTGAAATTTTCTATAGAATGTACACTGATATGTGGAGGAATTGGAACATTTCAGACTGGCTAATCAAGATGACTGATTATGTGCAGACATAGAAGAAGCCTGACATTAAGGATGTTGCATTGCTGGAGTGAAGACAATAACTGCACCAATAGTCAAATGAAGCCTGCAACGACAGCCCGAACATATGACTTTTGTGGATAGTGTGGATAGTGTGGATTCAACCCCTCCCTGGTTAAATGTGAACCTCCCCACATTTAGTGAGAAGAAACATTAGCCCGGGTGACCATGCTCACTGAGCCAGAAAGTGAGGGAAATCCACAATTTTAGAGGTGTCACCAGAATAAGGATTCCACAATCAGACAGTGGCCCTATTCAATGGTTGCAAAACCAGCAGTAGGACAAAAGGGGATGTCAACAAGTCAATTTGGGAAATTTAATAAAGCTGATCAGCCACTTTTCAGGTGTTACTTGTTCTTAACGTGTCACGACCCAATTAAAAAAAACACACCTGGCAGTTTTGGTTCTGACAGTGGCTAATGTGCCAACTTCAAGTAATTTTCATTTACTCCACTACTACTACATTTTGACTCAAATTCAAAATAAAAACACTGACCATTTGCACAGTACAAAAGTGAAGCCAATTAAAAAACAAAACACTTGTTTTTTTGGTGCACAGCAACAGATTTTGTTCTAAAAGTGGTACAGAATGAGCCCAAGTACAAGTTCAAGATAGGTACAAGAACTTGGCGCTACTGTGCCACTTAAAATAATGCATGCAAAACTCCTTCTCAAAATTTGTCTGTGCCAATTTTTATGAATTCCAGGGAAAATATTTATATTAAAGAATGAACACAGAAGCACACAAAGTACACTAAATGGCATACAGGAATGCTAAACTCAAACCACTTGTGAACCGCCGAACGCTGCAAAATCACTTGCCGGCGGAAGAGGTCCCCCGCCGCTTACCGGAGCCGTCGGCAAAGTCAAACGGATCCTTTTCAGTGCTGTGCATGGAGACGAGTGAGGGGAAGATGGCCCCCAGCGTCTCCATGATACTGCAGGGCGGAAGCGAAATAACGTCACTTCCACCCATAGCTCTTAAAAAGGGCCTTTTTTTTTATTGCATTTTAGTGTAAATATGGGGCCTTTTTGAGCCCAGATCTCATATTTAAGAGGTCCTGTCATGCCTTTTTTCTATTACAGGGGATGTTTACATTCCTTGTAATAGGAATAAAAGTGACAATTTTGAGTTAAAAATATATTATATATATATATATATATATATATATATATATATATATATATATATATATACACATACACATATACACACACACACACACACATACACACACACACACACAGTAAAAATAAGAAATAATGTTTTTAAAGGTGCCCCATCCCGCCGAGCTCACGTGCAGAAGTGAACACATACGTGAGTAGCAACCGCATATAAAAACTGTTCAAACCACACGTGAGGTATCGCCACGATCGGTAGAGCGAGAGCAATAATTCTAGCCCTAGACCTCCTCTGTAAACGCAAAAGATGCAACCTGGAGAATTTTTAAAATGTCGCCTATGGAGATTAAGGGTAAAAGTTTGTCGCCATTCCACGAGCGGGTGCAATTTTGAAGCGTGAAATGTTGGGTATCAATTTACTCTGTGCAAAATTTCACAATATAAAAAAAAAAAAATTGCGCTAACTTTACTGTTTTATTTTTTTAAATGCACTTGTAAGACCGCTGCGCAAATACAGTGCGACAAAGTATAGCAATGACTGCCATTTAAAAAAAAAATTATAATGTTTGGGGGTTATAAGTAATGGACTAGCAAAAAGAAAAAAGTTTTTAACTTGTAAACACATCAAAAAAAAAAAAAAAAGGGGAAGGAGGCCCGGTCTTAAAGTGGTTAAGCTATCTTGCAAGCAATTTGTCAAACCTCAGGAAAAGTATTTGTACAGTCGACTGACCATTCCATAAGTGCTCTACTAACCTTTCTGCGTTTTCTTTTCAGCAGATGCTTGTGAAGCCATGTAAATGGCAGCAGCTGCCACCGATATGGGACTGCGTCCGGGAACTAAGTCCAGCTCCACAGCCTTGCGTGCAATGTAAGTCGCAGCCATCTGTACTTGTTTGGTCAGGCCCAGGTTTGAACAGAACCTGGACATAAAATCTCCAGTTGTAATTAAATCCACATTTGTTTCCAAAGCTTTCAAGATCAACTTGAAGCATCTGCCAATTTCTTTCTTGGAGATTCTTGAGACAGCGCAGATTTCTACAAAGTAAACAGAGTAATTACACCACTGTAGTCCCTTCATAATGACAACCTTTCAATAAAAAAAAAAAAATCATTTTTCAGGTGGGGCAAATTAAAACAAGGAAGAAAAGTGTTATGAGATACTGTCAAAAGTAGTCACAGGTGATGTTACAGAATGTTGTGCTTACAATTAGTCACTATCTGCACCAATCTAGAGAGGATGTGGAGACATGTAGAAGTGAATGACATCCCCTCCTTTCTCTTCATCCCACCAGCACCTAACCAGTCCTAACAGACTTTACTGTGCTTACCTGGTGAAGCATGATAAACTCATCCAAGTCCCTCATCACTGCCAGAGGCCCCCCCCCCCCCCCCGTGCTATTGACAGGACATCCTTATTCTAGGTCCGTGAGATGAATAAAGGGGATGCCCTCTACCGAACAACCAATAGGAAGTATCCATGTTACGCAGGCAGGGATGACATTGACAGCCATAAGGACCCACAGGAAGAAAATAGAGGAAAGAAGGATTGGGCTGGCACTGCCATGTGACTGTGGGGATTCAGGCAAGTAAAATTAGCATTAGGTTTTTTTTGTCGTACTGTTGACATTTAAAGTGTTTAACCAACTGATTATACCATGCCCTCCGTCACATAAAAAGCTGTATCCTAGTGCCTTATTTTTATTTAAAAAAAACAAAAAAAAAAAAAAAAAAAAAACAAACACACACACAAAAACACACACACAAAAACACACACACCTGATTCAGCGGAAGGCAACAAATTCCCTATAGCATGATCCAATTTGCTCCAGCGGGGGGAGGTTGGGCGATTTCCCCCGTCCAAATAATTCAGTCGTCTCTCTTCCGCCGAACGAGGCCAAGACAAAAAAGGCAAAATAACCCGATTTAAATGAAAGGCCGACACCACTTTTGGCAAAAGGGATGGAACCGGTTGTAATACGACTGTCGTGGTGAAGGCTCAAGTACAATTCCGTGCATGAAAGGGCTGCCAACTCAGACACCCTTCTATCCGAGGTGATAGCCTTCAGGAAGGCCAGCTTGTGTGACAGCAAGTCTAATGAAATTTCCTAATAGGTTCAAATGGTTGTTTCTGTAACACAGACAGCATCAAGTTCAGGTCCCAAGGACACATAGGTGACCTAGTGGGGGGGGGGGAAGCAAGCGAGTTGCCCTCTGCATAAAAGGTTCGGATCAGTGAATGGGAGGCTAAAGGCTTTTGGAAAAATACTAATAGGGTTGAAACCTGACCTCTGATTGTACTCAAAGCCAAATTTGATTTCCAAAGCTGACTGTAGAAAAAAAGAGAATTCTCCCAATCACACATTTCCGAGGATGCCATTTTCTGGCTTCACACCAAGCAATTTAAGTCTTGCAGACCTTATGATAAATCTTCGTAGTGACAGCTTTTCTAGCATTCACTAGAGTAGACACCACCGGTCCCAAGATGCCACGGTCCTTTACCACCCTGGCTCTCAATAGCCATGCCTTCAAATTTAGAGATTGTAAATTTGGGTGGAATATAAGACCTTGGAGACAGTAGATCGGTGGGCGACATAAAAGCATCCATGGCCCTTCTATTGTAAGTCTCGCAATCTCCAGGAACCAGGGCCTTCTGGGCCAGGCTGGTGCCACAAGAATGACTGAAGCCCCTCTCTGAATTCTGCACAACAAATGTGGAAGGAGAGGGATCAGAGGAAAAGCAAACCAGGGAGTAGTGGATCCATGGAACCATCAGAGCATTTGCCAGATCTCTTTTTCGAGACAAACTGCTGTAGCTTGTTATTGAACCTGGATGCCAGTAGGTCGACCTCTGGCCATCCAACGTTGGAAAATTTCCTGGAACACCTTTGGGTGTAGGGAACATTCCCCTGGGCAGATCTGCTGGTGGCTGAGGTAATCTGCCTTCCAGTTCTCTACACCCAGGATATGGACTGCCAATATTATTGGCACGTTGTTCTTCCCATGCTAGTATGTAGTTTACCTCCTGCAGAGCTGAACGACTCCTGGTACCGCCTTGGTGGTTTATATAGGCCACTGCATTGTCGGATTGAACGGATGGGGTAGTTCTGAAGCTCCACCGTCCAGGACCGTAGGGCCAGACGTACTGCCTGTAATTCTAGGATGTTGATGGCAGAGTCTGCTCTGTCCCTGACCATTTCCCCTGAGCCGGTCTACAGTCGCTCCCCAGCCTGAGAGAGACTGGCATCTGTAGTTAGTACTCGACAAATTACGTGGAGAAAGGATTGTCCCTTTCACAGGTTCTGATCCTGCAACCACCAGTTTAGGCTTAAGCATGCCTAAAGTGAGAAGCACATTGGATAATCCAGGGCTTTTCTTGCTCTATTCCAAGCCAACAAGATGTCTTGTTGTAAAGGCCTGGAATAAAACTGGGCATAGGGCACCGCCTCAGAGGATACCATCCTCCCTAGAAGACTCAGAGAGCCAAATGGAGGGTTGTCTGGTGCCCCTTATCTGACGCACCTGATCCTTCAGGGCACAGATCCTTACGGGTGGAAAGAATACTCTTGCTTGGACCATGTTTAGAATCAGACCTACATATCTTAGATTTTGAGCTGGTCTAAAGGCTGACTTTTCGGTATTTATGATCCAGCCTAAGCAGTTCAAATACCTCACTGTGTATATTATGCTCTGTTCTAGAGCTTGTACTGAGTGATCTTTGAGCAGGAGATCATCCAGATACCCGAGCACCAGGATCCCTTGGGCCCTTAAGCGACCAAGTACTAGCGCCAAGACCTTTGTGAAGACCCGTGGGAGCTGTAGTAAGTCCGACGGGTGGACCCACAAACTGAAAATTACATTCTTCTACTGCAAAACGTAGGAACCTCTGATGAGGCTGAAAGATGGGTATGCAGCCTTTATATCGATGGAGGCTAAAAAGTCTCCCCTCTGGAGTGAGGTTACTACTGAGCTGACAGACTCCATCCAAAAGGACTGTATCAAGAAAGATACTTGTTCAGGGATCTTGGGTCCAAAATGGGCCTTGTGTCCCAGTTTAGTTTGTGAACCATAAATAGGTTTCAGTAAAATCCTGTGCCCCTTTCGGATACCGGAACCTCTACAAATCACTCCTTGATGCACTAGATGTATTGCCTGAAGCTTATGTTTCTTTTTGGAGGATCTGAGGGAAAGCTAGATCTTAGAAACCTGAGGGTGGCAACCCTCATAACTCCAGCTTGTTACCATGAGATATAATTGGGGTGACCTGTCCTGAATTGTTTTCCAAATGTCCGCAAAGTGCAGCAGCCAAACCCCACCCTATGGAGTGGGGGCGTCCCCTTAAAAAGGAGGGCATGATGCTGGTTTTAGAGGAATTTTAGACCCAGAGCCTTTTCTGGTCCTGGCCTTATGGCTTGCCCTTGGTCCTAGCGCCCTGTTGGTAGTGGAACAGCCCTGACATTGAGACATTTGAGGAAGCAGTGCCTGCTCTTTTAAACGAGGGACGTTTGGTCTTTTTATTCACAGGAAGTAGAGAACTCTTCCCTCTGGAAATCTTTTGGATTTGTCCAAATGATCACCGAATAAACGTTCCCCTGAAAATGGGAAACCAGCCAATAACTTTAGCAGGAAGCTCAGCTGACCAGTTTTTAAGCCATAAAAGTCTGTGCATATGTACAGACAAGAGAGCCAGGCGAAAAACCTGCTGTATTGAATCTTTTAAAGCATCAACAGCAAAACAGCACTCAAGGAATAGCTGTCTTACTTTCAGGCAGATCATCCTCCTGGTTAGGCCTATCAGGCCATTTGACCTCATCCATTATGGACTGGCAAATAGCAATTGCTGGGGAAAAAAAAAAAAAAGGGGGGGGGGGTACACTTTGCAAACACCCACAGCTAGCCCAGAACTCCCCTGTATGGTCATCGCACACAGGTGTCCAGCCCTTAGCTGGCATCACTGATTGTTACAATCACTGGGACACCCCACAATAATGAAAGAGGTTTCACTTACCTGTCCAGGCACCAGCCAACTTAGAAACGAAGGGCTCAATCTTCACCCTTCACGGCGGGTTCCTGTCACTTGGACCTTGAAGGACTGGGTACCCTCTCATGTTTATGGTCCACTCCCTTGGACCTGTGCAGCACCCTGCAGGAAATGCCTTAGCACTGTAGTGTCCAGGATTTCTACTCCGCAGGGTTCAGCACCCAGAGACGTTACAGGCAAAACCTTGCCGAATCGTGAGTCTTTGCGAGGCTTGAGTACTATTTATCTAAGCATAAAAGACAAATGGATCATCTGATTGATCAATCCCTTGATTCATTTTTGGAACAGTTTGTAGGGCTAAAACATGGAGCTCAGAGAGCTCAAACAAACTGTGCCATCCACCTTGCAGACACTGGTAAAAAACTGAAGTGCTTCCTGTATGGGAGGGGTTATATAGGGGATCACTTCCTGTCTGAAGACCGTTGGTCTACCAGTGTCCATTCACCTAATGAATTATAACCAAGCAGGTAATTTATACAAGCCTGTGTCCCAAGATGTATGAAAAAGATGTACTACATTGAACCACTGGATGATCTTTGAAACACGACTGTTTGCACTAATATTTTGGGACATTATCATATTTTGGACTTTTAAGCGTTCATTTTTTGTACTGTATGATATTAGTATAGAGCGCTGCACATCATTGGTATTTGTCACTGTGGGGAGTTTGATCACTCTTTGTACTAGCTGCTGTGGTCCATTATAAACAAAAACAAAACACACCACAAACACATTAAATTGGTGCCAACACTTCCACCATAATCTTTGCGAAGATGCTTGAGGAAGAGGAGAGACCGAACGGGAGGGCCCTGAAGATGCAATACTACCCCCTGTCCTGATTGCCAAACGTAGATACATGTTACCGTAGCACCAGCATCACAAAAGTAAGTATACGTCCATGAGATCTATGGATGCTGGGAAGAAGTTTCCTCACTGAATAAATGGTGTCCATTCAAATTTATTGGACCGAATAGACCAGTTCAAAATTTTTATATTCAGTATTAACCAGAACTTCCCTGATGGCTTTTTGACTAGCTACATGTGTGAATAAAACCCTAGACCTTCTTCCCGGGGAACTGGAATGATTAACTTCTGTTGCAGATGTTCTTGCAAAAGGGACGTCATTGCTAGAGATTTTTCTAGATCCCTGGGAACCCGTGTTACGTAAAACCAAGATGGCAGTGTTTCGAAGAACCTCGAGGACAAAAACGCACTGGATGTCCTTCCCACAGTGGGGAGGGGATGACTGTAGCCTTCCTTCCACAATCAGAAAACAGTCAGTCAATGGTTCTTTGCGGCTTGGATGGGGGAACAGAACACCCCAGTTTTTCCATGACCCCTTTGGGACCACCAGAGTCTGTTCTGTCCAGTTTTCTTTGAACCCTCGGGTCTAGTGAAAAGGACGCAAATTTTTCTTAGCCTGCGGGGTAACTTTCTTCTTGGCTGGAAAGGCCTTTTTATCTGCCCTTCTGTCTAATACAGCGTCAAGATCAGGGCAAACACCAGATCCCCCTCAAAGTGAAGTTCACACAGCTTTGCCTTAGAGGCTGAATCGCCTGACCACGTCTTAATTCAGCACAGAGTATTGTGGGTTAACTAATGCTGAAGATCTTGCAGACATCCTCATGGATTCTGCTGAGGCATCTGCCATGTAACATACTGCCTTTTGCAAGGCTGGCAAAGTATCCAGCAAATCTTTGCGAGAGGTCTCCGCTTCAATATGGTCTTTTAACCAGTGCTCCAAATTTCTGGCTACTACAGTTGACGCCATCACAGGTTTGAGATTGGCTAGCATAGAATCCCAGGCCTTTTTCAACAGGGAATTAGCTCTTATCCATAGTGTCTTTCAAGACACCCATGTCCTCTAAACGCCAAGTCGGTATTTTGCAATACCCATGAGAAGGCTGCGTCAAGTTTAGGTCTTTTTTCCCCAAACCTACGCACTATGCTCATCGAAAGGGAATCTGCTTTCAAGTGACCTGGAAAAAAAGGGAAACCCTTTCCAGGTCTTTCCTTTCCGCCTTTATAGCCTCTGACAAAGATTTGTGCACCGTTAACACAGGATGCTTGACCTCGTTCATACCGATACATTTTGTCATGCAGGGATAATTGGGCCTCATCGTCCTTGATGTTCAAGGTGGCATGTATAGTCTTCAATAGGTCGTTCACCTCTTCCAGGGATAGCCTGTAGAGGGAGGAAGATGCCTTCTTTAGCCTTCTCCTTCATCTGACCCGAGAGAAACACTTCCCTCCTCCTCTTCCGACTCACTGACCACCGTAAGGGTTGAAGTGAACACGTGAGGGCTGGATGAAGAGCTACCCCTAGACTTTGCCACCGGACGTTTATCCAGATAAGAATATAAGGACTGAAATGTGTCTGCCAACTCTTTCTGGAAAGAAGCGAGCATCTCACTAGGTTGGGCAGAGGAAGTTCCCTCCTTGACTAGATCTGTTTTGCAGGACCTGTATCATGGCTTGGTCCAATAGTCCCTAAGGGAGGCTTTACATGAGGGACATCTTTTTGGGGAGGAGGGGGAAAATGTGCTTGGTCTTTGGCTTTTTCCTGAGAGACAGCAAGCACACAAATAAAACGCTATGTTCAGGTCCCCTCCCCAGCAGACCCAACACCAATAAGCAGTGACAAAACACCCCACAGCATCACTGTCCTTATAACGCTCCCAAGTGCAATCACCTCAGGAGCGTGATGCAGGCTCCCCTCCTCCCCCCTATTATGGGAGGCAGTAAGGGAAACAAACATAGCCCGGGTGCAAAGAAATGACAGAGGCCACTACTGTCTCTCCTACTTGGGCCTGGCTGGTGCTTGTGCCTCCCGTCAGCAGTTCCACTGGCTCCATGTTGCAGAAGGCTTCAGACATTTGGTAGATTTTTACATTTTCCCAGTCCTTTCGCTGCAAGGACTGGAAATGCACCTACCATGGTCACCTCCTCCTGCGTTCCAGCAGCCGGAACAGGATGCTGCCGCGCACCACCGGAAGTCCCACCCCATCCGTCAGGGTACGTCGCCCACCATGCGGGACCCGGAACAAGTGGAGGCTTGGAAGGATGGAAACTGTGCTGCTTAGTGCAGCCCCAGAACTCAGTCTAAACCATCCAGTCTATCAATGCCAGACCCTTCGTCGGCCTCCATCTTCGCCTATGAAAAAGAGTTCCCTGCTGATTCTTTGGTTGCACTACCTTACAAGTCTGTAAACCACAATAAGTACAGACATAAGAAATTCTTCGTTCAGGTCTGATGCAAAAGTATTGAGGCCAGACAGCCAATCAACTAGCATTTTCAAAAAGGGCCAATGGCAATCCCTATACATGACAGTTATTTTAGCTACAATTCGGCTTTATTGTTCAAGCAATGTAGCACCACCTGATACTGTGTAAAAGTATATTACACACATCAGCCTTTATTTTCATCTGGTTTGGATAAATGTCCCTATACTAAGACATTACACCTGAGGAGTTTACACTATTCTGCCATCTGTTAAATATTCACATTACATGCCACAAATTGTGTCTGTTTTGGTACCTACAGCTGAAAGTTTACTATATTAATGAGGATATTAGGTTAGCTTTGGAAGTAAAAGTGCCACTTAAAGAGTTTTTCAAAGTTCTGATACAAGGGCACAAGACTTCAGACTTCGCACCACAACATGACCAAATATTTATAACAAATGGAAACCAAATCGCTGAAGAGATATTCAGTGCTAGGAGTTGAACCACTCTCGCACAGTACAGTCCTACAGGGGAGGGGGACCTGATCATTCTGCCCCAGCAACTAGACCATTAAAAGAAGCAGCACAAGACCTCCTCTCTGCCACTCTCCAATCAGGTTTTCTTTCACAACAGCAAACCTAATTGGCTCCTTGCGCTGCTTTTCCTTTCTCCAGTCTGCATTGTTGTACAGGGACTGTAAGCAGCTGATAAAAAAAAGTTAAGTTTAGGAACTTATGCAGCTTGTTTTTAAAAAATAGATTGAATAATGTATTGATTAAAGAGCTACATTAATCTGTGCCTTTTTTATACAATTAGAGCTCAGCTTTATGCCATGCATCTTATACAGCTACTGAGCAATAATCAATTACCAGTACTATTTAAAATGTATTTCTATAGCTCTCACTGGGGACTAAAAGCAGGTGAGCAAGCCATTGTGGGCACATTCAACTGACCCAATTAACGTGTTTGTTACCCCAACATTTTATATTCCTGATAACTGTCTGCTGCATCATGTACTTGTGTGGATTCCTGTGTGAAATCCCTGGCATTCCGGTTAGTCCCTCTGCTTTCCCAGTAAAGAAACTGACCACATCAAGAGAACACCGTGGTCACTTCTCTAGCTATGCTGAGAACTCTGCCTGCTCTCCTTCAATGAGCAGACTTGCCCTGGCACACCCACCTTCACTGGGAAGATCAGCGTGCTGCTGTTTCTCCTCCCCAACTCTTTGGCAGCCAAGAACAGAGGGGGAAAATAATAATAAATATACACACACACACACACACACACACACACACACACACACACACACACACACACGTTTTGGCTTTTATTTCCGTTTTAAATGAAAAAAGGGTTGTTTTACAAGGTGAGGGTTAAACACTTTAACCTACCAGAATGTATTTGGAGTTTTAAAGGAAACCGTGATACCCAGAGGAAAAATTCAAAAAAGCAAAGAGGGATTGTGCAAACGCTATTCAGTTGGTATCCTGGTCAGGATATAAATAAAGGACCCTAGTTCTACAAGGCAGAAGGGCTAGCCACTAAGCCACAGGGACTGTTAAAACCAATTATATATAAAAAAATAAAAATAAATACCTTTAAATGTTCTAGGTACACCTTCTTGTCTACATGCTATATACAGACAAGCAGAGGCAATTGCATCATTGGCTCTCCCTTTGAGGCTTTTCTGCTCATATACTTGTTTAAACAAGTTATTAGTCCGATCCTATTAAAAAAAATCAAAAAAATAAATAAAAAGAATTAGGAGATTTTCAGCATCTTTCATTTGCATAACAACTTTACCAGACTTGTACTTACAATTATATTACGTGGGAGGTTTATTCTGTCAGCCATTGTTGTGATTTCCTTAAATGCGTTCATCATGGCTCTGTCTGAACTGCTCATTGTTCTGCGATTCTGATATTTGGAGTTCCCAAATTCATCAAAACTAGCTGCTCCTGTTCCCTGTGTATCAGGATTAAAACAAATACAAAGAAAAAATTTAACTAATAAGAATGCTTGTTCCAAATATCCCTGCTCTGCCTGGACAGCCATCAAAAGGGTTAATTCAGGTTAATACACATTTCAAAGAGTGGACAGTGTAAATGTTCCCATATCTCTCTATAGTGATCTCTGTACATCAGCCGGAGACTACAAGCACGCTGCATTAGTTTGATGCTCTGTTCAGGTTTCCCCATCATCGGGTGCAAGTCACAAGTCAATAAAATAAACCACAGAAATAGAGATTAGGTTTCAATCTATTTCAAGTTAAACAACAATTTCAAGTTAAAAAATAAATAAATAAAAAATTGCCCACCCTATACAAAATTGGTGGTTTTCAAAAAAAAATAAAATAAAAAAAAGTCCCCTACTTTAGTTGAAATTAACTGAGATGGATGATAAATTAGTAATACACGAGAAACATGTTGCAAACAAAACTGACAATCAATTAACTTGAGAGATGCACAACCTTTGATAAAACATCACAAAGCATTAGAAATGGTACCATAAGAAAAGCAAAGATTTGTCAAAAATCCCTTTGTGTGGGTCACATCAAGCATCTTCAGAAAGTTTTCACCAATTTTCCCTAATCATGCATTTACTTCTAAAATACATTCTAGCAGGGCTGGACTGGGACAAAAATTTGGCCCTGGACTTCATCAAGACCGGCCCACTCCAATTTTGAAAACACGCACAAAAACAGTATGCTGCGCACTTGCATGAGAGTGACGTCATCACGGCCCGGCTAGCCACATAGCAGGAGTATGCAAACTCAGAAGGAAGACCAGGTGAAGGGGGAAGCCCCCGGCAGCAGTGACAGCGCACTACTGGAGGGCTTTGCTTCAAAGGTCAGTTTGTCATCTGACAATAAAATCGTCCCCACACTGTAAGGGCTTGTTTAGGTCCAGGCAGCATGAAACAGGAAGATTTGCTTACTTGATCCTCCATCCTGTTAGACTGGTGCTCAGAGTCTTCTCCCCCCATGCTCCAATGTCTTCTGATGTCATCAAGACTGATGCAGAAACCATAACACCATTTTTCCCATTGGGCCCCCTTCATTCCATAGGGTCCTTCTTCTAGGCCCCCTACATACCATACAACCCCTACATCCCATAGGGTCCTTCTTCCCATTGGGGGCCCCCTTCATTCCATAGGGTCCTTCTGATAGGGCCTCTACATCTCAAATCTTTATGCCTTAGGACCCCTTCTTCCCACAAAAGCCTCTTCATTCCATGGGTCCCCTGGTGATCTTTTATTTTCCAGTCCCTCTCTACCCCCTGGTGTCCCCCTGTCACCTGCCCAAAGTCTGGCTCTGCATTATATATTTTAAAATAAACAACTAATGCACACACTTATTTTTGATCAACCGCAGTAGTGAGTAGCTGCCAACATCAAACAGGTTAACACAAATCCACAGATAAATTGCATTTATAGAAAAGGATGTGACGCTAACCAGAATAACATAAAAAATCCATTTGGTGCAAATAATGATTCAAATAATATACAAAATCCAACATAGCTAAAAGTACATCAAAAGTGTCAATTAATATTGAAATGTGCATAAAAAAAATTTCAGCAAAAAATTCATATATAAACCATTCATTATAAAACCATTATAACCATTGGATATAATGGTTTCATAATTGCAACCATTATATCCAAACTATGTCCTTGGTATTAAAGCGCAAAAAGAATGCAAAAAAAAAAAGGGGGGTTTTAATTATAAGCATGGTTTTATATATGAATTTTTTTTTATTTTTTCAATATTTTTATGCACATTTTTATATTAATTGACAGTTTTGGCGAACTTTTAGCTACCGTATGTTGGATTTTGCATATTATTTTAATCATTATTTTCACCAAATTGATTTTCTATGTTATTTTATTTAGCGCCACATCCTTTGCTCTATATATATATATATATATATATATATATATATATATATATATATATATATATATATATATATATAGCTATATGCAGTGTGTAGATAGATATGCAGTGTGTAGATAGATAGATATAGCTATATACAATATATATATACAGCCATATGCTATATACAATATATACATGTTATTTTATTTAGCGTCACATCCTTTGCTCTATATATATATATATATATATATATATATATATATATATATATATATATATATATATATATATACAGCCATATTCTATATACAGTATATATATATATATATATATATATATATATATATATATATATATATATATATATATATATATATATATATATATATATACAGCCATATGCAATGGCTGTGCTGGGCCGGCCGGTTACCTGGGCGGGTTCCAGCAGCACCACCATCCTCCGGCCTCCCTCATCTGCCAGGGACTTCTCTGCCTGTCGGTGTCGGCTGCTCTCATGACATCACACGGCGGCCCCGGCTCATTTAAATTCACAGCGTCCGTTACCACGGGGGCCGCCGGAGATAGCCGAGTTTTCATAGCTGAAGAGCTGTCGGAGAGGAGGGGGCGGGGGAAGCCGAGCGGTGACGAAAAAGGACGAATGTGGGCCGGAGGTGGCCGAAGATCTGTGCAGTGTTCTGCAAGCACCGAGTGGGGGCGGAAAGAGCCGAAGTGCGCCGCTCTGCGCTCGGAAGTACAGCGGTGCTCAAATTAATGGCCGCGCGAGTAGCGCAGCCATTAATTTGGCAGGCTGTCACTGAAACCGGCCCACTGAGCCATCGGCCCACCGGGAAACTCCCGGTAGTCCCGATGGCCAGTACATGCCTGCATTCTAGTGATTTAATACCCCTTTCGTTTGCATGATTGAAAGCAATTGAAGACAATGGCTCCCCATGTTGTCCAAGACTATGGAGGAGGAAGAAAGCAGAGAGCTACTGCTCTCTTGCATATCCCTGGATTGAGATTATGCTCCACTAAGTAGTGAGACTGAATTGTTCCTCACAAATACAATGACATTCCTGTCAATGCCTTTGTGATCATCTTGGAAGATGAAATGAACACCTATGGTAATCTTGGGTTCATAAAAGTCATTACCTTGCCAATCATTGTAGTCAAGTCACCCCCACTTAGCAGTGGATTCTGAGTGTCTCCAACTCGAGATGGATCTTTAGTAGCCTTGTCATTACTGAAAGTTCGCCATTCAGACCCTACATCAATCACTCGATCACCTGAGAGAAGGACAGGTTAAAAGATAAAACAGGCAAAAACTGCAAGAATTACATTTCACAATGGCAGGAATGATCAGTACTTATCTAGCGCCTTTTTCTGTAGCTTTTATTCCACAGTGGAGAGCTCAGAAGAGAATGTTAAGTGGAATTTTACCCTCAGTCAACATTAACCATTTTTAATCCTCATGCTGCTAGCTTTAGTAAAGAGATAGTAGGGTAAATTTACTTTTTTTTTTTAACCGATTTCAGAACAAAAAAAAATTGTGTGTCATACATAACAGAGTTTTCACGGGCAAGAGGGGGTTCCCTCAGCTTAGCATGCCCTCCTGCCTATCTAAACTAAGGGCAGATGGATTCCAGAAGTAAATGCTTCATAAATCATCTGCCCTTACTCAAGATGGAAACAGCTAGAAATGTTATTTAAAGTGATTTCTCAACAAAATAAAAGCATGGAGACCTGGATGTATGGGGGAGTTTGCTTTGCATATAAAAATAAAGTTAAACAATTTTGGTTTGTGGCCCTCTGACACAGTTAAGGTCCACTTTAAGCTGCCTATACACTGGCCAATCAAGCTGCCCTAGACAACAGTTGATGTGGTAGGTTTCATGTGCAGAATTCTGAACGTCTTTACACAACTAAGAAGTAGATGGCAAAGCATTTTGGGCATGTGGGGGAACGTGGAATGTAGGTTGGAAGAAACGCACTTAAACATTTTAAGTTTGACATATTGAACGGTTTCCTGGAGTCTATTAGTACAGCAACCAATACAGTATCCCAGAAAACACTGCTGCATTATTCTATAAAAAAAAAAAAAAAAAAAAAAAAAGAAAGAAAGAAGTTTCTACCCACAGACCCTCAGGCTACATTAGAGTACCTCTGGTTAAGCTTAAAACCGAGAACAAGGCACTACAAATGAATAAGGCAAGTAGTAGCTGCTGCCTTTTAAGACTCAAGACTCCAGGAATCAATTACTTGAAATTTTCCCAAGTAGATTTCAGGACAGCAGAAGGCAGTCATACAGCTCTATCAGAAGATGCATGACCCCCCCCCCCCCCCCCCCAATCAATGGGGATTCCAGATTCATAGGGATATACCTATATCTGCTAGTACTGAAAGAAGATTTTACATCTAGCCCATCGTTCAGGGAACACTGCTGTTGTGGATCGAGGGGCGGTGCGGCTCTTATTCTGGGACGTCATATTACAGTGTTCCAGAACGGCCATGCTATGTTGCTAGGACACGGCGCGACCCCAATCTCTGTAGAGAGCCATGTCAGCGGCTCTTTAATCATGTGATCGGCTGCGTCCAATCACAGCCGATAACATGTAAACATGGAGATGCTAGTAAATGGCGCTCCTCGCCTCACACAGTGTGGCGCGAGGAGAGCCGATCAGCATCTCCACGTAGGGGGAACATCTACACATGTAATCAGGGCACTGATCATCAGTGCCCCGATTACAATATAGCGCCAGTGTCACCAGTGCCCACCATTGCCGTCTATCAGTGCCACCTAATTAGTGCAGCCTCAGTGCCACCTCATCAATGTCCACAAGCTCAGCCTATCAGTGCTGCCTCAGTGTGAACCCAGCCTAAACTGTACAACTCGGTTGAACAACATAATGAAATCTATTAGGTGGAGGGAAGTAAAAAAAAAAAAAAAAAAAAAAAAAAAAATATATATATATATATATATATATATATATATATATTGTGCACACACACCCTTTAGACTAATACTTTTGTTGAAACACGTTTTGATTTTATTACAGCACTCATTCAGAACATACATTTGGTAAGAGTATGGAACATCATGATTCGGCAATATTGGCCCACTTTTTCCAAAAATTCCAAATCGGTCAGGATTGTAAGGCCATCTCCTGTGCACAGCCCTCTTCAGATCACCCCACAGATTTTCAGATTCAGGTCTGGGCCATTCCATGCTTGAAACACTTGCTAGAAGCTGCAGCATTTTGCTCCTGGTGTCCCCCAGGGCTTGACATAGGCAACAGCCGTGGCAATGTTAAAGAAAACACGCACATGCTGACCTAGAAGATCCTAACAAAGTTAGAACCAGAGCAATGGCCATTAATGCTCACCAATTGGAGCATTTTGATGCACCAGGTGCCTTGCACCGGCTTCTGCAGAGCCCTAGGCACCAGCATCCATGGTCAATCTTGTCTACTGAAAAAGTCTCACAACAGCCCCCCGAAAGTTTGTTCTAAAGTCACCAGCAGAGATCTTTTCACCTGACTGGGAATCTTTACTTTGAAATCCAAGCACTCAAGCTGTTGATCCCATATATGCAGAATGAACTGTTGGTGTTGCGGACAGCAGACCCAGCGATGACATTGCCCTCCTAGATAATATACAATTAGTTTGCAACGTCAACATAATTGAATATAGCTTTGTAACTTTTGTGAAGAAAAATCTTTGTGGACAGAATTGGATTAACTCATAAAAAGCACACATTCTGGAAAGGTGAAAGGTTTGATTTCTGGAAAAAACTGCCTAGATTTTTCAAACGCCTCTGCTCTTTTGAAGTAGCATAAAATAGAATGGTGTTCAGATAAGGAAACAGACACACCCTGTGACCATAAAGGGGCTGTGAAAAAAAAGGCTATGCCAATAGTTAGGGCTCTGCACTGTAGACGAGATGCCTGTCCCTCTATTCTCACAGCTGGATGTAATTGCTTCAGATTCCTAAAGTATGGGAATATGCAGGTATGAATCCTTTAAGTCTATGGATGCCATGAAACAATTTGGTAAAAGGATATGCATGACTGAGAAAATAAAGTCCATGCAGAGCTTCCCGTACAGCATAGATTTGTTCTGTGGTTTTAGATCAAGGATCACACAATAATTCCCTAAATGTTTTACCCGAAAGATACAAAGCACAAAGACAAAAACAAACAATAAAAAAACCCTACCCTGAGGAGCGCTTGGTTTTCATTGCCTTTTTAATCGGACGTGTGGTCTAGGATTGCTTCCAGCTCTTGCCCATAGGAGGCGATCCCTTACAAACAGGATGCCACACTATTTGACCTTACAAGCCAAGTAGCCTGGTAAAGTTTTCAGCAAGCAGAATTGGTCTAAGCAAAGCAGACAAATGAACTCTGCAGAAGCATCAGCAATATAGTCAGTCCTCAAAAGTAGAAAATTAATCCAAAGTTTATTTAGGAAATCTTGCCTCAACATGAGTTTTTAAGTGTCCTAAACAACACTCAATTAGGCAAGATTGATTCCTAGGACCTTGCCAGCAGGGAATCCATACTTTTATCCACAGCATTTTTCAGCATGCCTACATCTCCGAAGGCTAGGTCAGCTCAGACAATTGGGGAAAGTCGCTTTTAATTCAGACATCTTCCTCCATAATGAAGCTGGATCATCAAGGGGGAATCTCCTTTTACGGGACTTAAGTCTTTCAGGATGCAGAAATTTTGCAGAGGAAGCTGCCCTGCACATGCTGTAAAGGGAACAGGAGCAGACAGGCAGTACTGACTCACCTCAAGCACATAAGAGGGGAGGAGGATCCAAAATCAGGCATCACTGTGCACAAGCTAGCAGCAGCGGGGGCCAGGAAGGTGCTCAAATAACCATAAAAGGTAAGGGGAACCACACTTCCAGGGTCAGTACCTAAAAGCATAGCTCTCCCACACATTTCCTGCAGTGCTCCTGCAATGCCAGAGGAAACCTCAATACTGAGGGTCTGTGGGAAGGAGCCTCCTTATAAAAAGAATGATATAGCAGTGTTTCCTGGAAATTGTGAAGGAGCTACAAGGAGCTGAAGGGATTTGGGAAAAGCTTCAGTTCAATTAAACTCATTCTGGAACAGTCCAGAGTGCTTAATCTGCATTTAAGCTGCCACCTAAATTTTTGTGATCTGAAGTTCCCATCAGCTTTGTGAATCAGAAACCAATATTCGTTACAACTTCTTCATAAACATGAGAAACATGTCGTTTCTCTTGTCCATGCAATGTACTGCAGTAACTAGGCGCCAGAGGAAGGCACTACTGATGAGGGGGAGCGGGGTTCCAACACAGTGTCAGTTCCGAGACAGTCTTCAGTGTGCATATTAACTTACATTACATCAAGTTCTTCTTTCAAGGGATTTATTCAGGTCATTTTTTTAAATAATGCTTTAACCAGTTTTCTACCAGAGCCAGAGTTCAGAAATCAGGGGAGAATAAAAAGGTGCCTTTTACACTTCTACAACCCTGAAAGTAGTGTGACTGACGTGACTTTAAGCAATGCCTTTGTCATCTTGAGGTCTATGGCCCTAAAGTGGCATCAAAGTCAGACCAAAGTAGCGCAGAGACTACTTTGAAGTTGCTGCAACTTGAAGTTGCAGACATGATCAGTATTTATTGGCAATCATGGGGTATGACTGGTCATGTGACTTTGCAGTCCCAAGTCACAGGACAAGTCACACAAGTGTGAAAGGGGCCTTAGTTGGTATAAATACACTGAGAAATTTGTCTAATTACTGACATATTCAATCATGTCATAGTTCACAGACGATAGTATAGATTTGACTGTTACAGGAAGGAATGCTACAGTATGTTTCAGGAAGTGTTTACCAAGTAAAGCACCATTGTGTAAAGTCTGGTGTTTTCCTTCCTCTATTAATACACAGGCAAGTAGAGATTTTAAGTTAGATGAACAGAAATTACACTTGCTATACCTTACTGATAAAAGTCAAAAATGGAAGAAAAGCCTAAATATATAGATTAATACCACATACACATGATCGGAATTCTCATCGGAAAAAGCTTATGGTTTTCACGGAATTCGGCTCAAGCTGTCTTGCCTACACACGGTCACACCAAATTCCGATATTTTATAACCTTTGTAACGTACAAACGGGACTAGAAAAAAGAAAGTTCAATAGCCAGTTGCTTCTGTCTCGCAGTTGAATCTGAGCATGCATGATTTTTGGCATGTCGGAATTGCATACACACGATGGGAATTTCCGATATCATGTTCTCAATTTTCCCGACGGAAAACTTTCTATCGGAAATTCCCATCGTGTGTATGCGATTTCCGCTAGCCAAAAATTTATAGAAAGTTTTCCGTCGGGAAAATTGAGAACATGCTATCAATTTTTGGCTGGCGGAAATTCGGACAGCTAAAATTCAGATGGAGCATACACGGTCGCATTTTCCAATGAAAAGCTCTCATCTGTCTTTTTCTGGCCGGAATTACGATCGTGTGTACATGGCATAAGTGCTTACCCCCCCGAAGTGAGTGGGACTCTATGGGTAGCTCATAGTATATAGCGCTGTTGTCAATGTTTTAATTGACTCCGGTCACATGATCCTGCGACTAGGGAAGCAAGCTACAACAGCTCTGTATACTATGAGCAACCCATAGACTCCCACAGCCCAGCTGTCTGACAACGGCTGGTAGCTGGAGGATCATGTGAATGGACTAAAGATATGCAAGATATAAATATAGATCCAAGATTGTAAGCTCTAACCTCCTGTATTGTAAGTGTACTGTCTGCCCTCATATTGTAAAGCGCTGCGCAAACTGTTGGCGCTATATATATATATATATATATATATATGAGCCTGGGTCTCATCTTTAAAGTGGAAGTAAAGCCGAACTACATTTTGTTTACTAAAAATAGTCCCTCCACCCTAAGTGGTTTAGAGAGAGAGAGAGAGAGAGAGAGAGAGAGAGAGAGAGAGAGAGAGAGAGAGAGAGAGAGAGAGAGAGAGAGAGAGAGAGAGAGAGAGAGAGAGAGAGAGAGAGAGAGAGAGAGAGAGAGAGAGAGTGTGTGTGTGTGTGTGTGTGTGTGTGTATATGTGTATATATATATATATATATATATACACACACATATATACACATATACACACACACACACACACTCTCTCTCTCTCTCTCTCTCTCTAAACCACTTAGGGTGGAGGGACTATTTTTAGTAAACAAAATGTAGTTCGGCTTTACTTCCACTTTAAAGATGAGACCCAGGCTCCTTCAGAAAAAGTTAAAAGTCAGCAGCTAGAAATACTGTAGCTTTGACACTTAATTGTCCAGGGATCCTGAGATGTCAGCACCTCAAGGCGATTTTTCAATCGGCTTTGGGTGCAGGCACCGGCATTTGTAGGAAGGGAAACAAGAAGTGAAGCATGCGCAAGCTGTGCTTCGCTTTCTGAATGGTCCCGCTGTCTTCTGGAACCTGTGTGTCCCAGAAGGCAGAGAGGGAGAAGGAGGGGGCCAGAAATGTTGTAGATTGTTGATCTTACACGAAAGTGAGAGTGGGTACCTGTCAAAACCAGGTACCTGCTCCCCCCCAAAAGTGCCAAATGTGGCAGTGGTGGCGGGGGGAGGGGGAGGCAGCGGAAAATCAGCAGAGCTAGTAAAAGCATTGATACAAAAGTGAAACCTGTTTGCATTTTTGCATCAATGATTTTACCTTTTAAATAAATGCGAGTTCAGTATTAGTTAGGGTGGTGAGGTTCTGTCATTTAATATTGAGAATAATGCACCATTGGAGGCATTTTCTCTTTTCCATGTCATTCTAAAGTGGAGCCAACTCTGAAGCAGTCACATTGGAAAGATACTGCATTTGGTGCAGAGTGAGCTATACCTTTACAAGGCTTACCAGGAACTAGCGAGTACCAGTGGGGAGCTATCCTTAGAGAATTGCACTGTGTGCAAGGTGCATGACCCCCTGGCAGGGTCTTACAAGGAGGTGAGCGTGCATTGCACTCGGTGGTGGGAGCACCTTAAGTGGTGTGAAGTCACAGTGAAGCACAATCGCAAATCTACCCACAATTTTTTCACTTTGATAAGAAGATTTATTACTTTATATCACCTTTGGACTTTTATGCAATTGTATGCACTGTTTAAATATTATTGTTATATTCGTCACTTATTAATTTATTAGCAGCGCGGTTACGTTCATTTATCCGATTCTGATTATCTGTGGGAACACATAGCAACAGCAGCAGCCATTTTCATTTTATTTCATTCATTAAGTTTGTACTATTAGACAGCGGTGTACAGCTATTCTAATTATTTTGAACCCTTTTAAATGGCATACGAGATCAACCCCATGTATTGGTTATTGTACAAAAAAAAAAATTCACTTTATGTAAGTGGATGCCGTTTTAGAGTGATAATCCCTTCCTTACAGTGAATATGTCACTGCTTTATATAGAATACACAGTCAAATTTTACTTCTAGCATAAAGAAAATGCTGAGGGAAAAAAAGGCCAAAAATGTTTTGTTTTAGGGCCTGTGTCAACAGGCTTTGAGCATTACATCAGTTGGAGACGCTCCTAAGAGCATTTAGCCTGCTTCAAGTCAAGGGCACATAAGTAAATCTCTAGAAAAAGAGTAAACAATTATTGCTGAACAGTTTTCACCTTTGCTCTGGTGAAAACGCTAAACTGTTGCATCTCCCATCACTTTCCATCTCGGAAAAATTAGTTACTTACCAGTAGTAACATCTTTTCCAGGACAGCCATCTGAGAAAACACCGCTCAGCCTAGATTTAAAAAGGCATGCTTCCCCGCCAGCTCCTCAGTTCTTTAAGAGCATCTCCGGCCAGACAAAAACAAAATCATATACCATAAATAAAATTACTTTTTGATTGTTCCCGAGTCAGGAACCCAAAAGGTAAACCAACCAGGGTGGGAACACGGTGCTGTCCTTAAAGACTCCTGGAAAACACATTAAACGGTAACTAATTTTCCCATAGCGTCTTTCAGGACAGCCACCTATGAGGATAAGCAAGCACTTACCCTTAGGGTGGGACTGCGGCTTACAGGACTGTGTCCAAAGAGCTTGATCCCTTTGCTGACAACAAGATCAGACTCTAGTGTCCGGTAAAAGGTGGTAGAGCCGAATCACATTGCCACTGCACAGATCTGGCATGGAGTAGCATCAGCTTCTCCGAGATATCCCTACATATAGGCTTGTTCGACTGTTAGTTTATGCCATCTTGCCCAGGTCCTGCTAGAGATTTTAACCCTTCCCTTAGTCCCTGCAAAACAAGGAAGGAAACCCATTTCCAAGAAAACTCATTGACACATGAACCAAAGTTCAAAGGAAAGTCCCACTTGGGAGACTGCCGACCTAAAATTGGTCCAGTTGCCACAAGGTCTCCAAATCTCAGGTAAGTGGAGAAAAGCGTGCAAACCCCATTTTGGTTCAGGCCCAAAGAGGATGTTTTTGGGCGGAAGCCAGAGTTCTCAGAGGAAACTTGAGATCCCAGGGTTAACTGCCCTATAGACGGTCCTCCTGCAACCACCTCCTCCAGAGAAATTTTGTAATGAGGCCTACTGGATTCACCATCCATGTCTTCTCCCACTTCTAAACAAGTGTGCGAGAAACCTGTGCATCTTACGAGGGACTGGTCACCCAGTGGCCTTTAACACTGATGCCATCTAGGGGGGCTACCCCCTGATAATCGAGCCCTGGTCACCAGAGGTCCCATTTAGTTTCCTACATCAGGTGCATACAGATGATGTGGCCATCAGGCACCATCCAGCAACCCTGTAACTTCAAAGCACTAGTGAAACATGCAGGGTGCTAGCGTGGTTGGCATTTGAACTCATGACCTCAGTGTTTAAGGCAGTTTAAGTGCAACACCTTCAATGTGAGCTGTTCAGTTGAGTCGACTAGGAGAACCTGAAGATTTTAGGCGAGCTGGTTTACTGGTCCTACACAGGCAAAGTTTCACTGCAGTGCCTATAGTGCAGACTGTGAGCTAACCCTTCTGGTTCATGAAAGCCTGCCACCCAGCCAATATGCCAGGTTTATCAAATGTCAGCATGTTTGGGGCTTGCAAGATACACAGGTAGAACTTACAACTTGATGCAAGTACTGGAATGCTGGGGATCTGAACTAAGCACCAGTGTTGCCAGGCAGAATTCCACCCAGGCCTTCTGCCCTGGATAGCCTCACCCGAGTCACCAGAAGACCACTCAGGAAACGGACTCTCAGCCCCATTGAATCAGTGACCCCAGACCTGAAGCGTTAACCACTGAGCCACTGCATAAAGTGACTTGTCAAAAGGCCAGAAGGAGCCGAGATGAGGACAAGATCCTATGTCTCCAGGAAGACTCCCATGGCTGCACTGGTTGTGAGCTATGACTGCCTCACCATTGTTGCCTTTTGGCGGCCAGCCTCATGCTTTACCACTGTCATTTCAGCCATACTCCTCATGCTGAGAGAGAGAAAAATGTTTCCCAGTCACCCAGTACCTATTGGTTACAAGGGGGGGAGAGAGAGAAATCACTCAAAGAATGTGCATGGAAGTACAAACACTTTAGGCTTACCTGTGAGGTGCTGGTGCCCGCTTCCGCTGCCTGTGCAGGTGTCGCAAAGGAGTCCATCCCACCCCTCTGCTGGCTCTTCCCTTTTTGAATACCAGCATCCTTGAAACATTTCCCACTGCCCTGTTCCACCAGCAGAAGGTACAAGTGCTGTTCAGTACCTAGGACACACACAGCTTTCCCTCACTGGGATTTGAACTCCGGTCCCCTGCAACCAGAGCCCTTAGCCTCTGAGTTACCATTTGCACCATTTAGAGACTGTAACCAGAGTCTTCGGTGCCTGCTTATGAAGTCAAAAGCCCCAGAAGTGACCCTGCTGGATGCTAACTGTGGGCCAGCTTGGAGCACAGCAGCTCCGCCCCCTCTTTACCCTACGGGGGGGGGGGGGGGCACGCCACCATTGCAACCTGTGCATATGGGGCTGACAATCACCATGGTCCTGGGGACAGCAGTACTTCCCCAGTGGAGGCTATTGTGTTTTAACTAAAAATGGAAACTTCCAGTCCTCCCGACTGAAAGGGGGTGCTTAATTGACTGCTCTGGTGGACAGTTCAACTTTTGAATTTAGATCTTAGTTCTGCCTCGAAATTATGTTAACATCCTTCCGTATTACAGAACTAATCTAGCAACTGATACAGGAGGTCCCCTAGTTACAAACGGAGGGAGAAAACAGGAAGTGAGAGGAAATCTACCCCTAGGAAGGGAAATTCACTCCTGTTAGAGTTAAAGTGGTTGTATACTCTTTTTTTTTACTTTTACCTACAGGAAAGCCTATAATAAGGCTTACCTGTAGGTAAAAAAAAAATTATCTCCTAAACCTTTACGGTTTAGGAGATATTCCCCTCGGTATGCGCCGCTGACTGCAGCGGCGCATGCGCACGAGGGGATTCTCGGCCTGAAAATCCGGCAGTGTCCGGCCGGCCGGAATGAAATCTCCCACGCGCATGCGCGGGAGTGACGATATCGCGGCTCCGGCCACTCACAGCGCCGGAGCCGCGATACCCGGAAGAAACGCCGAGGGAGCATGTCAGCTCCCTCGGCGTGGATCGTGCCAGATGTCGGGGCCTCGTTCTAAGGTAAGCATTTCATAATGAGCTAGTATGCGGTGCATACTAGCTCATTATGCCTTTTGCTTTGCAGGTGTTAAAAAAAAAAATAGCGGGTTTACTACCGCTTTAATATAGGAAAAAAAAAAAGTGTCTCCTCTGATGCTTTATCACCAAGGCTTGTTTCCAAAACAACCCAAAATCCAACTGTCATTGGGACAGAGGTGAAATCTTCTGAACAGGGGCACAGACAGCAAAACAAATGTTACAGGGGTGTTAACCCTTCCCTATGTTATCCAAAAAACTTAATTGTTTTGGTTGAAGCTACACTTAAAATTAAAAAAAAAAATTAAGTGTTTCTGACTTACAAACAGATTCAACTTAAGAAGAAAACTACAGACCCCCATCTTGTTTGTAACCCTGGGACTGCCTGTATGTTCAAAATGTTCTTACAAGCTCGCGGAGAGCAAGGACTGATGTGAATGTACAATATACTGTATATGTAAAGAGTTGCGTAACTAGATGGCTCTATAAATAAATGCCGATATAGATACAGTGGAACTTAAGTATTTTTTCAACTTTCCATCTATCAAATATTCTGCTTTCATTTTAACTTTGGATAGGAAAACTTTTTTTTTATGCCAGTAAATACCTTATACACTTCAATTCCTTCTTGTCTGGTAAAAAGCCTAGGCTTATGACACCATGCACAGCTCTGACTCGCCTGAGAGTTTGACAGGAAGGGGGGGGGGGGGGGGGGGGATGAATCATAAGAGGGCCAATAAAAGCTGGCAGTGCTGCAGGTGTGCCTCTGTGTGTAAATCCAGGAAGTGGACAGCAGCGTCAGCTGCCCACAGTTAAAATGGATGCAGCTAGACTTAGTGGAGGGCGATTTCTGCAGTATATTTGGCAAGTACATAAATCACAGTATAATTATATATATATATATATATATATATATATAATATTATGCAAAGTGGTTGGAGGGAAGCTTCAGAATGGCACAGAAGCTTTTATTACAAATTATGTGAGCAGACTGCAGTTCCTCCTTAATAAACTGGTCGCATTAAATGCATTTCCTAGTCATGGTTTTAAGCCTATATTCGGATATTGATTTACTTTATAACACGGTCAGAATAACTTACCTACAACTAATCCACACTCAGAGCAGATCATGTCCCCGGCTCTATAATCTTCCACAAGCAAAGCATCAGGGTGGTTTGGACATGTGACCCTTGGATCCACACTAAATAGGGTAAAAAAATAAAAATAAAAAATAAAAATAAAAAAAACACATGCCATTAAGGCCTTTACACTTACGTCTGGTAGGCGTTAAAGAAAAAAACAGTTGAGCAGCTTTAAAAAGTGTTGAAACGGGCAATGAGGAGAAATTTCACCTCCCAGGTAGCTGCCTGTCAATCACCATGTGAAAATTGGTCCATCATGGATCACTTTTCAGAGGGCAACGTAGGTGTAAATGAGCCCAAATGGCTAACAAAGTAAGCCATTTTTTTGCAACTGTAAAAAGACAAATACTCCTCAAAAGCATACACAAGGACTGATATAAAAGTATACTAGGTTCAAGACAGATTCACATTACTTCATGGTTCTTACTTCTGCTCATATTACTGCTTTCACTGAAATATCAATGCAAGTCTGATATGAACATGTTCTCAGGGTGACCAAATAATATCTGACAGAGTAGGAAATAAGGGAAAGAATAAGCACTTCTTTCAGAAAATTATCACATACAAATTATAATTTTTTTGGTGAGAAACAAAGTACTAAATGTGAACCAAAGGAGAAAAGCAAAAACAACCAACATTGTTGTAGTCAGACGCATTAAAGCGGAGATCCACCCAAAAATGGAACTTCCTCTCATTTCTCTCTTTTCAGATACTAGGGTATGCTGTGCTCACTTCAGGGAGATAAGGCCACGGCAAATTACATCAGCAGCTCGGCTCCCTCTTCCCCCCCACACCAGTAGGAGAGTGCAGTGGTGCCTCTTGCATGAGCAGTAGGGATCCAGCGTCAAGCCATAATGCTTCACTACCAGGTTCCCTTACCGGCAATAGCAGCACCTGACAGCTTATGGAAACAGCTGCAGTGCCGACATCGCTTGTCTCCAGGACGGGTAAATGTCCTATTAAAGTCAGCAGCAGCAGTATGCGTAGCTGCTGGCTTTTAATTTTTGCAGGTGTGGGCAGACCTATGCTTTAAGGCCGCATTCATACTTAAAGGGGTTGCAAAGGCTGGTGTTTTTTCTCATCTTAATGCATTCTGTGTGCAGCAGCCCTCCCAAATAGTTACCTGAGCCACAACTGTATCCAGTGATGTCCACAAGTCCCTAGTTTGTTCAGGAATCTCCCTCCCGATTGGCCGAGACACAAACAGCATCACAAGTATAACATGTTTATTTACTTTTAGTTTATTTTTTTTATTTTCTTGAGACTTTACAAATCAGTTTAAAGGTCTGGTAAATCTTACAGGCTGTGCCGCACTGTCTGCATCAATTAACGCAGACAGGCTGCAGGTATACCACCATAGGAAGCACACCGAGGTGCCAGGAGTGCCAGTGAGGAACTTGATACGGAGAGGGAGGCTGTTCCGTAAAAAAACTAGCAGTTTTTTTTTTTTTTTTTAAACCAAGTACAAATTAGGTTTACAATCACCAACAAATACAAGGCCCCCACTGATCCCGTGCTCTATGGTTTGTCTAAACCTCTAACTGCTACTTTTGCAAAACAGATCAGTCTGCATATAAATGAGACACCTATAATATCATGTGAAATAGAGGGAAAAAGGAACGCAAATACCGAGTTACCAGGTTGCATTTTTTTTTTGTAGTGGCCGTTTAACTACAAATGGTGCATGTTGCTCACTCTCCATTTTACTATTCAGGTTAGTTTAATCTGCACACCACAAAACCCTATACAACCATAAATACCTAAATTTAATGCTACAGTCTTCAGAACAGATAAAAATCCACAGAGCCAAAAGGCTCCATTCACGACAACTGCAGCATGATCACACTGATTGGAGTGCCATTAAAGTGGTTGTACACCCTGTACAACCACTTTTACCTACAGATAAGCCTATTTTAAGGCTTACCTGTAAGTGCTTGAAATATCTCTTAAACCTCCGTGGTTTAGGAGATATTTACTAAAAAGACAACCGCCGATGACTATGGCACATTCGCCCTTTAGAAAGGGCACATCGTGCATTTCCATTAGAGGTCATGCAATGGCTGGCAGCTCCCGTGCCCATGTGCAGGAGTGATGTCATGCGACTCCGGTCAGTTACAGAGTTGGAGATTGCGGCCCTGGAAGGAAGAGGGGCAAAGATGTAAGCTCCCTGCTCGTGGGGATAATGGCAACAGCATGGGCTTCTGTGTCAGGCAAGTGACACATGATGCTTTACCTTTTCACGGAAATAAAGAGGAAATAAAACCCACCAGTGTTTACTTCCTCTTTAACCAATAGCATTGCAAATGCGCCCTGCGGTATGCCACGACTATGGAATTCTGAGGAAAATCACAGCGATTCCACTCGCGATTCAAATTGCCTAGGTGTGAATAAAGCCTAAGCACCGACTTATTTGCAAAACAAAAAAATTAAAAAAACACGCCCTACTATTGTACAAATTCAGGCTACTCCCTTCAAAGAGGAGTATGAGACATACTTTGAAACCATAAGGAGAATGGCATTACAATATTATGAAGTCATCAGCTATAAAACCTTTGAGGTCATATTTTGACAGTGACACTATCCTGCCTGAAAATGCTCATTAAGGATACATGCACAGCTACAACAGGAATAAATAACATTACATAAAAGGTCAACCTAAAACTCAGCATCTACTGAGTATTGTTCTAGATTGTTTACCAAACCCAGGTCACTGTATTTACTATATCTGGTCCATTACAGCACAACGAACATGGTAACGCAATTATTTTAGTAAATATAAACTGCTACATATCTTTTCTCAGCAGAGTCTTGTGACTTCTATCAGTGCCTGGTTAAAGAGGAAGTAAACCCTGATGGGTTTACTTCCTCTTTCATTCCCTGCAAAGGCAAAGCATAATGGACTACTATGCATCGCATAGTAGCCCATTATGTGTCACTTACCTGACACAGGAGCCAGCGAAGTCGCCGCTGTCCCCTGTAGTCTGCCACATCCATCTTGCTGGTGGCGTCTCGCAGCTCCGCCGCTGTCATTCGGCGAAGCCGCGATGGCGTCACTCCCACGCATGCGCACGGGAGTCGACACGCGCGGCAGCTCCATTCTTGAAAATGCAGCGCTCAGTGCGCCGCTGTCTACGGCGCATGTGTCGTAGACAGCGGTGCCCTTTTACGGGCAAATATCTCCTAAACCATATAGGTTTAGGAGATATTGCTTGGACCTACAGGTAAGCCTTAATCTAGGCTTACCTGTAGGTCAAAGTTGTTTGTAAGGGTTTACAACCACTTTAAGGATTTGGCTGTTTGGGAAGGTAAATTAAGTTTCTGTTTACTTTGAGGTTTTTGCACCAAATAGATGGCCATAGCAGATTTGCGACATTGGACATTTAAATGAGCCTTAGGCTCGGTTCACACAGGGGGAGACACGAGGCGACACGACTTGCCGCGACCTGCCGCGACCTCAGCGGCGACTTGCAAATGACTTCTGTATAGAAGTCAATGCAAGTCGCCCGAGGTCGCCCAAAAGTAGTACAGGAACCTTTTTTCTAAGTCGGAGCGACTCGAGTCGCTCCTCTTAGAACGGTTCCGTAGTACAGAACGGGGGCGACTTGTCAGGTCGCGGGAAAGGCAAGTCGTGTCGCCCCCTGTGTGAACCGAGCCTTAGTTGCTGGCAGGTCACAGGCCTGGAAAAGGACAATTTGTGTCAAAAATAAAAATGCCCATGCTTGCGCCAAGTCTGTCATCACCTACACTGTGGTGTTATTGTAAGTTAGAACAGAGTGTTAGCATTACGGTACCATTAGGTAACATTTTCCTGCATGCAGTAGCTTGTAACCAGCTTATGGCATCAGCACTAAGTCACTGATGAGGAATAAGTATGCAAATATGGACTTCTGACTTTACACCTTTATTTCCTGACCTGCATTCTTGTGCCAGCTCATTGCATCTATATACTGAAATCTGAGACTGCCAGGAAACTCCCATATACAGAAGGTATATGCTGTAACAGTCTATGCTTCTCTAAGATTAGCTTTTCTGTGTCTATAAAGGCAAGATATTTTTAACTTTAAAAAAATAAATAAATAAATAAATAAAAAACACAACAACATCCCACCCTTTTCCCCTTATACCTACCCGAGTTTGATCTCAATCCAGCACTGTACTTGAAAGCAGCGGCACTATCGCTTACAGAAGGGGTAGGCAACCTCGGCCCTCCAGCTGTTTTGAAACTACAATCCCACGAGACATTGTAAGACCCTGACAATCACAGGCATAACTCCTAGAGACAAAGGCATGATGGGATTTGTCATTTCACCACAGATGGAGTGACAAGGTTGCCTACCCCGCCTTACAGGGTGGACCGATAGTGGCTGGAGCCATTGGCTCCTGCTGCCAATCAAATTCTGTGAAAAGGAAGTGAGGGGGTGTGGCTAAGCCACACTGTCAATAGATGCAGACAGTATGGCTCGAAGGTGTACAATAGGAAGCAACTTGCACACTGGAGGAGTTAGGAGCGCCAAAGGACCTGAGAAGAGGATCAGAGTGGCTCTGTACAAAACCACCGCACCGAGTAAGTATGACTTTTTTTTTTTATATTGTTTACAATCACTTTAACGCTGAACTTCACACTCTATCAACAGTGACTATTTGTAAAGAGAATGCTGCTGGATTTAGTAGATATGAAAGTATACAATTTACTTGTTTTAAAATGTCTTTTCTCAAAATTCTTCATCATACAGCCCAGGAGTCTTCACGAGGAGAGGTCTCAACCAATAACACCCTCCCCCTGCATAAGCGGAGCGGACACCCCATCCACCTGCTAAGCAGGGATCAGTGGATATTCTCCTGAGCTGGCGGAATCCACCCCATGTGAAGGAGGCCTAACTTTTTAATCTTTATCTGGCTAGCATTAATAAATGGATAGTAAAGTATATTGCATTAGATTTACAGATTTATTTATTTTACATTTATTTTTTTAAGAAATGTAAAAGAAAGGGCTGCGGACGTAGCACCACCTTATCCTTGTGAAGAACCAGGTAGGGAGACTTTCACGTCAACGCTGCCAATTCAGAAACTCTGCTGGCAGATGAAATTGCCACTGGAAAGACTACTTTCTGAGAAAGAGTCAACAAGGGAATCTCCCAAATATTTTCAAACGGTGGTTTCTGAAGAACCGATAGCACCAGATTCAGATCCCACAGAGACAGCAGTGGTCGAACTCGAACCCCTTGCACAAATGTACTCACCAATGAGTGAGTCGCCAAGGGACGTTGAAAGAAAATAGCCAAGGCTGATATCTGCCCATTCATGGTGCTTAAAAGCAAGTTTCTGATCCACTCCACGCTGCAAAAACAGCAGGATCCTGGAGACTGTGTGGATGTCGCTTCACACATGGAGATGTAGGCCTTCCACGTATGATAAATCTTCAGCGAAGATTACTTCTGTGCCCTCAGTATAGTGAAAATAACCAAGTCTGACAGACATCTGTCCCTTAGCACCTGGCTTTCAACAGCCATGCCGTTAAAACCAGCGACGGTAAAGCAGGATGAAGTATCGGACCTTGCGAAAGAAGGTCCTCTCGCATCGGCAGCTGCCAAGGAACATACGCCACCAGTCGTACTAGGCGGGTGTACCAAGGACGCCAAGGCCAATCAGAATCTGTGTAGCAGGAGCTTTAGAGGGTGGGTGGGGGGAGGCTTAAATCAGCCGACAATGCCCCCATGGAGCCACCAACGCGTCAGACACATCCACCCAGGGGTCTCTTATCCTGGACACAAACCTCTGCACCTTCTGATTGAGCCGAGGGGCCACCAAGAGATCCACATCTGGTACGCCCCACCTTATGAGCCGGAATACATTCGGATGCAACGACCATCCCCCTTGGTCCAGCATCTGAACACTTAGGTAGTCCGCCTGCCAGTTTTCTACGCCCGGAATCTATATGGCCGTCAGGGTCAGCACTTGTCGCTCTGCCCACTGTAGGATGCGAGCGACCTCCCGTGCTGCAGCCGAGCCCCATGTTCCTCCTTGATGGTTGACATATGCCACCGCTGTGGCATTGTCTGACTGAATCCTGACCGGACACCCCTGCAGCCTCTTTGACCATGTGGAGAGGCAACGCCTGATCGCCCGAAGCTCGAGCAAATTGATCGGTAAGTGGGATTCCGGCCACATCCAACGGCCCTGAGCCGACTGTGCGCTCACAACTCCCCCCAACCGGTCAGGCTGGCATCCGTTCTGATCACCGTCCAATGGAGAGGAAGGAACGATTTCCCGGACCTAAGGGCCGGAGACCTCAGCCACCAGAGCAGGGAATCCCTGACTAACCGGCTCACCCGAATTTGACAATCCAGGGATAACAGATTTGTCCCATTTTGACAAAATCTTTCTGCAAGACACGAGTGTGAAATTGAGCGTACGGTACCGTCTCGAAAGTGGCTACCATGAGACCCAGGACTCGCATGCAGAAATGCAGCGATGACCACCTGCGGTTCACCAAGAACCTCACCGCAGCTTGAAGAGTCTGCAGCTTGTCTGACTGGAGAAAGACCCTCGCTTCTGAGGAGTCCAGCAGTAAACCCAGGTACTCCAAGCATTGAGGTTCAGTACCCAACCAAACTCCCAGAGTTTGCATGGTGATCACCACATCCTCACTTAATTCTGAGGATGAAGCTGCTCTCACTAGGAAGTCCTCCATGTAACCCACGATTGCGATCTCACATTGCCTTAACAACGGCAGAATTGGTGCCAACACCTTGGTGAAGACACAGGGTACTGACGCCAGCCCAAAAAGGGAGAGCCACAATATTGTTAGTGCTCTTCCGACTGCAAACTGCATAAACCTCTGATGCCTGGAGGCACACAAGTACATGCAAGTATGCATCCTTGATGTCCAAGGAAGTCCCCCTGGAGTGTGACCACAGAGCTGATTCCATCCCGAACCTTTGCACTTTCACAAAGCTGTTAGGGGCCTTGAGTTCCAGGATTGGGTGGACCCCTTCCTTCTTTGGAACTAAAGATTGGAGTACAATCCCTGAATCCTTTCCAGCGTCGGCACAGGTAGCAGGTCCTGTACTGCCCCAAACAAGGTCTCCTGACGAGCCAGAAGCAGATGAAGGTTGGAGGGAAAAAATCTGTTTGGTGGACAATAAAGAAAACTATCTTGCATCCCAATTAAACCAGGTTGCAGACCCATTGGTCTGACAGTAGGTAGGTCCACCGAGCTGCAAACTCCCGAAGGTGACCACCCAACCTCGGGCAGGAGCACACATTCATGCGGTAACATTATTCCTCGCAGACTTGTTTGGCTTGCGAAACCAGGGGTGCCTTTGTCCTTCAGCAGGTGCCTTGTCGGACTGGAGTCGACAAGGGCGGGTAAAAAAGCCGTTTGAGTGGAAAAGAGGGCCCTTGCCTACGGCGTGGCTCCTTACCCTTTCTGGACTGCGGGAGCAACGTGCTCTTCCCATCAACATTTTTAATGTCATCCAGCGAAGCTCCAAATAGCCTCTCACCGTGGAAGGGCAAATCCGCCAATGCTTTTTTAGATGCCTGGTCCACAGACCAGCATTTCAGCCAAATCAGGCGCCGTAGCACCACTGCTGATACTGATGCTCTAGAGCCGCATCAGACATACTTAAAGAGGAAGTAAACCCTAATGGGTTTACTTCCTCTTTTTTTCCCTGCAAAGGTAAAGCATAATGGACTACTATGCATCGCATAGTAGCTCATTATGTGTCACTTACCTGACACAGGAGCCAGCGAAGTCGCCGCTGATCCCTGTAGTCCGCCGCATCCATCTTGCTGGTGGCGTCTCGCAGCTCCGACCAATGACAGCGGCGAAGCCGCGATGACGTCACTCCCGCGCATGCGCACGGGAGTCGACAAATTAGGCAAATCCATTCTTGGACTTGCCGCATTTAGTGCGCCTGCGCGCCGCTGTCTGCGGCGCATGCGCCGTAGACAGCGGTGCCCATTTTCGGGCAAATATCTCCTAAACCATATAGGTTTAGGAGATATTGCTTGGACCTACAGGTAAGCCTTAATCTAGGCTTACCTGTAGGTCAAAGTGGTTTGAAGGGGTTTACTTCCTCTTTAAGGCCATGCACCAACTGATCTGCCAGTTCTACGCAGACCGGGGGAAGTCTGTTGCTTCTCCAATTCACGGTGCAGCAACTTTGCCCATTCAGTAAGCATCTGCAACACCAAGGCTGTGGCCAACACAGGTCGTAACGCGGACCCCACCACCATAAACAAGCGGGCCACTGCCTCGGCCCACCTGTGGGCAGGGCCCTTGAAGGCAGGAGTCACTTCAATCATGGTTACTTTATTCAACCTGGATACCGGGGGGGAGGGGGGGGGGGGTCAACGACCGGAAGAGATGCCCATTTTTTTCAGGAGGCTCGCCTCAAAAGGGTAACACCGCCATTCTTCTTGGGAAAATACGTTAACACCTTAGGCTTGCAGGACCCAAAAGGGGCCGCCATCTCTGCAGATGCCCCTGCTGTATCTTCAGGGTATGCCGCACCGCTGTGATAAGTGCTCCTACTAGCGCGTTTTCCTGCGCTAACCTGGACACAGTCATCCTCACTGTCCACATTCTGACACGTCAGAACAGGGGCCACCTGTCACAGCAGGGTCCGAGTCTGAATCGGCTTTCCCCAGAAGACTGGGGGGGTGTTAGGGGGCATTTATTATCCCCCTTGCGCCCGCACGCCACCTCCACCCCAGGAATAAAGGACCCCAGGAATAAAGGACCGCCAACAAAGCATCCATAGGCAACGCATTTTGTGCAGGCGAGCCGGTTGCAATAGCAGGGATGTCTGGTGAAGAATCGCCAGCATCTGACGCCATGCTGACCCTCACTCACCTGTCCCTACTCAGGTACTTAAGGCAAGGTACACAAAATCCCACCCTCCTAGCTGCTCGCAGACTGACGGGCCCCCCCGCAGGACTCACCACCCTGACCGATACTGCGCTGTGCTGCCGCCGTCCGCTCTGCCCTGTGTCAGTTACGAGCTGTTCCGAGTGAAAACCATGCCGTTCTAGACGCATACAGTCACCAGTGCTAGAGGTAAACTGGGCTGAGGCTACAAGAAAAAGACCGCCGGCCATTCTAGCAAAAAAACCTCAGAGAAAATGGCCACCGAACCTTCTAGGAAATGGCTGGCAGTAATACACAAACTAAGGCGGCCTCCCCTCATGGCAAACAGCATGAACATTCCACTGTGGCCAGATAAAAACAGGGAAAGAAGGAGCGGACCCCGACAGCCAGAACAGCACCCCCCCCATCAAGGCCCGGAGCCCCCCCAGCCAGGTACATACACACCATACCTCATGCCCAGTCACACAGCGGGCCCAACATGGGGAGGAGGGAAGAGGGACAGGGAAAGAAGAAAGGGAGAGCGAGACCCACTAGTCAACCTCCCAGGGAATGCCCAGCTGCTCCATCCTGCCGTGGCAAGTGGAGCCATACTCACCCCTCCTGTTGGGACTGCTGGACGCATTCCACCACAGACATATCACCCGAACAGTAGGGGGTGGCTGTCAGCCACAGAAAACTGACACGGACAGCAGTAGCCCGATCATATGTGTGCCCCGAAGCATATAGCTCACCGGCCGCCCCTGGACCAGAAGGGGCATGTTGTGGCCAACCCAGCACATAGCTAGGGTCTGCTCACGCTTGATGGCCAGGCTGGGGAGACAAGGATCTATATTATCCAGCCTGTCACCCAGCCCGGCTGTTGATTGTAGATCACAGGATCAAAATTGTAGAAAAAAAAAAAAATGAAAAAATTCCCAAGACCAATGGTCCCCTAAGGGACCCATGTCTTTGTACACTAGGCAGGAAAAAAAAAAAAAAAAAAACTGAGCTCCAGAAGCAGAGTGAGGGGTTATAACCAAGGGGCAAGTGGGCACTGGCAGGGCTGACATCAGTCCCGATCACGGCCGGTGATCGGCTTTTTTTTTCTCCTCGCGCTATCAGCGCGAGGAGGAATAATAGCCGATTACCGGCTCCGTTGTATCACATGATCAGCTGTCATTGGCTGACAGCTGATCACGTGATAAGGGGTCGGGAACGACCCCTTGCTCAGATCAGTGATCAGGCGAGTCTCAGACTCGCCGATCACAGAGCGCGCTCCCCTCAGGGGGCGCGCAGGCCGCTCGTGCACGGGACGACATCAATAGACGTTGCCCCGGCAAAGGAGGTCCGCGCTGTAGCCGTCATTCGGCTATAGCGCGGGTCTCAAATGGTTAAAGGAGCTGTGTCTGTCAATGAACAAAAGAGGTTTTCAGTAGGAAAAAAAAAAAAAAGAAGAAAAAATTGAAAAAAGTACTGATAATGGCCGCCAAAAACGCACATGACTGGCATGTTTGCTATAGGTCATGTAACTCAAAATGCATCAAAAACACAAGACGTACATTTTTGATGCACCCTTGCTGCATTATCAATGCATTTCAATTGGGAGGTGCATTTTGTGTTGGTGTTTTTTAAAGCAGAGTTACACCCAAAAGTGGAACTCCCGCTTTAAGCACTCCTGGCCCCCCTGACATTTGGCATGTCATTTTGGGGGGGGGGGGGGGGGGGGGGATGTACCCTTTTTTCGTGGGACTTCCTGTCTTACTTCCCATCTTTGGCTGCCTAGGTGGCCCCTCCCTGGCAACAATCTTCTGGGACAAAACTCAGGTCCCAGAAGATCGGCTGGCCAATAGGCTGTCACCATGATGGCGCTGAGTAGAGGAGCTAGTCTCCGGGCAGCCATATCGCTGGACCGTGGTGCAGACATGTGTTGGTTTATTAAAAGTCAGCAGCTATGCTTTTTGTAGCTGCCGACTTTTAATAAACTGCAAAAGCGGGTGGAACTCCACTTTAACTGACCAAATATGCACCAAAAATGCAGCAAGCAGGATTTTTAACACCACTTCAAAAGTCGCCGACAAATTAATATTCATTTAAAATTGTTATAATAAAAAAAAAACAAAAAAAACAAATACAATACATATATAAAATTACAAACTTTTTAAAATCATAAATTTCGGTTTTGGCCACTTAAATCCTGTATTTTCGGTTTAGGCACCAGAGTTTTCCATTTGGTACACCATTAAACATTTTTCATATTTTCAATATATTCTTTAACCTTATATGTAATAAAATTTGTATTTTTTATATTTACATCTTTTGGGGTTTTCTTTGCCTGATATGCCTACAATAGTCCCTGTCCCATTGGAGGGTATTTTTTATGCTTTAAATGGGACGGTGGAATTCTCATAGCTTTCCACCCCTTTCATTGTTTTTCATAGTAAAAACATTTTTTTGGTTGTATAATCATTAATGGGGTCAAATTGAAGTTTGTTTTTTGACCATAGGGACAAGAAAATTTAATTAAGGATAGAAATCTATTGAATGTATCAACTTCTAATGCCCCATACACACAGTCGAACATTCCGACTACAAAATCCATCGGATTTTGGCCCAAACTTGTCTTGCATACACACAGTCGCACGAAGTTGTTGGAAAATCTGATCGTTCAGAACACGGTGACATAGAACACGTACGACGGGACTATAAAGAGGGCAGTACCCAATAGCTTTCATCTCGTAATTTATTCTGAGCATGCGTGGCACTTTGTCCGTCGGAACTGTCTACACGCGATCAGAATATAAACGATTGGATTTTGTTGTTGGAAAATTTTAGATCTGCTCTCAAACTGTGTGTCGGAAATTCAGACGGAAAAAGCCTGATGGAGCCCACACAAGATCGGATTTTCCGACAAGATCCGATCGCACATTTTCACATTTTGTACAGGGCATTACAGTATTCTTACTGCCTCACAGAAGAAGTCCCATTAGACGAAACATACGTCAGGCTAGGCATGGGGCAGCGGTGAAGTCCGAGCACCCATGGAGGGTGCTGGACAAATGAATGTTTCCATTTGAGCCTATTTTATTGTTTTTGCTGTAAGCACAGCTTTTAATAAAATTCCTGTGTGCTTTTAAAGAATGTTGCGCAATGAGTTTATCTTCCTCTTCTCCGCACTCTGGAGTTCCCTTGATTGGCGATGGCTGTGAGGGATACACCTGTGGAACCTAACCAAGTAGGCTGAACAGCTGATGCAGTTATACCTATAGTGAGGGGTGAATACTCACTGATGCACACATAGACCTTGGGAGGTCTTAAATATCTGGTAAGCAGATATATGTACCCTATCCTGTGGAAAGCGCTGGGTGTCTTCACCGACTGAATATTGGATCAACACACTTTCAAGTTCACATTATGGATGTTTAGTTGGGATATTTGGATTATTTTCCATTCTCATCTTTTTCATTTCATATAATAGATGGTCTTAAATGCACTTTATGTAATAAATTTTGACAGCGCAACACGTGGATTTGAAACAGTGTATGTTAGTTTGCCTTTAAACACCTCAATACCAGGCACTCACGTCCCCTGCCTGCCCAATTTTCGCTGTTTAAATGACAATTGCGCGGTCATGCTACACTGTACCCAAACAGAATTGTTATCATTTTGTTCCCACAAATAGAGCTTTCTTTTGGTGGTATTTGATCACCTCTGCATTTTTTTTTTTTTTTTGCTAAATAAAAAAAGTTTTTCCATTTGTTTCCGTTATAAAATTTTGTAAAGAAGCAAGTTTTCTCCTTCACTGATGGGCACTGACAAGGTGGCACTGATATGCGCTCATGGGCGACACTGGTGGGCACTGAAACTGCACTGATGGGTGGCACTGACATGCCACACTGCTAGACATCACTGATGGCACTGATTGGCAGCTGCCTGGTGGTCCAGGGTTGTGCCAATCCCTGGTGGTCCTGGGTGGGCATCCAAGGGGGCTGTGCTGATAAACAATCAGCACAGACCCCCTGTCATGAGAGCAGCTGATCGGCTCTCCTCTACTCGCGTCTGTTAGACGCGAGTGAGGAAAAGCCGATCAATGGCTCTTCCCGATTACATTGTGATCAGCCATGATTGGACACGGCTGGCCACATGGTAAAGAGCCTCCGTGAGAGGCTCTTTACCGAGATCAGTGTAGCGGTGTGTCTGACTGACACAAAGCCCCACCGATCGGCACGCGAGAGCGGTCGTTCTGGGTGGACATCATGATGGCCTCCCAGAACGAGAGCCGCTTCGCCTTTTGACGGCCGGCAGGCGTGAGGTGGTTAATAAAGTTAATTCATTCCAAAATGTAATGTTAAAAGCAAATTAAATCTTAAACTACTTTTGAACATTTGAATGCTCAGAATATTAGTAGGAGTTCTCGTTTGAAATCCTAATAGCATATATCCCACTTGAAGTGGAAGTCCAGGCTAGATACAAGCTTAAAGTGGTTGTTACCTTTCAGAAAAAGTCATTGCCAACCTCTTATCTAGGCATAGTGCACTTTTTTTAACGAAGCATCTAAATAGCTTTTTTTTCAGCTATATTCAGACCAGTCACATGACTCCCAGCCGCTCTGCTACTCTGATCCAGGGCTACAGCAGGAGGGGCAGACATCTCCTTCTGACGTCAGCCAAGGAGGATCACGTGGCTGCTCGGCCCCTCCTGCTGTAGTCATGGATCAGGAGTAACAGAGTGGCCGGGAGTCACGTGACCCGCCTGAATATAGCTGAAAAAAAAAAAAAAAGTGCATTTAGATGCTGTGTGTAAAAAAAAAAAAAAAAAAACACAGAGCCGACAGAGTGTGATGAGGCGGGACAGAGGAAAGCTGCGGATGAGAGAGGGGCACAAACTGACTGTGGTAATCAGGGCTCAAGAGCCTGATTAGCATGGTCAGTACACAGAGGGGGACACAGGAACTGGCAGGATCAGCCAGGTTTTTTTTTTACAATTTAGATAGGGGTAGGTTGGACAGCACTGTGTTGTTTAACCTGCTATAAAAGGGAACAGGATCTCTTTTTTTAGGGTTCCAAAGTGCTCCACCTCCCCCCCATCATCTATACTAACTACCCTGTAGAAATAAGGTGCTTATACTTAACTATTCTCAGGGCGCTCCAGTCTGGTCACCTGGGGACGGCCCCCAGCGGCTGCCTTCAGGGGAGAGCGACAGCTGACCATGGATGCCCCATATTAAGCCTATGGGTGGCATCGCCGCAATCACCCATCCATCGTTTTGACTCTCTCCTCTGAAGATCACAGGATTGTACAGCTCTGAGAATAGGCAAGTATAGGCATCTACGGGGTAATTAGAAGGGTGGTGGGAGCAGCTTTAAAAGGGGTTGTAAAACTTTGTGGTTTATCACCTCAATGCATTCTAGAGCAGCAGCAGCCCCCCCAGTGCCCCCTTTTTACTCATCTGAACCCTCTTTCTCGCACTGGGGAAGAGCACGCCAGCTCTAGCCGGTGTCGTGTCCTGATTGGCTAGATTGATAGTAGCACAGCCATTGGCGCCTGCTGCTTTCAATCAAATCCAATGACGTTGGGGTACAGTCTGGCATTCCCGTCTATGGACACAAATGCTGGACTCAGGAGCGTGCCTGCAAGGTAACCCCCTCGGGAGAGTGCTTCTCCAAGGGGGTTATCTGATGTGGGGAGGAGCCGCGAAAGCCACCGGGGGACCCCAGAAGAGCAGGTTTGGGGCCACACTATGCAAAACGAGCTGCACAGTCAAGGTATAGGTTTGTAATAAAAAAAATAAATAGCGAACCCTTACAATCGCTTTAAGCTTAGATCCACTCTTGAATTGGCACATAGAAGGTGAGAGACTGAAAGTAAAGATTTCGGGGGTTTTCCTGCACCCGGGGAGCGGCTGGTGCCATACAAGTGGATGGCTGTAGGTGGACACAGTCCTGTAAATGCCACATTTCCCAAAAAAGCTAAAAGGTCTGCGCTGAGGAAATGTCGCAGTCACATACGCAGAGATGCACAGAGGTCATTAAGCGGTTTTTGAGTTCAGCCTCTCTCTTGTATAGCGGACTGTACGTGACAGCCGCAGCCCGGGGTGCAAGAAAACTAATTTTAGGATTGGTTTATCTTCTCACCACCCAGACCTTCGCCCTGGGCACAGTACAGCAACTAAAGTACTACAAGTCCCAGGAGCCACAGCCTGCAGTACTACTCCGGCTGTAAAGACTCCCTCCCTCCTGTCACGCCACAGCAGTGAGTGTGTGTAGAGAGCAGGAAACTCCAGCTCAGGACAAAGCCGTGTCTCACACACCCGTCCCCGGACTGCCGCTGCTCCCTACTGCGTAGCACCACCAACCTGCCTTCAGGCAAGCCTAGTCACCGTCTGCCGCCCGCTGACATTCACACGGACACAGCAGAGCTCGGCAACACACACAAGAGCCGAGCCACTCACCGACTCGTCGACGCCATTGTTACGGCGTCCGCTGTTCCCCGTACAGTAATCCGGCAGGCACCACGCTTCTGTTTTTATAGAACACGGTCACGTGGCTCTAAGGGGAAGCCGTGAGCACAGAACGATTCATTGTTCGCTACGGCGCAGGCGCACAAGAAAATAGCCCGTCGTACTACGCATGCGTACTCAGGTTTGCTTGCTGTGGAATGCGTGTCGAGTCACTGTAACCTAGATGAGCTACGCATGCGCGTACAGTGCACAGCTATTGTAGTTACAGTGTAGTTTACAGGGAAAAGAGGAGGTGGTGTCTGGGCTTTAGGGGGGCGGGGCTGTTGAATCTCAGGGGGTGCTTGTGTCTATGGGAGAGCGACATATAATACTGTTTTATGGTTTTGTAAACACAGCAGGTTATATAAAAGCTTTTGGGCAAGTTGAAATTCTTTAAAAAGCTCAGAGATTGAAAGTTATAATTAGAGAATTATAGGGCAGTGAAAATAGACACAATACAGAGTAATGGCTGGTGTCAGCAGGATTGTGTACACAGGTGTTGTGCTTTCAAGTCTAGAGGAATGCAATACTGGCAGGTGGGATACAAGCCAGGAGGAGGACCAGTGAAAGCCAAGTGCATCTGTCAGTCTATTATTATTATTATTATTATTATTATAATACAGAATTTATAGAGTGATGACAGTTTGTGCAGTGCTTTATAATATAAAGGGAGACAATACAAGAGGGTTAGGAGAGCCCTGCTCCTCTGAGCTTACACTCTAATAGGGAAGGGCTGGCGAAACAAAAGGTAGTAACTGTGGGGAAATAATTCATGGGAGAAGTAGAAGATTTGGCTATTAGCTAAAGGCAAGATAGACCTCCTGGAAGAGATGAGTTTTTAGGCATCGCCTAAAAGTGGGCAGAGTAGGAGATAAGTGGACAGATTGGGGTAGTGAGTTCCAGAGGATGGGAGAGGCTCCGGAGAAGTCCTGGTGACAAAGGAGCTAGAGAGCAGGAGGTCTTGGGAGGAGCAGAGACAGTTTGGGTGATATTTGGAGATACAATTGTTGATTTAGAGTTGTACATGGCTTGTTATTGTTAGTGTTTTGATCATGCATTCTGCATGATCTCAGAAACAAATCCATCTGATGTCATCAACGAAAGCCAATGGAGACCGGATGGAAAGGATGGGACATGTCACATTAGTCACAAGATCTAAAGCCACTGTAGCACACTGGTGTTTAGGCAGGGTTTCTAATGCACACGGTTAGAATATCGTTCGGAAAAAACGTTCGCCAATTGTAAAATTTGTCGAACGTGCATGCGAGAACGCCAACATTGTATCAATAGATGTCGCCCAATATTCGACATATTAGCGATCGTTAACAACATAAATTGTACAATTGTCCTTGATCGATTATATAAGCAGCGGAAATGATGTAACAAGGACTCGACCTTTGAGAATCCTCCAGCGGAAACCCGTCAGATATTTTTGCTGTGCACGATACATCTGTCATTGGAGGTGTTGCAATAGTCGTGGATTGTGGTCCAGCTATGGATGCTCAGAGGAAGAGAAAGCTAGCAATTGCTATGCTGGTAATAATGGCATTGGATAAGGAGGCTAAATTACTTCCGGGGTTGGATTTTAACATGCGCATGCACTGTCGATTTATCAAACTATTTTTGTTCGATTACACTACTTATCGTTTGAAAATCAATCGTTTTTGCGAAAAAAAAAAAAAAAAAACGTTGGGGGTTTTTTTTCGGCACAAAATTTGCATTTCGAGAATCGAAATTTAACCACTAACATTTCGAACGGCGAACGATCAAGCGCAGCGGACGTTTTTCCGAACGATATTCTAACTGTGTATGGCCAGCATTACAAATTTAGTCTGCCAGGTGGTAAGTGTCCTGGCTAATTGTTAGAAGATCCACTAACCTTTGCCTAAATCTGGGTTTGCTGCACCTCTCTCTTTTGTCACTGGGTGGCACTGTTGCCAGTGACATTAGATGGACAAGGGCAGAGTAAATCAAGACTAGGAGTGGATTGGTTGTCACAGCCAGTTTTCTCTGTCCTTGGCCTGCTGGGAGAGCCTATTGATTTGGGAGGAGTCAGGTGATCGCTTTTCTGTGCCACCTGGACAGCTGTCTGGGTGGACGTGTGTTAAAATGCTCTGGGTTGCTAGGCTAGAAGCCTACTTCAGGAGTACCTGGCTGTTAGGCTGCCTGAGGCCTATCCAAGAGTAGGAGAAGCAGCAGGGTTTCAGCCGGATGGGGAAACCAAGTTGTTGCTATCGGGAACAATCATTCTGTTTGCAAGTGGAAATCAAGGCTAGAAGAAAAGAGGGAAGCAGTCACCACTAAGATAGAGACCATCCCTCCTGTTATCAGAGGCCAGTTTATGGAAGCCTGAAAGAAGTACCAGAGCAGCCTTTTTCACTAGCGGGGGTGGGGGCGGTGAAGAAGTGGGAAAGCTTCAGAAAGTGCCAAACCAAGGGCCCAGCAGGTTAGCGGGGGGTGACGCTTGAGGAGTATGCAGCAGGTTAGATGTGGAAGAGCTTAGAGGATCCAGTGACAACTGGGATCTTGAAGTTTAGTAGGAGACTGGGAGCTCAGTAAGTGAATATCTACATTGGGACACTGAGATGTAAGAGAAGATTTATACCAAGTTACTGTGAGTTACGTGTAACAATCTCTATTGATTGTTGTAATAGGAGACAGCAGTTCTACAAATACAGTGGTCATATCCGGCTGGAAGGCCCTCAACCTGTATAGCTGTCTGCCTATTAATTTGTCTTTGAGTCTGCCAAATACCATTGCATCTGCCTAAGGCCGCGTACACACGCGCGGACTGTTCGCCCAACCTTGTCCGCTGAACAGTGTTTGGGCGGACAGTCTGCTCGTGTGTGGGGCTTCAGCGGACAGTTTCAGCGGACAGTTGGCCGAACAAGGTCTTACGGAAATTCCGAAAAACTGTCCGCTGAAACAAGGTTTCAGCGGACTGTTCGCTCGTGTGTAGGCTTGTTCGGCCAACTAAGTCTCGCGCACGCTCAGAAAGGATTTCCACGTCGGAAGGTTGCATTGCAGTGTATAGGACGTCGTATTTTTCGTCCCGTCGTACGTGCCGTTCACGTCATCGCGCACGGTTTCAGCAAACTGTTCGTCCGCCGTGTGTGGCCATGTCCGTCCATGCTAAGTTTGAGCGGACTGTTCGCTCAAACTGTTGGACGGACAAAGTTGGGCCAACAGTCCGCGCGTGTGTACGCGGCCTTAGTGTGTCCTGGTCCTAATCCCTTCTCCCCCAGTTCTTGCTAAGAGACAACAAATCTGTTCGCATCTAAAAGTGACTGGCACCCAATTATTCCATCTTGCATTACTACATCCATGCCTAGTAACTCACTGCACTCTACAAGGAAGGATGTCAGCTCTCCCTAATTCTGGAGGTCACTATTAGGCCTTTGGAGGTCAGGGCCAGCGCTACGCCACTAATGGCTATTGCTCCCAGGCTGGCTGAAACTTTATAGAACCTCCTTCACTGGCTAGGCAGCAGCTAATGAGCAACACATTGCTGGCTCAGTGAGCTAGGGAGAACATAAGTGGTCTCTAAGGCCTCTTTCACATGACCTATCCGTTCAGGTCCGCCTGTACGTTTTTTAGGCCGACCTGAATAGATGCTCCATAGACCTCTATGGAGCGTCGGATGTCAGCGGTGACATGCCCGTTGACATCCGACCCACTCTGATCTGAAAAAGTGTGACGGAGGAAAAACCTACTTTTCCATCCATCTATGGATTGAAGTGGGTGACGACGGACTCTGCAGTCCGTCGTTATCCGATCTCCCATAGGGGAGAGCGGCGCTCTGACGGGTCCATCCCTGTGTAGTGTGCAGAGACAGATCTGTCATCTTCCTGCTCAGCGGGGATCGGCGGAGCGATCCCCGCTGTGCAAGCAGATGTCCACGGGGCGGATCATCACGGATCCATCCTGTGGGAAAGAGCCCTTCGGCTGGTTTCACACCTATGCACTTTTAGTGATTTTTGCATTTTTCAGATTTGCACTACAGAACGTGTTCCATGGGAAACCATGTTATATGGACTGTAGTGCAAATCTGCAAAATGCTCTAAAAACTGCATAGGTGTGAATCCAGCCTGCCTGATTCACACTTGTGCAGGTTGCAGTTTGCATATTGCAGGTGCATTTTGTGTTTTTAAATACACCTCTTTAAAGTCGTTGTATGTCTGCACATCAAAAAAAAAAAAATCCCTGCAAGGCAAAAGCATAATGAGCTTTTTTGCACAGCATACTAGCTCATTATGAAATACTTACCTTAGATCAAAGCCCCTGTATTGCAGCCCGGTCCACGCTGAGGGAGCTGACATCTTGCCCTCTGCGTTTCTTCTGGCTTCGCGGCTCTGGTGCTGTGAGTGGCCAGAGCCGCGCATGCACATGGGAGTCTTCTTCCCGGCAAGGTCCAGCAGCGGACCTTCAGCCAGGCATTCAGAGTGCATGCTCCGCTGACATCAGCAGCTGCATGCAAAGGGAATATCTCCTAAACCGTTAAGGTAAAAATGAAAAATTAGGGTAAACAACCACTTTAAACCATTGAAGTCTATGGGTCTAAAAACCAGAAAAAAAAAAACATGGTCCTTTCCATAAAATGCACAGATGTGAACTACATCCATAGGAAACCATGTTAAATGGACTGTGGTGTGTTTCTGCAAAACTGAAAACAACAAAATGCATAGGCGTGAACCAGACCTAAGGGCTCGTTAACACTAGCAGTTGTGGGGCAGTAAAATCCCACAGCACTTTTATTGTCCGGAACTGGTATGGCTTCTTTTTTTTTTTTTAACATATTCATTTTATTAAGTATTTGCAAAAGGAAGTACAATACACGCCAGAAGGTCAAATATACAATATGTATAGCAATGCTGAAAACAATCTTGTACATCGACCAACTCTATTATAATGTCCTAAAAAAAGAAAAAAAGTGAGGTTTTAATGATTAAATGGAAACTCGCCATTATCAGGGGCACTACTGGGAGGGAAACACACCATTATCAAGGGGCTGTTATGAGGAAGGTAAAGGAAGAGGAAAAAAAAAAACACACCAAACCACCCATCCACTGATGAGCTCTCCCTATCGCTGTGCGCAAGGTCAACACTAACCCAGTACATGCCTAGAGGTCACAGCTTGATACCAGAATTAGGGCTGTCAATGGTCAGACATACTGTATGTTAGCCACACAAAGAATCCTTGCCCTCCTTGGGTATCACTGTGATGTCTGCTTTCAGAAGCTGGAGTGGGAGAGGGTGACACCAATGAGTTGAATGCTGAGAGAAAACATGGAGTCCAATGTCAGTACAGCGATCTCCCCCGCTGAGCTACTGTGTTCTGACAGGGGGACGACCCCCCCCCGCTAGAACACACAGTCAACACTCTCAGCCATTGGCTAAGAGCGCTGATCAGGGGACTTTTTTCAGTCATGCCCCTTCGAAGCCAGCTGAACGACCAGGTTCTGTCGGACTGGCCGCTGTACACATAGGCCGAATGTCAGCCAGTTTATATTGAACTGGCCAATGCTGTCCAATATTCGGCCCGTGTGTGCCGCCCTCAAGGGATAGCCAGAGGGCTGTTGGTAGTAAAATAAGCTCTGAGCTGAGCAATATGTTCCTCAGATGGAGGGGAATGTGTGGATTCCTTGTATAATCAGGTGCAATAAGATTAGAATGGTGTAGCGATATCATGGGTTAGACATGGGTCTTACCTGAGTCGTCCCAAAGGGCATGCATCGTTTAGCTTGGATTGGCTTTGCTAGAAATTTCCAGTTATTGTTGTCGTACTCATAGAAAAGTTTTTGGGAGGAGAGAAAAAGTTGCTTAGTGACCTTGCTTAGCTCTTTCCGCAGTTGTATGCACATTTTCATGAGGAGTGCTAAAGTAAACAGCTACACCTTTTAGCTGCAGAGGCAGTGGCCAGGGGTGTACAGCCACCCAATCCCTATCACATGCCATATTTCCCAAGGCAGGCCTGGGACCGGCATGGCAGGTGCTGTCAGCAAACATCTGTTCATTGATCTCCCCCCCACCTAGTACAAACGCAGAAGCAACATGCATTACGTCATTACGGGGTTAGGCTGCCACAGCAGCCAGGGAAGAAGATAGTGGAGTGAGATCTGCATTCCGTTATCTTCAATGGAAGGAAGGTGAGACATCAGGGATCTAAAAGATTGCACTGCATGTTACATATCACTCCACGCACTGGAGTGAGTGCAATAATTCTATGCCCATTATGTATGATTACATCTAAACTGATGACCTAAAAGGCCTTTTAAGCATTACCTATGGAAGATTTAGGGTAACAAAGCATTATACGGGAGAATGTGATTTTAAGGCTTGACATTTTCAGTATCCATCAACCCAGCCTTTTATATTTTACCAAAACTGGGTAATATAGTGCCTTTATGTACCCTAAAACTAAAGTTCATGTATTTTTTACTGAAATTTTGTGCTTAATAAATGGTTGCGCTAGTGTGATATTACAAATTGGAACTACCGCTATTTTATTTTCTAGGGTCCCCAATTTTAAAAAAAATTATGTTTCTGGGGATTTTAAGTGCTCTTCATGGCAAAACAGATTTTTTTAAACCTGTGTACAAAAAACAAACCAACCACAAAATCAGCTTTGGCAAGTACAACTCTGGGATAACATCGCTAATAGATGGCATTAAAAATAAATAAATAAAAATATTTGCTCTGTTTACTTACCAAAAGTCGTGGTTACATGATCCTCCAGTGCTGAGACTTTCTCCTCTTTGTATATTTCCTGCTGAGATCCTTCGTCTGGGTCTATGTCAGTGCCTGGATATTTCCCTTTGGCTGTCCAGCTGAGGAGGTCCTCTCAAGATCTATAAGTGGACTGATAATGGACCGCGGGGAGTAATTAGGAACCAGTGTTTTTGGTTGCATCTGTCACACTGGACTAGCAGTCCCAGCAGACAGATACAGCATCAGCAGGGTACCTGGATGGAGGGACTTAGGTGAGGTTATTGGCTTCACCAGGTAAGATAACAATGAAAACCTGGATGATGGATTAAGCGATTTAGTGGATATTCTTGGAGCAAAAGTATTTCTTTCTTTACGCAGACCATTGTAATTGCTGTTTGGTTGCATTTGATGCTTAGGCAGGTCCAGGTCATTGATGTCCTCAGAAGAGGTCTGTGGCGGGTGGGATGCTGGAGGTGTCATTGCAGGACTCCAAATAATATATAGCAGAGGTGTCTAAAGCAGCGGCGGGGTCAAGGGTAGTCTAAAGCTCACTATACACTTCACATTCTGACTGTACAATCTCCTTTACATTTACCAGAATTTTGCAATATGAGGACCCGTCTAAATAATTCCAATCAATTTGTATCCAAACAGGCAAACATTTTATACCTTTTATATAAATCTTTTTGTTACATACAGTGTTTTCCCGAAAATAAGACCTAGCGTTATTTTCCAGAAGGGCTGCAATATAAGCCCTACCCTGAAAATAAGCCCCATTTTAGAATGCTTGTAAAATCCTATAATCCACTCTATTACAGTAGTATATAATGTACAATGTGTGTGTTTCTGTAATATAAATGTGGGGAAGAGAGCTCTGGTGGGTCACAGGAGCGCAGAACATGGTTATAAACGAAGGTATTTGGCACAATTATATTACAGAAACACACACATTGTACATTATATACTACTGTAATAGAGTGGATTATAGGATTTTACAAGCATTTTAACTCACACTAAGCATTCCTGTCAGGCAGGGAGAGAAAGGGGGAGAGAAGACAGCACATTACATGGACTTAACCCGAAAATAATCCTTACTGTGTCTTTTGTTGCCAAAATGAATATAAGACCCGGGCAACATGGTACTATATATGGTTGAAAAAAAAAAAAGACAAGTCCATCCAGTTCAACCTATGTGTGTAATTTTTACACGCTTTATTTTCAGTTTTTTTTTTTACAAGCTATTGACACTCACAGCTAGTATCAATTTCTGGAGAAAGTTGCTCCACATTTTTACTGCTCTAAGGCTTGCCATAAATTATACAATTTTTGTTCTACAACTTTCCTTTAGATTTACCAAAACCATATAATATGAGGTCACATCTGAATACTTTAGATTTTCTATGCAATCAGGCAGGCCATATAGGCCTATATAGGTGAAGGTAAATTTAAAAGAAATCGAACAAGAAAATTATATGTAAATGTATGGCCAGCTTAACAGTGAAGAACCCTTTCCACAAAACTAAGGTGATCCACTTGCCGACCAGCTCATGCCGATATATGTCGGCAAAGTGACACTTCTGCACAAATCACCGTACCCCCACGACAGCTCCTTTAAGAGCCGTAGCAGGCTTGTGTGCCCACTGCACGTGACCAGCGGGCACAAGAGCCAGAATGAGGATTTGTGTGTGTGTAAACATACAAATCCATGGGAGGAGAGACAGATCCCATGCTTCTACTAAGTAGGAACCACGATCTGGGCCCCCTCCTCCTATTCCAAACATTTGCCCTATTGCAAGTAGAGTTCGCTCTCCCAAACCATATGCTATTTTGCTTATTCCAAGTGAGGCATGCACTACATACACAATTTTCAGGTACGTAACCGGTTTTGCTCTCTCTGTATGGTTTGGATGTAATAAAAAAAGATGAACTACGTCAACTTATGTCCATTTTTTGTGACATGATTATCACCCCAGCTGCTTTCTCTATAAAGACTAGATGGGTAGATGAGGTTGGAGAGCAGGATGATGAGGAATGAGGATGAGGAATGAAGTGAAGTGCTGGAAACCTGTAAACCAGTGTCTCTCAACATGTCGGATAGACGTACGCATGTATATATCACACATAGAGCATATTTAAAGTGTTTGTTAACACAAAAAAACACTAAACCTGGCACTTCCTGTATCCCCTCTCTAAACAGACCATGATAACCAGGGCAGCTCCGCCCTGATCCATGGTCAAAGTGCGTCCCTCCGTCAAACGTAGCTGTCCCCTCTGCTCTTTTCTCTTCCTCCATGTCAGCGTCTTCTGCGTCTCTGTCTCCACCCCCCCCCCCCCCACCCCACGCTACTATTACAAATAAAACCACTAAAATTACCACTGCCAGCCCCTCTATTATAGGCATTGTTTCTGCGGGATCTCCCAGACTGACATCAGAGGGAAATCACGGCCCCTCCCACAGAAGCAATGTCTTGGAGCTGCAAAGCGGCCACGAGTCACGTGACCGGCCTGAAGACAGGTATAAAGGGGTATTTAGAGTGCTTGTTTTTACAAAGGACTTGGATAGTGTGGTATGCTAGCCTCTAATAGAGGTACTGGCAGTGAGTAATATGTAGAGTTAACAAACACTCCAGAACGGCTGGCCAGGTTTTGTCCTTCTCTCAGTTCCCTATGCTCTAGGTGCTTGGGCTCCACTGGTACCTTTGGACACCTCCTTTGGCACTGCCTTTGCATCAGTGGGTTCTGGGCACAAATAGTACAGTTCCCTCACAACCAGATGGGCCCATCGATGGCAGTGGACCCCAGGTAATGTCTCTTGGGCCTATTTCCTGACACCGGCACGAATAAGCACATGCTTAAATTTCTTCATGAAACTTTGGAGCTTGAAAGATCATAGCCCGCGTTTGGATTCAAGCAGCTACTTCTACTTTCGCACCCTACCATACAAAAGAGTTATTTATGTTAATAGGGGATATCCAGACAAGTACAACGAAATATGGGATAGGTGGTTACAGTCATCATCGACATCATAAGTCTGCAGTGTGTACCCCCTACTGTTGACATTAAGTACTTACTCTAGGGCCTCTGCCAAAGGCTATAAGGAGGTCTACTCTTTAGCATGTCTAAATTATTTGGGACCTGGGTCTCCAGATAAATGTACTATATATATATTAAAAAATCTAAGTTTTACTCTGATCACAGGAATTCTTCACCCCCATTTTTTGTTTCATTTTTTCTTTTGCTTTTGTAGGCAACATATCGCTGCTGTTCTATAAGGAAATGACTCACCAGGGTTGTTTTTTTGTTCTCTTTACTGGGTTGTATATTTATGTATATGATATTATTTACATTATTCTTGTGCATCTCTGTACAAAACTCAATAAAGTTTTTGTTTCCAATTAAAAAAAAAAAAGTTAAACCTTCTAACCTCGAATCGTGACCACATGTCTCTTTCAGGGACCCTAGAGTAAACCATTTATTGCAATTACTGAAGTCATCTTATATATGTGTACATTTGTAATCATATCTACTTTTAAGTGCCTGTTCTTCCAATTTGAATGACTACTCTTGTAATCGATCCTCATAGCGGAGGTCCTCAATCTCCCTTGATAACCAAAACTGAACTGCATATTCAAAATAAGGCAAACCAGTTTTTTGTAATCGGGTACAATTATTCATTTATCGTTTTAATGTATGCCCTTTAGGTCTCTTGCTTACGATACTCCTGTTTGAGCATCTACTTTTTCAGACATTTTTTTTGTATGGTTTGCACGCATTTTTCCGTCGAGCAATTTTCGCGCACGAAAAACGTATTCTCACGTTTTTGTTCTGCACAATATGTAAATGAACATTTGCGCACATTTATTACTGACCAAAACTGCAGATTTTTCTTCTTTTTTTTTTACTAAAGAATGCACGGCTCTTGTTTATGAGCCGGTGTGTATAGGCACATTACAATTATTGGCTGTATTTTAGCTCTGTCCTGAGCTTTTCCAAGCTGCAGTCTAAAAGAAGCCTTATAATGCATGAGTGTATTTTGCTAGCTGCAGCTTGGCATTGCAACTTATTGCTAAGTCAGGGCTCCTCAAGCACCCCCAGATCCTTTTTCATCATTAATTCTCACAGGGTAGCCCCTCCTAATGCATATTTTGGCACAACTTTACCTTTCTCAATATTGAACCTCATCTGCCATGTAGAGGCTCAACCCTCTTGTAATAATGTTACATACAGTGCAAAATGTATTTCCCTGATCCTGGCGGTGTCCGCCGAGGTATCTCCCAAGTTGTCGGACAGACTCACTCACCTCTATATACTCCATCGCTCCTATGTCACCCCCACCCGGCTATCAAAATATAAACCCGATTTTGACCCTGTATGTCCCAGATGTGGAGACGCGGCCAGCACTTTTTACCATCTTATATGGACCTGTCCCCCCATACAACGGTATTGGGCACAGATAATTCAATTTCTGCATGACCACATGGGCTCCCCCCTCACTCTATGCCCACGGCAGTGCATTCTTGGCCTTCTCCCCATCCGGGAGGAGAGCAAGTATCTTAGGATCTTCCTTCAAGAGGCTCTCTTTGCTGCTAGGATGCAAATAGCTCAACTATGGCTTCAACCCCAATCCCCAACGATCCAGCAGTGAAAGAGAGCCATCAACCAAACTGTACCATACAAAAAATAATTTACTCTAACCGAGGATGCCCGCAGAAATTTCACAAAATTTGGGATAGGTGGCTAGAGAGTTCCCTCAGCTGTGTGTGATGAGGTGCCGGGTGTGTGAGGAGGGGGTGGGCTGTCACCTCTTGGGGTGTCCTTCTGGGGGCCTTGTGGTGTTCACCTGTATACTGCTTATGGATATTGTACCGTGTACACTGTGTCTTTTCTCTTACTATGTCAGACATAGACTATTCTCTCCTTCCTGATATTTGGTGCCTGTTGCACCAGTTCTCGACTGTATATTATTATGTCTACTCTTTTTTTTTTGAATGCTCAATAAACTTTGGCTTGGTTAAAAAAAAAAATGTATTTCCCTGTATAATCGACAAACACAGAAATTGAGCTTAAAATTCCAGCCTCTGTGTCATAAATAAATTGAACAGAACCCCGGGGCACACCCCTCACAATTCTAGACCGTTTAAGCAGCCCATAGATGATTTTTTCCCCCTCCAACCCGCTGTGCCTTTGTATTCGGATGGTGGGTCCCTGTCATTGGAATACACTGATCAGCACTGCCAGCTATAGTGCAGCACTGATCGAGCAGCAAACATTCAACAGGGTGGTTGTACAGAAGTTAATTGGTCCCTGCTGAACCGATCGAATTTCAATTCATGTATGGCTGGCTTTAGAGAAGGAGTCAATTATCTCTCTCTCAGGACCAACTGATGTACAGGTTTCTTATCCGTACATACAATTGCATCAGCTCCAACAGACCTTGTTTTTTAGATCAAACATCGAGGAGGTACAGTATCAATGCTTCAGCAAAACCTTGATAAGCTATGTCCACAGGATTTCCACTATCCAATTTCTCGCTTACATTCTCACAGACTGATGCCAGGATTAGGTTTCTCATATAAAGCTTCTATTAAAGGCTTGTTGCAAAAATTAACAAAATGTACAGTATTTGAATTAGGAATTTCAATGTACCTGTAAATTTCATAACTTGAAGTACAATAGAGGACATAGGAATTGATTTTTAAGCTGGTCATATAAGGTTCAGGTTTTTCATTCCGCATTCACCCACTACATTTAAGGTGGATGGGGGAATCCTCCCTGCTGCACTATTGTATTCTAACAGCACAGAGACTCCCCACTGTCAGATTACACAGATCAGCACTGCAGCCACCGATCAAATCGACTTATCTAACAGGGCTGTTAAACAGAATTTGACACACATCTAAATTCAATCAGTCCCTGCTGAACCAGTCAAATTTTGTTCCATCTATTGCCACCTTTAGACTATGGGGTATATGCTGCCACCGTTAAGTAATTTTTTTTTTGGCAATAGCTTTGCTAGGTCCACCCCCAGTGTATCCATATAACTTCATCCACTCATTGAGGTTCCAGTTTGTTAGCAAGCAGTAAGAAGATCACAGAGGAAAGAGGGAAGGAATGTGTTCTGTAATGTATTCCAAGATATTTAAAAAGGTACATAAAATTTCTACTATAGTAAACATACAGGACACAAGAATTGATTCTTAGACTGTGGGACATCCCCAGGGGCGGACTGACCATTGGGCCACTCAGGCACTACCAGAGGGCCCCGTGCCACTAGGGAGCCCCACCAGGGTTGCCAGCCTCAGTAAAACCAGGGAAAGTATGTAAAAATCTGTGTTTTTTTACATCTGTCTCTGAAATGTCCCTTACCGACATACTTTTGGACTAAAAATCCAGAGATTATAGCTGCCCCACCTCTCCAGTACCTTCTCAGCCAATAGAAACAGGTCTGTGTATACTGTGTGATTGTATACTGTGTGCGTGTGTGTGTTTGTGTATACTGTGTGGCCCCATAATGTCTGATTGCCTGGGGGCCCCATAATCTCCTATTGCCCGGGGGCCCCATGATTTGTCAGTCCGCCTCTGGACATCCCCATGCAATGAGTCCAGGAGTGGGCAACAAAAAAGGAACAAGGGGCCTCCTACAGCAAAAAAAAAAAGCAGGGTCAACAAACCTGAACAAGCAGGTGACAGCAGAAGCACCTTGCGGCTCAAACACGTATCAGCAGATAGGCACCGGGGCTTTGAAACTGGAGAGAGGATCAGGTGGTGGCTCCACAACATGTGCATAAAAACAGATGCCCGACACCGAAAAAGCCCAAAAATCCCAACACTTCTGTGAGAATTCGCTCAGATAGGGAAGGAGGAACTCATTCCTTGAGGGCAGAAGCCCAAGAAAGAGGGCAAAATAACCACCCAGCCACATAAAAGGTGAAGCAAAAATTGTGTGACACGGTAGGACATGGGAAGGACAATGGATGGTGTCCTTTCCAAAAAGAGAAGAAAGAAAGAAAGAAGAAAGAGGAGAAGAAAGAGGAGAAGAGAGAGGAGAAGAGAGAGGAGAAGAAGAAAGAAGAAAGAGGAGAAGAAAGAAGAAAAAGGAGAAGAAGAAAGAAGAACCAGCTTCCAGGATACATTGTCCTCATCTGTACAAAAAAGTGGCAACCACTTCAACCTATAAAAGGCCAGTTATAGGTTGGGGTGGTTGCCTCTTTTTCTGTACAGTTGGACGAATTGGGTGTAGATACGCACTAAATGCCTTTATTGCCATTGTGCTCTTGCTGGGCAACACATGCATCCCTGTGCCTTTAAGAAGGGATGGGCTCCCTCCAGGCATACCGGCCCTTAATCAATTCATCTTTATACTATATGTGCTCCTACTATGGAGACTCTGGAAATTTAGAATTGGGACCGCAATATATAGAGGTCCCTTGGCGTAAGCACTGCAGCTTACGCATATATTTGCAAATGTGTGCAAACATAACCTTCTGTTTTTAACATAAACTGTTGGGGTGAATTTGGTTGTTTTGCAGGCTGGCTGGGAAGTGTGCTGGAAAATCTTTTGTTTGTGATGTACTTTGTCCCCATGAAGCAGTGGAAAAAGGGGGCAACGGAGAACAAAATAGGGGAGCCACGCGAGAACTATAGCTGCCAGAAGCAATGGATTCTTAATAGGGACCTTTTAATGGACTAACCTTCAAGTTGAGGTTTCCTTGTGGACAAGAGCCTTTGAAGAAGGCTCTCCAATGAGCACAGGAGATCCAAGGTGTTAGGAAGAGCACATATAAATGCCAAACCAAACCAATACCTGCCATGTACTAAGGGCTAGGTGTCTGGCAAATTCAAAACAGGAGGAGGGAAAATAACCCATCACACATTACATTTTGCTTTAAAAGCTAGACAAAAAGTGGATAGCGATGACAAGCAGCTGGAGGAGCGAACCCTGAGCTCCTGTGTGAGTGCAGGCAGCAATACCAAGAGTGGAGCTGTGGTGGCTAAATCCACAGCCGCAGCTGCTGAGTCCACTGTGTAGTCGACTTTTTCCAACTAATAAATCAGCATACTACACTATATTATTGGGATCTTTGGCGCTCCTCTCCCCATTTTGCAGATACTGGCCCCCAAAGCCAGAATGGAGCAGGCAGCCTGGGGGGGGGTTGGGTTTGTGGAGCCTGTCACCAGGGGAAGGGAGTGTGCAGTAGTGGTGCATAGGGCTCCCCCCAATACTTTTTGACCTCGGCTCTTCTCCCCTCCCCTTTCCCCCCCTCCTCTCCATAGCTCATTGCCTAATGTGACCACAGAAAGAGAAGGGAGTAGTGGTGCTGGAAGGAGAGCGGTCGCCCTACGGTGGTGGGAGGGTGGCAGTGCAGGTTGTGGTGGTTCGCTCTGATGCTGCCCACCCCTCTGTCACACTCCTTAGGGGTTGGGGACCCCTACTCTAGAGCGCTCCATACAAATGACTGGACAGCACACCGCTTATGTACAGACCCAGCCAGGGAGATTATGACAAGCCAGTGTACTGCCACATCAGCAATATTTTGCCAGATTCTGGAAAGGTAAGTAGAACATTGATTTGACAGCACCAAAGGTGCATTTTACATTTAGAGATTTGTAGAGTAACCACTAAAGGGAGATCCCCGTTTGAATCATTCAGTACCTCAGTTTAACAAATGTACAAGCAGTGCAATTATTTTCAACAAGTCAGCAGATTCAATGACTTGTAAGGCATTCTCTTTTACTCATATATTTAACAAATGACTGAAAATACTGAACATTATTGAGCATTATAGAGCTGGCCACACATCTTACTGAACAATCTTTTGAATCTTGTTTAGATTTACCAACAATTTTTTATTTGCTTAAAAAAAAAATCCCTTTAATTTACATTCAGATATGCAGCCATAACACTTCATAATGTTTGGTTAATCTAAATTCGAATGTACAATCAGACTGCTTGTATGGCCAACTTAAGAAGGAGGGTATTAAAAAAATCAAGATCTAGATACCTGGAAGAATCACTTCATAAGCAGTATAAAAATTAGATAATGATTTTATTTACAGCTCCCTTTCCATGAAAAGAACAATCTAAATAAAACAGCAGTACCAATTACATTTGTCCGATGTTTGTCAGATCCCAGCACCAGAACAGTGAATACAGTTTTAGGATAGTCATTGCTTGTAAATTGGTCTAATCAAGTCTGTCAATTTAATTTATTCCAGTTCTTCAAGATCTTCTCACCGGCATCCAATGTCTCATCTCGCTGTAATAAAGAAATATTTGGATTTACCCTCATTCTATAATCCTTTCGATAAAGTAACATATCAGAAAAGTTATAAAGTACACCAAGGAGGTAACACCATTACACTGCAATATATACCATTGCAATCCAGGCAAGAAAGGGACTGGTGCTATAGGCACTCAGTTTAATATAATCTGAGTTTTAGGAAAATGTAGTGGAGCCCATTCTTCAGTAGCCTTCTGCTGCAAAGATCAGTATAGGATTATTGCTTGGTTTGGGAGTCAGTTAAAAGTAGATGTTGACCCCAACGGGTGACATTTATTTTGCTACAAATTCTATGCATCATAAAAAATTAGCATGGTGCTTTTTTTCCTCTTAATCCCTTTGTGACACATATGTGTGGCAGCAAGAGGGTGGGCTTTAATGCCCACATGCAGCACATAAGTGTAGTGGGGCACCCGAAGTTTATGTTTTGAGATCGTGCTATTGAGCGATCCAGCAAAGACCAAAAGACTCAGTTCCCGGTCTGGATTGAAGACCAGCTTCCAATCCTCTCGTCATAGTGAAAGTGGTCACATGATCACCAATACTTCCTAACCCCCGAGTGTTCAGAACTGTTTAAAGAGATGCCAGACAGGCAGCAAGAGGTTAGAAAAATACTATGGCCACTTTTCATTATTTTTTGCATCCTAGTACTGCTGACTTCCTAAAGCTTCTTTGCAGTCACTTCCTGAACATATGTACTCACTTCAATGGCAGCTGCATGTAATTTCTTAGGTTAAAATTTTAGAAGGTGACCGTGGCAGAGTATGCTGACACAATAAGCATTGACGCAGCTGCTTATAGTCTTCCCCTGGGAAGGCATGTGACAGGGTGATAACACAGGAGGGCAAACCTCAAAATAAACAGACCGGGTAATGTGTTAGAAACTGAAGGATGCCTCTTCGTTTGATGGAAATAAAAATGATCAACCTACAGAGGGCTGAATTCCTTGAACCCACTGTCATACCCTATGCTGATGCAGAATAATGCACAGCCTCATGTGGCAAGAGTATTATGTAGCCAGTTCCTGGGGGGATGAAGGCATTGATGCCATTAAATGGCCTGGATTCTCACCTGACCTAAATCCAATAGAACACTTCTGGGACATTGTGTTTCGGACTATCTGATGCGGACAGGTTGCACCTCTGTCTACTCAAGAGCTCAAGTGATGCCCTGGTCCAGATCTGGGAGCAAATATCCTAGGACACCATCTGTCGTCTCATTAGCAGCATGCCCCGATGTGGTCAAGCATGCATACAAGCACGTGGGGGCTACAAACTACCGAGTACCATTTTGAGTTGCTGCAATGAAATTTCAGCAATATGGACTAGCCTGCTGCATCATTTTTTCACTTTGACTTTCAGGGTGTCTCTGAATTCAGCCCTAGGTTGATAATTTTAATTTCCATCAAACGATGTGGCATCCTTTCATTCCTAACACATTACCCAGTCCATATCAGTATTAATATCTAGCATGATATTTTTTCCCATTGAGATCTGATGTGTTTTCAAAGTGTTCCTTTAATTTTTTTGAACAGTGTATTTAGGCTAATTAGAAAGTGAAATGTAGGATTTTTTTTTCCCCAACAGCCCTCTACCAAATCTGCTACCATCGGGCTCCCAGCATTGAGAACCAATGAACCATCTAGATGAAACTGCAGTTTCTGGTCACTGGTGGTTTGATTTACTAAAACATGAAGTGCAAAACCTGGTGCAGCTGTGCACAGAAACCAATTTGTTTCCAGTTATTTTGTCAAAACTTAATTGAACAAGCTGAAGTTAGAAGCTGATTGGCTACCATGCACAGCTGTACTAGATTTTGCACTCTCCAGTTTTAGTAAAATCAACCCCACTGTCTTGTGTTTGCAACCTCAATCTCACTTTCCAAGTTTCCAGTCTGGATAAAGAAACTACAATGGTCTTGAAAAATGCAGAGCTCTAAACACAAACCCATGAACACCATGGCCTTCAAGTCTAATATAAAGAGCCATTCAGAAAATACTACAAGTTTTCTATCAACTTTGGAGATATAGCTGGCATTGTAGACATCTGTATAGCTGAGTTGTATCCTCTGTGCTTAAAGTATTAAGGCAAAACTTAATTTTGTATTGGATAATGTGAAGAGGGTTTAGAACCCCAATTAGGCCTTTATTGCAGTCTGTGCCTCCCTTAGGAAGAGTCACCCTCTTTAGTTGTCCTGTTTACCATGATCATTAAAAGTGAAAGCAAAAGACAATGCCAAATTTTGGGTTGTCCCCTGAAAAGTAATAGGAGGGTGTTGGAATTATCAAATAACTGTCTGTGCCTGTTCTCCATCTCTATCTCTTACTGATATCTTCCAGGAAGACACACCTGAGAGATGACTAGTCCACCTGACAGGTAACACAATCAACACATGAGGTTAAAAGGCCCCTTCCCTTCCCCATGCACCTCAGTTCTACCAAAGCAATAGGTTATCCGGGTGCCAGAGAGAAACTCTTCCCTAAGCATCAAACCAGGGGTGGGAAGTAGGCCTGCCATCCTGGAAGGTATCTTAGAAAAGCAGTTACCGGTAAGTAACTGTCAATTTTCTCTAGTCATCTTTCAGGACAGCACACCTGAGAGGATGGACAAGAAGTTCAAGGCCTACCTTAGGGTGGGACCACCACTTGCAAGACCCTTCCCTCTAAACATCAGATCCCGAGGCCATAACAGTTCCACTCTATAGTGCTTTGAGGTGGTGTCCTGCTTCAACCATGTGGCTGTTTAACAGATCTCTTCTATTGAAGCCCCCGCTCTTTCTGCCCAAGAGGCCGCCAAAGATCTCGTTGAATGGGCTTTAAAGGTTAACAGGTACTGGGGAACCTCTCTGCTCATAAGCCATTCCTATGGTCTGTCTGATCCACCTAGCCACTGTAGATCTAGATGCCTGCCCTACCTTTCTAGGGCTGCTAAATAGAAGCAAAAGGCGGCTCGACTTCCTGAAGTCTTTTACTCCAAGTATGTCAGCAAACAACTCCTGACATCTAATAACTTACATTTTTCCTCTCCCTCGTTTTTTAGGTTCTCACAAAAGGAGGGCAGAGTGATCTCTTGAGATCTATGAAACTGGGATGCAACCTTTCGAATAAATAGTGGGTCTTGCCTCAGCACCACTCTATCCTCCAGTACGAACAGAAAAGACTCTTTAATCGACAAGGCCTGTAGGTCGCTCACCCTTCTGGCTGTAGTGATGGCCAGTAAAAAGGCTAACTTAAGTATCAAGAATTTCGGGGTCCAGGATCCCTGTGTTTGGAGGTCCCCCCAAGTGAGTTCCCTAACCCCAAGCACTTGCATCAGTGGTAATCTTTATAGGGTTCCACTGGGCCCAGGGAAAACCCAGCGTGAGCCCGTCAGGACCCAGTCACCAATTTAGGGAGGCCCTTACCCTTGCTGGAATGGACACCTTTCCGTCCAGTGACACCCTCTTTTTCCTAGGAGGATAGAAGGAAAAACATCAACTCACTGGAATGGAGCTGAGCCCAGGGAACTGCTGGAATACAGGAGGTCATTAGGCCTAGGACCCTCATAACCTGTCTGCGATAGCGCAGTCCCTGGGTTCCATTAGAGGGAAAACTGCTGTTACCACTTACCTTTTTTCCTCCATTGAGAAAAATTTTCTAGCCCCTGCGCCCACCAAAAATCCTAGGAAGATTTTTTATGTGAGATGGTACGAGAGATGATTTCTCCCGATTCACTATCCAGCCCAAGGTCTCCAAAGTGAGGATCACTCTGTCTAAGTCTGCTCTCACTTGTTCTAGAGACTGCCCATAGATCAGGAGGTCATCTAGCTAGGGTATAAAAGGGATACCCCCCTGTAGATGCAGGTAAGCTACAGCCTCTGCCAGGACCTTTGTGAGAACTCTTAGGCTTGCAGTTAACCCAAAGGGAAGAGCTCGGAATTGCCAGTGTTGTATCCCTTTGCTCGTAAAAGACTGCAAACCTCAACAGGGATTGGTGTTCCCAATCGAGACATGGAGATATGCACCCCTCAGATCTATTGTGGCCATAAAGGCATCCTTCAATAGATGCTTGCGCACAGTGTATATGCTCTCCATCTGGAAGCTCTTTTGTCGCAAAAACCTGTTCAGCTTTCTGAGGTTTAATATCAGGCGAAATTTCCATGATGGTTTTTGGACTACAAAAACATGGGAGTAAAATCCCTGGTAGAGATCTTCCGATGGAACGGGGACGATCACCTCCTGGTCCGCCAATTCCTGTAAGTTATCCATCAACTCTGCTGCCCTCAAAGGATCCTTGGGGTGATGGATCAGGAAAAAGTTGAGGGGGGGAGAGAAGTTCCAGCTGATATCCCTCTATCAGAATCTGTAAGATATAGGTTCTTTCGGAGATCTTCCTCCACTGAGGGGCAAAGTGAGAAAGTTTCCCCCTTACCCTGATGCTGGCATCACTTTGACCGCTTGCTGGTGTCTTTAGGTCCATAAAAGAGCAGGTCACCCTTCTGTTTGCTCTATCCCTTCCCCCACCTTCTGCTCGCGTCCTTCTTGGCCTTAAATTGGGCCGGGTTATGGGGTGCACAAAAAAAACATTTTGCCTTCCTTTCTTCTCATGATAGGACCTGATCCAGGCCAGGCCAGGCCCAAAAAGCTGGAAACCCTCAAAGAGCAACCCACAGAGCTGTGACCTGGACATATGGTTCCCTTCCCATGACTTAACCCATACTGCCCTTCTTGTGGAGTTAAGAAGGGCCATTGACTTGGCTGTGGTCATGACAGTTTCCACTGCCGCATCTGCCAAGTATGCCACAGCCTTGCTTATTATATCTAGAGTCTGACTTCTTTGGAATTATTCCCTCTAGTAACATGGCCGGAGAGCCTGCCTAGCCAAGCAGCCACATTCCTTGCTACGCAGGCTGATGCCAAAGGAGGAGCCATGTCTTCCATATTGGCATCCCACGCTCTTCGCAGTAGCGTTTCAGCCCTTCTGTTCATTTGGTCTTTAATGTTAACCGAGTCCTCAAAAGACAAATCTGATTTTTAAGAGACCTGTGAAAGGGCTGCATCTAATTTGGGGGTCTTGAAGAACTTCTCTTCTTCCTCCCCAAAGGGAAACCTCGTCTTCCAAGTTTTCTCTCAAAATGACCTCTTTGAGAGTTTGATGAACTGGGAATACCTTGGACTGAGGTTTCCCCAATTCCCTGTACATCTTATCCCGGTCTGTCGCCTGAACTGGAGGCTCTGGGATGTGCTCAGAGGCATAGATTGCCCTGAGAAACTGCCTCATGTCCTCCACAGGAAAGAGGTGTCTATTAAGTCTAGGCCCTTGTAAATGCGGTCGGATATTCCGACAACAAAATCCATCCGATTTTTTCAGACGGATTTTGTCCGAAACTGATGTTGCATCCACACGGTCAGACAAAGTTGTCGGAAAATCCAATCGTTCAGAACATCATGGCGTTCGGTCGTTGCGACAGGACTACGTTGTGGCTAGTAGCCAATAGCTTTGGTCTCGTAATTTGATCTAAGCATGCGTGGCACTTTGTCCGATCGGAATTTTCTACAAATGATCGGACAAAGTCCGATCGGATCATGTTATCAGAAAATTTTATATCCAGCTCTCAAACTTTGTTGGTCGGACATTCTGGCGGAAAAAGTCCGATGGAGCCCACACACGGTCGGATTATCCGACGACACGGTGCGATCGGACATTTTCGGTCGGAATGTCCGACCATGTGTACAGGGGCTAAGACTATCATTATCCTGGCTCTCAGAGTCTGAGTTTTCCCCCTCCTCTAATGAGCTTTCATCCTACTCCTCTGGATCCTCAAACTCATCTACTCCCGAAGTGAGAAAGAAGGGAAGCCTCTGTGGGATTCTCGGATTTCTGTCGGATGTACCCCCTTGGAGAGGATGTATACCTTCTCTAGAAGACAGAGTCTCTCGTCCACTAGTGCTACGCCCTTCTCTAGCTGCTATAACCGTTTTCAGAGATTGGAGCGTAGAAAGCATCTCTGACTGCACTATAAGGAAGTCCCTCCTAACCTGTGAGGTTTCCTTTTCTGACAACTTATGTATGCATCTAACAAAAAAGGTTTCACATGATCTTGTGGAAGCTTTTCATTGTAATACCCACACCTTTTTGTTCTAGAGGGAGGGGGATTTTTGCCTTTGGCCTTGTGGGCCCCTTGAACAGATCCACTGGGTTCTAAGGAGACAAAACACAAGACAGCACCCATATTTCCAGGCGGTACTTTTTCTCCTAACCCCCCCAAGACCCCTCTTAAGCCACTGCTTGCCAAACAGAGGAAGACTCGTCACCCGTGGTCTCCTCATGGGTTGCAGCCACCGCTGTGTCCTCCTCTCTTTATATTCCTGGTCCCAGCTGGTTCCGTCTTCCAAGGAGCACTGCTGTGAGGATCCAGAAGGTGAGAGGGGCCTGTGGGGCCTCCGCCTGTCTCCACCGGACTTTTATGGCCAGGACGCTGCCGACTGGTGCCATTTTGCTGGAGTCCTGTTGCTGGAAGGATCAATTTGGCCTCTAGTGTCTCTGGATTTGCCATTTTGGCATAGACCGGAAACGGAAGTGAAGCCGCCCAGAAGCTTTGGCATCCTGCTCCCAAGGGGGGGCGTCCACTACCGACTTCAGGTCTGACACAAAAATAACAAACATTTCACTTCCGGGAAACACAATCAAGAACTGAGGTGCAGGGGGAAGGGAGGGGCCTTTTAACCTCATGTGTTGATTGCGTTTCCTGTTAGGTGGACCAGTCATCTCTCAGGTATGCCGTCCTGGAAGATGACTAGAGAAAAAAAGTTTTGCCTATAGTTCCACTTTACAGCGGCAGTAAACCACACCAGTTTTTTTTTCTTTTTAAAGCCTGCAAGGTAAAGGCATAATGTGCTAGTATGCACCGCATACTAGCACACTAAGAAATATACTTCCCTTAGAAGGAAGCCCTGCTAACCTTAGATGTTAGCACTGCTAACAAGTGCTTTCATCTTTACTCAGTCTTCCTTCCAGGTTTGTGTACTCTGATTGGCCACGCCCCAATGACGTCACAGACTGCGGCACGGAGCTCTGAAGGGATGGCACGGGTATGCCGTCCCTTTAGAGCACATGCGTGACCGTGCAAGTTTAGGAGATATTCACTGTACCTACAGGTAACCCTTAATATAGGCTTACCTGTAGGTACAAGTGTCAGAAAAGGGTTTACTTACACTTTGAGTTAAAAACAACAGTAATGTTTGAATGGGGTGCACCATCAGGAATTTTATGAGTCCAGTAATACTTTACCACATATTTTTTTGAATGACACCCTAGCACACATTCAGAACACACTTGTGCTATGGCACACTGCTATGCATAATGTATATCGTGGTGTGCTGTAATGAAAAATAATAAAGCAGGGGCGATTTAGGTTGTGGTCCATTCAAAATAAATGGGCAACAGTAATGTAGTGTAGCGCAATAGAGAATACATTTACTAACTAAAGTATTGATAAAAAAAAATGTATGATCAGGCAAAATAGCAGCCACCATCAGAATGGTATTTAGCTTGAAATCATATTCACTTCATTTAGAGAAAAGTAATCTTGTGGATTACATTTAATAGCAGGTAGTGTTATATCATCTGACAATTTTAATATACCATATAGACCTACCTTAATAAAACAGAATCTGATATACTTTTCAAGCCGTTTCTTGGATTCAGCTCCACAAAATGCCGTTACTGGAATAGCAGCCAATTTCTAAAATATATTTCAAATATATAAATTGTTAAAATTTGTTATTTGCTAATAACGGTTTGAAAACATTCAAATGTGGGGGGAACACTCAGAATCGGTTGCAGCTAGTAGTAATCAGCTTCTAACTTCAGATTGTTCAATTAAGCTATGGCAATAAAACCTGGAAGCTGATGTGTTTCTATGCAGAGCTGCAACAGATTTTGCACCATGTAAATAACCCCCAGTGTGTTGCATGCTTTACACTATAAAAACAGAGCAGGAAGCTAAAAAAAAAGAAAGCTTTGCTTTGACACAAGTATACTGCAATTAGCATTTGAACAATTTTATAAACACTGCATTACCCACCTTAGTTTTAATCATCCACTTTATAAATTTGTAATCATAAGGTTCATCATCCTTTACTTCAGAAAGATCCACACCTTCAACACAAAAATAAAGCCATAAATATTTAACAGCAGTCTGGTTGAGCGCTGATCCATTACATAATATATTTGTTCTGCATTCCTATATCTTCTTCTGTATTCTAGTGTGGCTGTGAATCCTCAGAATCAAAAACACACTAATTACTTTAACATGTAATTTGGAATCATGTTTTGCTTGCATCACCTTTTAGCAGAAAATATGTAAATTTCAAAGTGGATCTTATTTTGTTTTACTTGAACCATCAATATTGCTGTATTTAGTGCCTTGTGAAGCCTACTAAATGAGCACTAGGTGTCACTGTAGCACAGAAGAACTTAATATTAGACAATCACTGACCGATTCCCAGGGTCTCATTTCACAAATTTGTCTCTTGTTTAGCTATTAATTACTCCCTACAGCGCCTTATATAGTTCATACCATTTAAGGTATACAACATGCTTTGTTTAGCCTGCTCTGAAAGTATGGATTTTATCACTACTGGAGTACGCAACCCTGTCAGCGTGATGTTAGGATTAAACCGTATTTATCGGCGTATAACGCGCACTTTTTTCCCTTAAAATCGTGGGTGCGTGTTATACGCCGATCCTCCGCCGTTCTGAGCCTCTGGGTGGGTTTCTGCTGCCTTCGGCCCTTCCTGGTGGCTTTCTGCTGCCTTTAGCCCTTCTCCACAGCTTTCGCTCGCTCTCAGCCGTTCTCAGCGGCTTTTGGCTGTTCTCGGCAGCCGAAAGCTGCCGAGAACGGTCGATAACTATCGAGCGTCACCGAGATACACAGGACATCCGGCTCTGTATCTCGGTGGCGCCATTTGAAAAAAACAAAACAAAAGAAAACAACTGACAAGGCTGCAAATGATGGACAAGGCTGCAATTGACACTGACAAGGGTACAACGATGGACAAGGCTACATGACAAAGCTGCATATGACACCAACAAGGGTGCAACGATGGACAAGGCTGCATGACAAAGCTGCATATGACACTGACAAGGCTGCATGACAAGGCTGCAAATGACACTGACAAGGGTGCAATGATGGACAAGGCTGCAGGTGGACACTGATAAGGCTGCATTGATGGGCATTTAAATGTATTTTTTTTTCCTTAAACTTCCCAACTAAAAGTTTTTTTCCTTAAAATTCCCTCCTAAAAACTTGGGGTGCATGTTATACGTCGATAAATACGGTAATTATTAAGTATTACTGCACAAGTTAGCTACTCTTAAAGCAAGCCTCTATTTTGCCCATTCAAGCTTTAATGCATCGTTTACACCTGCATTTCTCACTAAAGAGCGAATTACATTGTGTATATACTTACCCTTTTATCCACTCTCCCATTGTGTTCAACAAGGGGAGCTGAAGAAAAACTCAGGCATGGAGTAACACATCATAGCCCTATGTAAGCTACAACTTCAGTGACTTGTAGAATACACAGGGCTTTCCTTTAGGCCTAGTTTACACTTGCAGTTGGAGGATGGTAAAAATTTATGGTTGAACCCTGTTTTTATTGCAACACCCCCAACCCAAATAACTGCCCTGCATGGGTCAAGCACAGATTCATTTTAAAAGCAGGCATGTCATGTTGTCCGTTGTTCTGTCACCACTCCTCTGTGGCCATAAGCAGTATGGTAGATTTATAAAGCACAGGGATGGGGTTTACAAATCTGAGACGAGAGAACCCAGTAACTTGACCTGTCAAATGTATGTGACTGGCTCTACTCCAATCACAGAGTTCTTCCTGCTTCATTAGGCAGGACTTTGTAGGACACTGAAGGCTTTACTCCATGTTCTGCATTTTATTTCATGAATGTAAAATGCAGGTTGCAGCATGATGAAACCTAGTAGAGTATAACCGAGACCAACGTGATATCTGCTCTTTGTTATAAATGTGCCCAATAAAGAAAACATACAGCAAATTGTTATAACCCCACAAAGCATTTGGATCTTTAACACAACATTACAAGAGCAAATGAGTGTGTTCTTAAGCTGCGAAACAGGAACAGCTGTCCTTTAGATAGGTACAGTGGGGACAGAAAGTATTCAGACCCCCTTAAATTTTTCACTCTTTGTTATGTTGCTAAAATCATTTAAAGTTCATTTTTTCCCTCATTAATGTACACACAGCACCCCATATTGACAGAAAAACACAGAATTGTTGACATTTTTGCAGATTTATTAAAAAAGAAAAGCTTTCAGACCTTTTGCTCTGACACTCATATTTAACTCTGGTGCTGTCCATTTCTTCTGATCATCCATGAGATGGTTCTACACCTTCATTTGAGTCCAGCTGTGTTTGATTATACTGATTGGACTTGATTAGGAAAGCCAAACACCTGTCTATATAAGACCATACAGCTCACAGTGCATGTCAGAGCAAATGAGAATCATGAGGTCAAAGGAACTGCCTGAAGAGCTCAGAGACAGAATTGTGGCAAGGCACAAATGTGGCCAAGGTTACAATACTTAAATAATCCTTAAATGGAAGACGTTTGGGAAGACCAGAACCCTTCCTAGAGCTTAGTTATCTGGCCAAACTGAGCTATAGGGGGAGAAGAGCCTTGGTGAGAGAGGTAAAGAAGAACCCAAAAATCACTGTGGCTGAGCTCTAGAGATGCAGTTGGGAGATGGGAGAAAGTTGTAGAAAGTCAACCATCGATGCAGCCCTCCACCAGTCAGGGCTTTATGGCAGTGGCCCAACGGAAGCCTCTCCTCAGTGCAAGACACATGAAAGTCCGCGTGGAGCTTGCTAAAAAATACCTGAAAGACTCCAAGATGGTGAGAAATAAGATTTTTTGGTCTGATGAGACCAAGATAGAACTTTTTGGCCTTAATTCTAAGCGGTATGTGTGGAGAAAACCAGGCACTGCTCATCACCTGTCCAATACAGTCCCAGCAGTGAAGCATGGTGGTGGCAGCATTATGCTGTGGGGGTGTTTTTCAGCTGCAGGAGCAGGACGACTGGTTGCAATCGAGGGAAAGATGAATGCAGCCAAGTACAGGAATATCCTGGACAAAAACCTTCTCCAGAGTGCTCAGGACCTCAGACTGGGGCAAAGGTTTACCTTCCAACAAGACAATGACCCTAAGCACACAGCTAAAATAATGAAGGAGTAGCTTCACAACAACTCCGTGACTGTTCTTGAGTGGCCCAGCCAGAGCCCTGACTTAAACCCAATTGAGCATCTCTGGATAGACCTAAAATTGGCTGTCCACCAACGTTTACCATCCAACCTGACAGAACTACAGAACTGGAGAGGATCTGCAAGGAGGAATGGCAGAGGATCCCCAAATCAAGGTGTGAAAAACTTGCTGCATCTTTCCTAAAAAGACTCATGGCTGTATTATATCAAAAGGGTGCTTCTACTAAATACTGAGCAAAGGGTCTTAATACTCAGGACCATGTGATATTTCAGTTTTACTTTTTTAATAAATCTGAAAAAATGTCAACAATTCTTTGTTTTTCTGTCAATATGGGGTGCTGTGTGTACATTAATGAGAAAATAAAATGACATTAAATTGATTTTAGCAAATGGCTGCAATATAACAAAGAGTGAAAAATTTAAGGGGGTCTGAATACTTTCCGTCCCCACTGTATGTGATCTTAAAGGCAAATCATCAAGATTTCATATTTTATGACAGACAGAAGTCCGTACTTGTTAATCTGCCCTTGTCTAGTCATTAAGACTACTGCACAGACACTTTTATTAACTGCAGGTTATGTGCAGTAAAGCTCAACCAAAGATAGGTCTATCTTTGGCGAAAGTCAAGTATTTTAGTCTGATCAATATTCCTATCGCACACGTTCCTGACATCACATGCCTGACGAAGGGGTCCTGCCTGGCTCCGAAACATTGCACCTTCCTTTGTGATGTGATCTTTTCCATTAAAACCTTTTGGGCGAAAACTCCCAATCCGTGGTGTGCTGGCAAATATGTATGTTAGTCAAGTATTTCACACATTTGTACTCTGGAGCAGTAAATAGTTAATATGCAACAAAGTCAGAGAAAGCTAATTTTGTTACCGAGTGCAGAAACATCTGCAATCATGAAATATCCTCCTTCTGGAATGACTGGCTTTAGTCCAGCTTCCTGAAGCAAGCAAGCCATTCGGTCACGCTTGGCTTCTAGTTCCCGAGGTAGTGAGTTGAAATAGCATTCTGGTTCATCCAGTCTTTTTAAGTCCTTGAAGAGAGCATGGGCCAGGGCCTCCTGCACAACACAGTAAATAGAACTCTGTCATATGGGACCCAATCCAACAGTTGCTGTGTGCTGCATGTATACCTGTAGCAATTTTGTTTTTTTTTTAATACATTCCAGTAATAAATACACAAACATATCCCAAGAGGCTTTTAACGAACACAAGTAAAAGTACTTTGAGTCAGTCCAATGTAAAGCTCACTACAATCTTACTGTATAATGTCTTTAAGATCCTTCAACTACATCAGGGGTAGACAACTTTAAAGAGCTGGAGATCTACCTAAACAACATGGGAGAAGTTGAAGATCACCGGGCACAGAGTCGCCTCCTCACACCTGATTTAAACCTCTAATGGCTGTACTACTGCGTCACAATCACGTGCATTGCATGGCAATCATAGGTTTAAAACCGATGGTGAAAATCCGGTGGCAGGCTCCTCCCCAGGCGATGTTTCTAAAAAATGTTTTTAAAAAATGAACTGAAAGGTTGGAGTAAAAGGAGAGGAGTAAGTAATCAGTGGGCACTATTAAAGTCTACTATCCTGGAGGCAACCAGATTATATGTCAGGCGAGTTAGTAAGAATAAAATGGAAGAAAAAAACAATATGGTTCCCTAAAAAGGGTAAGTAGGATAGTAAAGGAAAAAAAAAAGCATATAAAAGATTCAATGAAACAGGAGTTGTAGCTGACAGAGAGTAGTATAAAAATAGGCAAAAAAGGAGGCCAAACACATTATCAGTGCTGCCAAAGCACAGGAAGGAGGAGGAAATTGCTAAGTCTATTAAGAAAGGAGATAAAACCTTTTTTAGGTATATTAGCGATAGAAGAAAAAAATACAATGGGATCACTCAAATTAAAACTGGATCAGGATGTAGCAAATCATTTAAACAATTACTTCTGTTCAGTCTTCTCAGAAATAAATTGGACTAAGGATAACAAGTTGGGGAATCATATTGGTTCTAGTAATGACAGTTCATTTCTATGATTTCTAGAGAATGAGGTAGCAGAGGAACTGGCTCAGTTAAATCTTAATAAAGTAATGGGTCCTGATGGTATTCATTCCAGAGTTCTAAGAGAAGTTGTTGGACCATTAACGGCTGTTTTATTTCCCCCATAACAAGAAACAGCTGTTTTTAATCAATCACTTCTAACAGGAGTGGTTCCCCATGACTGGCAGACAGCTAATATTGTACCTATCCACAAGAAGGGCAGCAAGGTAGAAGGTGGCAATTACAGGCCAGTGAGTTTAACATCAATTGTAGTCAAGTTAATTGAATCACTTCTGAAAAGGATCATTGACCACCTAAAAATACACAGCTTGCTGAACCCAAAGCAGCATGGCTTTACTGAAGACAGATCATGTCAGACTAATCCGATTACATTTTTTGACTATATTATTATTATTATTATTAATGTTTTGGACCAGGGTGGTGCTGTAGACATAGCATATCTGGATTTCAGCAAGGCATTTGATACAGTTCCACATAATGATCCAATAAGAAAGTTGTACAAGCTAGGACTTAACCCTTGGGTGGTTCAGTAGATATGCAGTTGGCTAAAGGATAGACACCAGAGTGTGGTGGTAAATTGGGTTTACACAGAACAGAGACCAGGCACTAGTGGGGTACCACAAGGCTCTGTACTGGGTCCTGTTCTATTTAACCTATATGTAAAACTACCAGAGGTAGTGAGATTACCATCAAACATGCTTGGGATAAGCATAGATCATATCGTCAGACAACAAGGTTAATGAAGAAATAAAAACAACCAACACCCCCCCAAAAAAAAAAAAAAAAAAAAAAAAAAAAACTCTTTAAAAAATATAATAATAATAAAAAAATGGGTAGACTCGATGGACTACTCAGTCTTTCTGCCATCACTTTTCTATGTTTCTACATGTTACAGCAAGAATTAAACCCCCCGTTGCTTTAGGTGGCTGCTACCGTAACAAATGTGACCCATTCAAGTAAATGGGGCAACTTTGGAAGCGCTCCGCATTTAATGCTTCCTCTGGGTCCAAGGGGTTAAAGCAGGTGGTGAGAAAGCAACACATTGCTGCCTGCTTTAACCTCTTGTTTGCTGTACTGCACAATGTTGCAGGGCATTTGCAGAGCAGCCTCATTCACTTGAATGAGTCATGCTTGGCAGCTGCTACAACCACCGACCATGGCAGGGCGTATATAACCCTTGCTGCGGCTGGGACATTAGTATACCCCTGGGCACTGTAGCTAAAGGGGGTGTAGTTGGGGCAGGGGTGGTAAAAACATGTCTTAAATATGGGGTTTTACTATAGACTTCTATTATATCCTGCAGATGTGGTGCACTTTCAAAAAACGCGCCAAGACTCCTGCATTCAGAAAGTGCACCATACTCGCAGGATATAATTGAGGTCTACGGCTAAGTGCAAAAAACCCACAGGAAAGCTGCAGGTACACTCCACTGCACCCGTGGTGTGGGTAAACCACAGCACATCAGTGTGAAAGCAGCCATGTACTATTCTGCCCAGTATGTTGCTTCACACTGACCTGAAGATCTCTTCTCTCCTGCTGCTGGCACCACTCTGGAGACAGGATAAAAGATGGAATGCAGTTGGTATCACTCCGCATGGGCCAGGAGCCAGCACTACAGAGCTGGCATCGGCTTATTCAACTTTTGCTTTCTACTACAGCTCCAACTTTACAAGTAGTCCCTGTGCATTGCACTCTGATACTCTGTGATGGCAGGTCAGCAAGCCCAGACCACAATCTACCAGTCACCTGGTCTCTGATTCCCGAACAATATAGTGCAAGGGCTTGCCTGATTGGATACAAGTTTCATCAGTTTAGTAAGTGTAAAGGAGATTAAAAAAAAATATTGTCACATTGAAACATCTACAGTATAGTGGTCCAAGCAGTTCCAGGGATCCTCAAACTACAGCCCTCCAGCTGTTGCAAAAGGACATATCCCATGAGGCATTGTAAAACTCTGAATTCACAGACATGACTAGGCATGATGGGAATTGTAGTTCCTGAACAACTGGAGGGCCCTAGTTTGAAGACCCATAAGTTACACTATAGAGAACTTGGGGTAAAGCGGTAAAGCCAGCCACAGATGGATCCTGCTCAAGCAGCCGACTTTTTGACCCATCAAAGGGAAAGCTGGTTGTATTGTTGATTTATTACAACCAGCCTGCCAGTTGTTTTTTTTTTTTTTTCTATGGTCACTGCTGATATCCTCCGAGGAGTTGCCAAGATCACCGGAGGGGACCCCAAAAGAAGAGAATTGGGGCTGCTCTGTGCAAAACCAAAAAAAGATCTTCAGTAACACTTTAAAGTGATTGTAAAGTCTAGTTTTTTTTTTTTTTTTTTACTAAAAGCAACAAACATGTCCCAGATAGCAAGGATGACCTACCACAAATGCATGGTGGTGTTGAATTGTAAATCTGTTATCTTGCTGCATATTTTCACTGGCAAGTTATACACTTGCAGAGCACTTGATGTACAAGTTCTAGTTGACACTTTTACAATTTGTATCAAATGTGCATGGCAAATCTCTAACAAGAGCAAAGTTGCAGTAGTAAGTCTACAGCAAAAGCTCTGCTAGTCTGCTGCATGGAAATTCAACCACAGTGACCCCAGTGGTGGGATGACTACTGCACAACATAACTGAACCAGAACTTGCAGCAGACTGTTTGTAAAGAAAGTTGATATGGAATCATGCAATGTGGACTTGCTGCAACTGTGCAACAAACTTGTGAAGCCTGGCAAGTCTAGCAATAGCTTAGCAAGTCATGTTCAAACTTGCAGCATGATTTCTTGCTATCTGATGTTATACTTACCTGCTCTGAGCAGTGGTTTTGCAAGGGGCAGACCAGATCCCCCTCTTCTGTGCTCCTTGCCCCTCCCTCCTGTTGAGTGCCCCCACAGCAAGCAGCTTGCTATGGGGCACTTGAGCCAAGTCACAGCTCCCTGTGTCCATTCAGATATGGAGCTGCAGCCTGGCCCGCCCCCTCCCTCTCCTGATTGCCTGACTGACGTTAATTGACAGCCGGAGGAGTCAAAGGCGTTGCTGCTGTGTCTCAGCCAATAAGCAGGGAGAGTCTCGAACGGCTAAGACAGTTGTGGACATCGCTGGACAGAGATGGGGCTCGGGTAAGTATTATCTTCTGACTTTACAATCACTTTAAGACCAAGTTCTGGTCAAGACCTGACTGTTGGAAGACCAGAATGCAAGACACAAAGTAATCTCTGGAATTAACGTGCCTGTGTTCAACCAGGCAAAGATGAATTTCCAAGTATGATGGTAGACCTTCCTGGAAGTGGCCTTTTCAGCTTTTAGCAAAGTAGGGCCAGACTCTTTTCCTCTATCTTTCATGACCTAGACTTCAAAAGCTATGCAGATAGAGCCAGAGACTGTGAAGCCGGATGGAATAGAGGGCCTGGACACAGCAGATCTGACCTGTTGGGAAGAGGCCACTGATCGTCTGCTAGAAGTCTGTGCCACTGTATAACACACAGCCAGTGCCAACAGGGAGACTTGGAAAGAATGGAAAACAGGGAAAGCTAGGCTCCCATTGCTCTCAACCAATGAAGAGGGAGAGTCCCCAGAGAGCCAAGGCTCTTGTGCACATCGATGGATCGAGATGGGGCTGCATTAGGGGGGCTGCTGCACACGGAAGGGTTTTTACCTTCATGCACAAAATGCACGAAGGTAAAAAAAAAAAAAAAAAAAAAAACCTTGAGCCTTTACAAGCACTTTAAATTAAGGGAAAATCAAAAAGTACAAGTTGTCAACGTTAAATATAAAATTGTTTAAAAAAATAAATAAAAAATATGACTCTTGATGCTAAAACTGCAATGTTTCAGCACCATTGAGAGTTCCTTGTGGGCAGATTCATCTGTCAGGTAAATGACTTTGTTTTTATACATTACCATAGACTTGAATAGAAGGAGTTGACAAGCTTACGTCTCCTCCCAGACTCAATATGCAGCTTAATTTGAGACTCTCTTCTAGCCCCTTTTTGGGAATTGTAGCTAATCTAAACTTTAAATTAAGTTTGCCTTTAGAGGAACATCTCATCACACGAAAGGAATTTGACTTTCTGTGTGTACATGAGTTTAATACCTCTACTTTTTATATGATTCCCAAACTTCATAAGTCTATCACCAGACCACCAGGAAGACCAATTGTATCGGCTATAAAAGGCCCACTAGAAAGGGTGGGCAAATACGCAGATACACTGATCAAAGAACTTGTGTGTGAACTTCCATCCTTTGTTCAGGATGCACAGGATGTGTTGCATAAACGTGAGACTGTCATTGTGTCATCAAGAGTCCTACTCGTGAGGATCGATGTAGAGTCATTATATACTTCGATCCCACACGAGTGGGGCTTAAAAGCGGTCCAGCATTTTCTTGAAAATAAATTTCCATGTCTCGCTGCGCAGAACGAATTTATTGTGGCTATTTTGAAATTCATGCTTGAACACAATTGCTTTGTTTCTCGGTGTCAATTATCAGCAAATCAGGGGCACATAGATGGGGGCGCCTTGGGCCCCATCATATGCATGTCTGCATTTGGGGCTATAGGAAAAGGACCTGGTGTACCCCTCGTGTTGATGTACCTCGGCCACTGTCACCTGTGGCTGAAGTACATCGATGACCTGTTCATGGTCGGGGGGAAGACGACGCCCCAAGAATTGGCTTTGTTCATTGAGGAACTGAATAGCAATAATAAAAACATCAAGTTGACATATTCATTTGACTCGGAAAGACTTCCTTTTTTGGACCTTACTAATAATGTTGAGAAAGATGAGCTACAAACTAAAACATTTAGAAAGGAAACGGCTGCAAATACTTTAATGTTGGCTTTGAGTCACCATCCAAATACAGGGAATTCCGGTTGGGCAGTTCCTCCACACCAGGAGGAACTGCTCAGACCTGAACGATTCTAAAAATGAAGCAGATGAACTCTATGGGAGATTTCGTGACAGAGGCTATTCCCATGCCTCTATTAGAAAAGCTAAAAAATCTTCAATTCAAGTTGTATGCAGCCCTCTGGGGTTGAACAACGAGTGTAATCTGTTGGTATTTTTGGAACAGTAATAAGGGACCTCATGGAACACTTGATGAATATGGTCAACGCCTCTACTTTTTATTAAGTGTACTATCCAATAAGGAAAGATAGGTAGACACTGTCTGTATACATTTTTGATACATCATAATGGAGGTCGTTTGGTGTTTCATATGCCCTGTGGTTCCTGCCTCTCTTTCCTTTCTTTTCTTTCTTTCCTTTCCCTCCTCTTACTTTGCCTTCTCTCTTTTCCTGTTTTACTATTATTACTATTTCTTTTCCTTCCTTTTATTATTGGTCTTCAATGCCAAATTTTTGGACCTGTGATTTATCTAGGCATGTAGTCTGTACCTCCCTTGATGTATATTTTGTGCCAAATGTATGGATGTATATCGGTGGGAGGATGACTATGGGAAGATGTGGTTACTTATAATTGTGCTCTATTTAGGATACACTCTGGATTCTATTTATAGAATATGTTATTCTGTGGTGTTTATGTGGCAATGAAGGATCATCTAATATTAATGTTGGGTCTGTATATTGTAAGAATGAAGGTCTAATTGGGTGCAGTGAGGTCAGGATGTCAGTGATGTCTGTGATTGCAAATTATTCAATTAACAGTGCAAATACTTAAGGACATAGGAGATCTTGACTGCGCATGCTCTGAGGAAGCTTGGTTACAAGCAAAACATGTAAGCAAAGCAAGACATCAATATGTTCTGTGTGATGTGAGCACTGGCACTTACACTTATACAAATGCTATACTCTCTTAATATGACTTTTCATTCTTTGTATTGATTCTCTACTTTTGAATCAGTATATTTTTTTGATTATGGTTTCATTTTTACAACCGATTCCTAGTAGATTGATTGGTATGGGATGAATAAAAGGTGCGGATGAGTGTTTATGGTAGACACCGGTGTCTCATTAAGACCTTGTCTTAATTTTAAAATTATCTGGGTTGGAGGTGGTGCTTTATATTTATATGCATTTTTCTAAATAAATTCATTTTGTGATGTGGATATTTATAAATAAAATCTTGTTTCATCCGATATATCCTTTCTGAACAATATCTTTTGGGCTCTTCCCGTTTTTTTTTTTCTCTATAAAGGTTCTAGGCAGAAGCGACGGGAAAATATGCGACCTGTGATATGATATACACCTGGTCATTAACCTGAGACAAAGCTCTGAGTGGGTGAGTTTTTGAATGCCAAATTTGAGAACTTAACACCATAGTGAATACAATTCAATAATCGCCCTATAATTTAACAGTAAACATCAGAAGCAAACAAACAGTGTGACTCTGTCTACAATAAGGGACTGTATATAAAAGGCCAGGCTTAACCCATCACAGTTGGCATACCCCAGAAGTGGTCTTCAGGGACTGGGTTCCATAGGGGTGGATCACTGCCCTAGACACAACACCATGCTGCTGCCTGCAGGCGTTGCACCAAGTGCCAAGGTGTGTGCCCATGCACAATCCAGTGCTCGAAGCAACATCACAGGTCATCCCCCCATCATGTGGTCCAGGGTATGGCTCCCAAGATTTGCCAAGATTGCGCTGATCTAGATGCACGGTTCTATTTGTGACATTAGAAGCCAGTGAAGAGTTGAATGAGAAAATTGAAAATAAAGGGAGAGATTTCTCCATGAGGCTGAAGAGGTCCATTAACTTGGGACACTAGCACAAAACTGAGGACTCAGGGAGTGGGGTAGGGTTATAGTAGAGATACCAAGAGATACCTATTCACCTGAACATTCGAGCCTATAACCCAGGGTCTATGAATCCTTTTTATCCTGTACAGCATGATTAAGATAAAGAAATTTTGCTTTAGATACATTTTAAAAGATTTGCTTTGACATAAACATTTAAATAAATAATAATGAAAACTGTGTACTCACTTAAAAAGCAAACAACACTTTCATGAAATTAGGCAGCAAACATCAGAACAAGATATTCTGGCAATTAAAATTCAGGTCTTGACTCAGGATTCATGCCTTATACTTACCTGTAAAGGAGTAGCACAGGTGTACAAGACATTCTGATGGACGGTTTGTAAGTGTCTAATGAGATGCTCAGGACCAATGGACCAACCAAGCTATGAAAGAGGAAAAAAAAGCAGCACAGCTAGTTTGGCAATCTGATAAATGTTTAGAACTCTGATTAGATCACGATACATAGACACCCTGCCCCTTAAATCTCCTGCCAATCCTTTCATAGAATAGGGAAGAGTTTGAACCTCTATCAGGGTTTCATTCCTATCTGTGTCTCTGTTAGGGATATTACCCCACACTTCCTGTCCCAGTGACCGTTGGCACAGGTACAAGTGGTAAGGTGAAATCTTCCCAACAAACAAAAAGACCCAACACAAATCTGACAAGCTTTAGGTTCCATTCATACTTGTGCGGAAAGGACAGGGGGAGAGGGGGAGATGCAGAGCCGCTGAATACACAGCAGAATGACGGAGGTACATCATCTGACCATGCTATTAGGGATCAGCAGCAATGATAAGGGTGGTCATTACACACAGGGGAACCACGGAAAAGGCAGGATCAACCAGGTTATGTATAACATAGAAAGGGACAATTGACATAACAAAAGCACTGTACTATATCTCATGCCTTAAAGGGACAGGATTTTTTTTAGGGTTACAACCACTTTAATGCACTGGCCAGTGCAGAGTTCCCTTCATTGTTACTTTGTACATTGCTAAAATATTGACTGCCTACTACCATGTGATAAAAAAAAAAAAAGTGTGTTCTTCAGTGAATTTATTTTAAAGTGGTTGTAAAGCCTGTTTTTTTACCTACATGCATTCTTTGCATGAAGGTAAAAAACCTTGCATGTGCTGCTCCCCCCACAGCCCCCCTAATACTCACCTGAGCCCCCTCTCGATCTAGTGATATACACGGGTGTCTCGACTGTCCTGGGTCTCTCTCTCCTCATTGGCTGGAACAGCAGCGGGAGCCATTTGCTCCCACGGTTGTCTATCAAAACCAGGGAGCCAATAAAAACAGAGAGGTAAGTAAGGCCGAGCTGCAGCTCTATGTTTCTTATGGACGCATAAGAGCAGGTCTTGGGAGCGAGCACCAACCAGTGCCCCTATAGCAAACGGCTGGCCATTGGGAACACTGGTCAAGGGGGGGAGCCTGGACCGAAAGGCAGGGAACCCAAGAAGAGAAGGATCAGGCTGCTCTGTGCAAAACCGTTGCACAGAGCAGGCAAGTATGACATATCCTTTAGACCCCTTTCACACAAGGGCATTTTGCAGGCGCTATAGCGTTAAAAATAGCTGCACCATTGTTTCCAGTGTGCAAGCCCAAGGGGTTTCACACCAGAGTGGTGCGCTGGCAGGATGTCAGGAAAAGTCCTGCCAGCAGTTTCTTTGGAGCAGTGAAGGAGCGGTGTTATTTACTGCTCCTCCACCGCTGCTCCCCATTTAAATCAATGGGGCAGCGCGGCTATACCGCCTGCAAAACGCTGCTATTGCGGCGCATTGCGGGCGGTTTTAACCCTTAAAAGCGCCCCGCTAGTGGCCGAAATGCGCCACAAGTCCGACGGTAAAACGCCGCTAAAAATAGCAGCGTTTTACCGCCAACGTTATGGGTGACAGTGTGAAAGGGGTCTAAATATCACTTTAATGAATTAACTTTATTTTTTGCTGTATTTAGCTCACATCTGATATTTTACTTTGACAAATTGACTGTTTTATTATCTCATGCTTTACTTTGAAAAATGAGTCACGTGACCTTCATATCACATGCAGAATCCTTTCGTGAATTGATCCAAACATCAAATAATGTGGCAAAAGAGAAATGTGTACCTGTGAATGTTCCTAGCTCTCAGATCTTGCTCTGAATTCAACAATGTAACGGCATTATAATCAAGTTAACTGAAGTGTACTCACTCTGCTTAATTTGGTCCAGGCTTCAAATTGTGTGGTCTAAATGGCTAGGGTATTATGGAGATATGCCAAAAAGCCCAAACTCAGTTATCCATATAGTGTAGTAACAAATATTTGAAATTTTTACTGTATCTGGGCCCAGAATGCTCTTTTTATTACGATGACCTATGCCGGCCCAGTACAGCATTTGCTCAGCAGGTCTGTGCTGACAGTTCACCATTTTCCCTACACTTCACCACCACTACCAAGTAGAGTCACTACCTACAAACCTTAGAGATCATCTTCTATGGCCGCCAGGAGTGACATTTATTCAAGCACACACAGATTGCAAACATTTGTAATGTATCCATGCAGCAAGGTGAGCTTATCTATGTTGTGCATCTTATTTACTCGATGGCCTATTTTGCTGCACTTAGTTGCATTCACCTATAGTTTTACTAGCATACGTCAGTTCTGGGCCCCAACACAGTGAGGGCCGGCTGTATTATTGAACTGTAAGATCTGGAAATCAGTGCTCCCACGAAAAAAAAAAAAAAAAAACTGTGGAACACTTACAGAGTGACAATAATTCAGAAGCAATAAAAAAAAAAAAAAAAAAAAAAAATCACCTTTACCGTGTGGCACAAGTCTTACCTTCCATCCTGTAACACTGTATGCTTTTCCTGCACTTCCTATTGTTATAGTCCTTTCCCACATTCCTGGTAAAGTTGCTGGAATAAGAAATACAGGACACTACATTAACTGTTTCAGAATAACAGCAGCATTAGTCAGGAGTAAAACGTTTGCGGTGAATTAATGCGAATTAGGTCACGCATAAATGTGTGCTTTGTTAGGGCAGCCTGTTAAGGCAAATGTCAACGTACCCAAACTGATCCTTGTACATTATATATAATATCTAGATAGATAGATATATATTATATATCTATCTCTATCACACACATATAGTTATAGTGCGTGTCCCTGGCCTAATACAAATTACTTATGCCAACTTTGAAAGCAGCCTTCATGCCAAATCCTCATTATCTTATGAACTGCATTCTGAATCTGAATAAAAATATTGGCTACAAATACTCAGAATTTTACACCAGCCAATGACAGTCAAATTCAAAATAACAAATCGGATTAACCACTTAAGCCCCGGACCAATTGGCTGGCAAAAGACCAGAGCACTTTTTGCGATTTGGCACTGCGTCGCTTTAACTCCCAATCACGCGGTCTTGTGACGTGGCTCCCAAACAAAATTTACGTCCTTTTTTCCCCACAAATAGAGCTTTCTTTTGGTGGTATTTGATCACCTCTGCGGTTTTTATTTTTTTGTGCTACAAACAAAAACGCATTCTTTTTTACTTTTTGCTACAATAAATATCCCCCCCAAAAAATATAAAAAATCTTTTTTTTCCCCTCAGTTTAGGCCAATATGTATTCTTTCTACATATTTTTGGTAAAAAAAAAGCGTTTATTGATTTTATAGGTTTACGCAAAAGTTATAGCTTCTACAAAATAGGGGGTAGTTTTATGGCATTTTTATTATTATTTTTTTTTACTAGTAATGGTGGCGATCAGCGATTTTTATCGTGACTGCGACATTATGGAGGACAGATCGTACACTTTTGGTGCTATTTTGGGACCATTCACATTTATACAGCGATCAGTCTGATTAAAAATGCATTAATTACTGGGTAGACGTGACTGGCAGTGAAGGGGTTACCCACTAGGGGGCGCTGTAGGGGCTAAGTGTATCCTAGGGAGTGATTCTAACTGTGGGGGGAGGGGCTATGTGTGACATGACACTGATCACCGCTCCCAATTACAGGGAGCGGTGATCAGTGTCACTAGGCAGAATGGGGACATGCTTGTTTACATCAGACTCGATGTTTGCGGAACCCGCAATCACACTCACAGAGCTTGCGCCGGGCGCGCCCACAAACCTCTTCTTAAAGGGCAACATACAGGTACGTTACTATGCCTGTACGTGCCCCTCTGCCAACATATATCGGCGTGAGCCGGTCGGCAAGCGGTTAATAGATTAACAACTTTTCTGCAATTCAAATAACGTTTTACAAATAAAAATACTGAACAAAAATGCATATTGAACCTTAAACCTGCCAAATGTTTGTAATATCATATAGCATTCCTGTAGTGTTCACCTCTGGTAAGTGGCTTTAATGCTTCCCCCTTCAGCTCCCAGGGTCTGAATAGTTATTAGATTGATGGTGCTGAACAATGCTACAAAGCCTAACTGGTTCACAATGCATACCCCCCTGCTTGTGGGATGAACATAGAGATATAGATAAGAATTTCAGCATTAGCACTACTTAAAGCAGTATGGTCAAAGTTCCTTTTTGCACTCCTATGATCCGTTTTCAGCAGACTTAGAGCTGAAGCCTGCTTTTGGCTGATGTGACAGAGCTGGTCCAGGCTCTAAAAAGATTGTGATCATATGGTGGGTATGCCGCCACCTGCCTCAGCCTCTCAGTGACCCACAGAGAGCCTGAGCTATCCCCTCCCGCCCCCTCCACAGCCCAGCTCTCCAGTGAGCGCTGAAGGGGAGAGCAGAAAGCCATTGACTGAGAGTCACAGCTCTCTATTCAGAGTGGAGGGGGAGAACTGAGCAATCAGCAGTGTTTGATTACTTGGTTCTTACTACAGAGCCGATGGGGGAAAGATACAGCATCGGAGTGATGCTGAATGCACCTTGATGAGTATAAATGTTTTTAAATCCTGAACTTCCTTTTTAAAGACAAATGTTTTTTCATTACCTACAGAATTGGACTAACTGACATTTTCACATTTGTCAAAGTTGAAATTAAAGCTTCTTTAAGGCATGTGAAAATTCAATAAAAAAAAAAAAACATAACACCAACACACACATTGAGGGTTTAATAGTACTTTAGTGCTGCAAATTGCACTTCATCCCTTAGCTTGTAATTACCTTATTAAAGGTGAACATCAGGAAGCACAAACTGAGGGAAATGATGTGTAAATACTATTACTTTTTGTGGAATCCATAACTGGGAATGCCGCTACTGTCAGGTCACAAGACTTCTATAGGGATAATTACCTCAACAGTCAGATAGAAGAGACAGAACTGATTTGCAACAGTGGTCCCAGTGAAGTATACCAGAGGTTAAAGTGATATTAAAGTGTTATTTAAAAAAAAAAAAAAACTATAAGAGACATGTCATACTTGCCTGCTCTTTTCAGTAGTTTTGCACAGAGAAGCCCAGATCCTCCTCTTCCTGGGTCCCTCACCGGCAGTGCTGGCCCCTCTCTCCTGCCGAGGGCCCCCAGAACAAGCAGCTTGCTAGGGGGTACCTGAACCCAGCCGCTGCTGTGTGTGTCTATGCAGACATGGAGGTGCGGCTCGGCCACACCCCCTTGCTCTCTTTATTGGCTCACTGACTTTGATTGACAGCAAAAGGGAACCACTGGTGCCCGCTGCGGTCTTAGCCAATAATGAGGGAGAATCTCGGACAGTCGAGGCTCTCGTGCAATATTGCTGGGTCTGGATGGGGCTCATATAACTATTAAGGGGGCTGCTGCACACAGAAGGCTTTTTATGTTAATGTATAGAATATGCATGAAGATTAAAAAAAAACTTCTGCATTTAGAACAACTTTAATAGTTTGCAGATTACACTTGCTTCCCCAAACAATGCCATATGTATCCCAGGGTTTTACTCCAAAGCAGTCTGAGGATGATTTTTGTTCCCCATATTCCCCATGGGCAATAAAGTTTATTTTGTTCCAATGTAATATTACAAACAGACAAATTTACTGCATTAGTTTCACAGTACCTATTTTTACATGTCGGCTTCCAGAGAACACCAGCCACTCATAAACTTCATCACTAATACAGAGTGTGTCGTGTTTTATACACAAGTCTGCAATGACCTGTAGTTCTTCTAATGTATACACCTGAAAGTGGAGAACAGGAGAAAATAAAAAATAAAAATGTTCAAATGAAAGTAAAAACCTACACTAAAAAAAAAAGAGTAGGAGAGATACTAAAATGACCTTTGATAGTCCATTCTACGGCCAGTTATGACATTCTAAACCTGGCAAAAAGTCACAATTGCTTCCTTCTATAGGGCATTCTGACCACTGGATGTACTAAAGATCCTTTCCTGCCTGCTGGCTTGCAGACGTTTCTAATGCTGCGTACACACGACAGGACTTTGACGCACTTGGTCTGACAGTCTTCCTGATGGACTTTCAGCGGAGTTCCGACGGACTTTCCGAACAAACGGACTTGGCCACACACAAGCACACCAAAGTCCGATGGATTCGAACGTGATGATGTACGACCGGACTAGAATAAGGAAGTTCATAGCCAGTAGCCAATAGCTGCCCTAGCGTCGGTTTTCGCCCGTCGGAATAACATACAGATGAACGGATTTTTATACCTGACTCGAGTCCGTCGGAAAGATTTGAAACATGTTTTATTTCTAGGTCGTCTGACTTTTGGGGGGGGGGGGGGGTGAGTCCGCTGAAGCCCATACACGATCGTAATATATATTGAAGGGGTTGTAAAGGTAAATGTTTTTTCACCTTAATGCATTCTATGGGAGCTCGCATGAACGTGAGAAGCACCTGCGGGAGCAAGCCGAGACAGCCGCCGAGGGACCCCAGAAGAGCAGGTTCGGGGCCACTCTGTGCAAAACGAGCTGCACAGTGGAGGTAAGTATAACATGTTTGTTATTTAAAAAAAAAAAAAAAAAAAATTCACTTTACAATCCCTTTAAGGCTTACCTGTAGCTACCCAGGATATCTCCTAAACCTGCACGGTTTAGGAGATATCCACTGTCCCATGCATGTGTCGATGTCATGGGCACATGCGCACTGGGGAAAACTGAAGCAATGGCACCTATGTTCCGTTACAGCAGTCCCTGTGGCCATTACTGGAGGCTCCCATGCGCATACGAGGGAGTGTCTTCGTCTCCTCCTCCGGCTGTCGTCCCGGAGTTACTTCAGGGTATCGCGGCTCCGGTGCTGTGATTAGCCGGAGCCGCGATACCCTGAAGTAACTCCGGGACGACAGCCGGAGGAGGAGACGAGGACCGATGCGGGGGCTTCGATCTGAGGTAAGTAATACATAATGAACTAGTATGCTATGCATACTAGCTCATTATGCCTTTTTCTTGCAAGGTTTTTTTTTTCTCTTTTTTTTTTTTTAAGAGGGTTTACTTCCTCTTTAAGTCAGCGTTTTTGTATTGATGGCCACATATGCAATTTTAAGCACGTTCAACCAGTTTACAAACGCAAAAACAACCAAATTCAAACAGACCTTACACCAACACAACTACATCACCTGCAGTTTGTGGGTGGCAATCAAAAGCTGGTTGAAATGGTCTGAAAAGTGTGTGGCCTGCATGAATGTGGGATACATGCCATAACCAACACTTTTCCTATCTGCACCTGGTGCTTTGGGGTAGGGTTTAGAATTTGTAGCAGAAACAGTGACTATTGGAATTACAATGGATGGATCTCACATCCTTAGGATACTACGCAGAAAATGTCTACCAATGGATAGCCTGCGCAAAAAAGAAATAACTGTCTCTTTCAGTGCATTCCTGGTGTTTATGCATTGCTATAGAATCTTACTACTAAAATACAGTACCTACCTTGCCCATAGGATTGTTTGGAGTGTTCAGTATAATGGCCTTTGTCCTGGAACTGAATTTGCTGGCTAGTTCTTCAGGGTTTAAAACCCAGTCAGCACTTGATACTGTTCCTTTTCCACTATCCTTCTGTATATGAAAAGCATAAATATATATACTATACCAAATAAGTATAAGCTAAATACTGTACATAATACACCATATGAACAGAAAAATAAGAATTAAATTTTTTATGTGATGATCATATTTTAAAGCCACAACTGTCCCATAATTTAAGGCATTTAAAGCATTAGTGATTGTAAAAGGAAAAAAAGTTTTATGTAAAAAAAAAAAAAAAAACACGTCATACTTACCTGCTCTGTGCAGCAGTTTTGCACAGAGCAGCCCCAATCCTTCTTTTCTCGGGTCCCCTCCCGGCAATCTGGACCCGTCCACCCTTGCCGAGTGTCCCCATAGAAAGCTGCTTGCTGTGGGGGTACTCGTGTGCGCTTGCTCCCGACCCGACTCTCTGCATCCTTAAGACACAGAGATCGTGGCACAGTCCCGTCCCCCTAGTCCCTCCTCACTGGCTGCGATTGACAGCAGGAGTCAATGGCTCAGCTCTTGTGCACATTGCTGGATCCAGATCAGGTTTAGGCAAGTATTGGGGGGGGGGGGGGGCTCCCAAGGAGAAATCTGTACATGGAAGGGGGGGCCTCCAAGGGGAAAGCTGTACACTGAAGGTTTTTTACCTTCTTGCATAGAAAGCATAAAGGTAAAGAAGATTCAGCCTTTACAACCACTTTAACATGGTCTTCCACTCTCCCGACAGTACACAATGGAGCCAGAGCTTGTTTTTTAAAGTGATAGGATAACACATAGTAATGCTTACCAGTGATCTTCCTCCCAGCTGGTTCCAGTCTGACCGCTGATGTCTCAAAGTAACTTTTCTTGGCAGTCTGCAACCAATCTTGTCACCGCCTGTCTTGCCAGCATCACCACATACAGTGTAGGATCAGCAGAATAGGAAGTGAAAGCTAATAAGAGTGTCAGTCCACATTCCAGCATTGGGAAGGAGTGGACCTGACCGTTGGCTGTGATGGGAATGCGGATTAAGGTAAATATTACTGTGTGTTATCCCATTTTCCTTAAAAGATCAAAATCACTAGAGCCTTAATCTAGTCTGCAGGTAGGGTGTAATTTTTTTTTTTTTTTTTTTAATGCCTGAAATTAGACTTTCCTAATGAGTGTACACATATATGCAGCCTCACGGAAGTGGGTCTCCTGTGGGGCCACATATATGTGCTGCTGTATTTCTGCTGAGAAGTTCCTGTATCGCTGTCAAAACACAGCGCTTGGTCCAAATTAACTATTTAAACATCACTATAGCACGGATATCAGCTTTAATGTTATTGTGAAATTCTATTTCAAAAGAACCTGAGATATTTTCATTTTATAAAATATTATATTGTGAAGCAGGATTAACTACAGGTTGTTGCTGTTTGTTTATTCCTTGGAGACTACAGGTACACCTACTCTGTCTGGGCTAAACAGCCATGAAGCTCAGCATATGAACCATTCTAAAGATGAAAATGTGCCTGCTTCTATCAGGCAACATAGCTATTGAACCAGTAGTTGAGTACATTATATCAGCTATGGCCAGGTCATACGTGAAGCTACTGTATATCATTTCATTCCATGTCAAAGGCCAAAAGCATCCAAATTCACCTTAGTTTAGATGGGCAACATGGCAATGTTATGCAAAATGCTTGAGAGTCTAATTTCCCCTGGTCAGTCAATATGTCATGCCTACACAAGGCTTGTAGCACTTCTCTTGCCCTGAACAGATAAAAGGTAAAGCTGGCTGTAGACGGGTAGAATTGCAAATGAAAGTTCTTAGGAAAAGATTGTTCAAAGAAAATGTATTCCTTTTTCTAATCATTAGCGAGTCAATCAACGTTCATTTTTGACTGCAGAGAGAAGAAAATCTGAGGGAGCGGGATGGAAAATTTTTCTCAAACAAATGAATTTCTAACAGTGCATGTCGTTTTCATTTGGTAAAGTCCATTCATTCCAAAATGAAATGGTTAAAAGTAAAACTAAATCTTGCAAATTACTTTCAAATGTTCTAAGAATGTGCGTAAAAAATGTCCTAAGTCTTTGGAATTTTTATTCTAAATTCTATCCATCTATGGCCAGCTTAAGACTCTCATAATCATGTCAGCCATTTAAGGTGCCTGAAATTCCTACCTCATCTAGGTCAAACAAAGCCTGACCTACAGTCCCATATGTCTACTATACAAAAAGCTTTAAGAAGTGGTTATTTCACCCTGACCACACAGAAGCTGAGATATTAACTACCTTCCGCCCCCAGACACGGCGTGACCCCGATTTTGGTAACGAGTCAATGATGCAGCTCTTTACCCATGTGATCGGCTGTGTCCAATCACAGATGATCGCATGTAATCACCGACAGAGTGTGGGGCGAGGAGAGCCGAACAGCGGCATCTCCTCGCAGGGGAGACTGTACAGGTAATCAGTGCCCTGATTATCAGTGCAGGCCCAGCAGTGCTAATCAGTGACGCCAGTCAGTGCTAATCAGTGACGCCAGTCATTGCTAATCAGTGACGCCAGTCAGTGCTAATCAGTGACGCCAGTCAGTGCTAATCAGTGACGCCAGTCAGTGCCGCCTTTCAGTACCCATCAGTGCTGCCCAGCAGTGCTGCATATTAGTGCCACCTTATTGGTGGCCTTTGGTGTCGCCTCATCAGTGCCCGTAAGTGCTGCCTCATCAGCATACATCAGTGAAGGAGAAAAATTACTTATTGACAAAATTTACTGACAGAAACTAAGAAAAACTTTTTTTTTTTCAAAATTTTCTGTCTTTTTTATTTTTGTTTAGCAAAAAATAAAAGACCCATTGGTGATTAAATACCACCAAAAGAAAGCTCAATTTGTGGGAAGAAAACAATAAATTTAATTTGGGTACAGAGTTGAATGACCACGCATTTGTCATTCAAAGTGTGACAGCGCTGAAAGCTGACCTGGGCAGGAATGGGGTAAAGGTGCCTTGTATTGAAGCAGTTAAACAGTTAGAAGTACTTTGCCTTTGTCATGCAGATACTGAGCCACTGCTCATTTTGTCAGCCATATCATTGCTTTGAAACATCTGCTTTGCCTAATTCACACAGACCCAGAGATACCTGCCCAATTTTTGAACCACCCATTTTTACCTACAAACAGCCACTAAGCCAGTAAATGTGGGGACACGATGAAAAATTAACCTTAACGGCTATTGTCCCTTTCAGAGCGACTGAATCTTTCATAAATTGTAGGCAAAAAAGTAACAGCAATGTTGAATTACAGACAATCTAATTCACAAACTTCAAAAACAGACTTATTTACACTGGCTTAAAAAATACTGCTTCGACGGGAGTTTTGAATTTGCCTGTAGAAACATCTTAAAAGTGGGCGGAAACTCCCATGCATGATTTTTTACCTATAGGTAAGCCTATATTAAGGCTTACATATAGGTACTGTAAATATCTCCTAAACATGTACCGTTTAGGAGATATTTACTGTACATGCAGCCAGTGATGTCACTGAGGCATACTCTACGAAGAAACAACATACTCATGGGGCCTCCGGCAATAGGAGATTATGGGGCCCCCAGGCAATCAGATTATGGGGCCACACAGTATAAACAAACACACACACAGTATACAATCACACAGTATACACAGACATGTTTCTATTGGCTGAGAAGGTACCGGAGAGGTGGGGCAGCTATAATCTCTGGATTTTTAGACCAAAAGGATGTCGGTAAGGGACATTTCAGAGACAGATGTAAAAAAAAAAAAAAAAAAACACAAATTTTTACATACTGTCCCTGGTTTTACTGAGGCTGGCAACCCTGACGGGGCCCCCTAAAGGCAAGGAGCCCTCAGGCAGTGCCCGAGTGGCCCAATGGTCAGTCCGCCCCTGGTCCTGTTCTAAGGCAAGTCTCACATAATGTGCTAGCACATTATGACATTGCCTCTTTTTTTTTTTTAATCCCAGTGTGCATGGAGCCAAAAAACGGTTAATTTAATACTTACATATCTCAGTGGAATGCAGACAGGTGTGGCCCCAGCCATCTTTATCATAGGCTCATAACAGTCATAAAATGGCTCAATAATAATAACCTGTATCATAAAAAAAAAAAGCAGAGAATGGTATTAAATAATAGAGTAATTTTACTTATCAATGCTTAAATCATGGTTACGGATGTATACAAAAGAAAACTACCCCTTTATAAAAAATAATACCTTCTTTAGTAGTCACCTATTTATGGAGGAACTTAAATCTGAACTTCATCTTTTGATCTACTTTACATAGTTCGTTTGGGCCAGCTTGGCCCAAACAAACTCTGTCCCTCACTAACATGTGAGACCACTGGATGTGCGGTATAAACTGCATGTAACTGCGACTATATACAGAATACTGCACTGTGTTCCTGGTTTGGGCCGAGCCTTCCTGTCTCATATCTGGAACACAATAGGATCTATCACAGTGGCACTCAGAGAAAGCAATGTATTCCGATCAATGAATACAAATCTTCCTTGAATTGCATGAGTCAGAGGTTGAGGTGGGCATCAGCCCACCTCTCTGACTTGACAGAATACATTGCTGCCGCACATCCAGCAGCCTCAAATTAGTGAGGGAAAGAGCCCAAAAGGAATTGAGCTTTAAAATCATCAAGTATCTTAATGCAAGAGTAATAGAAATATAAGTTGTGGCTATTTGTTGATATTGTACCGTTCTTAAATTGGAAATAAATAAAAAACCATCATCAAGAGCTGGTGTGCACTAAAGATAATCAGCAGCTATGGCTAACCATCCCATCCATGCGCATGATCAAACTTTATAGTGCTGTTATATTTTACTGCTACCTATAGTGAATTAGTACTAGTTTTGGGCCATGAAGACGGTCAGATGTAAACTGGCAGGAGAGGTGACCTGCAGACATTTCCAATGCCAAATTATTATAGGATAAACAGTAATGCTGCGTACACACGATTGGACTTTCCGGCAGAATAGGTCCGACTAAATCATTCCATCAGATAGTCCGATTTTGTGTGGGATAATCCAATCGTTTGTCTTTAAAAAATTCCGAAGGACCTAGAAATAGAACATGTTTCAAGTCTGTTCGACGGACTAAATTCCTATCGGGAAAACCGTTCGCCTGTATGCTGGTCCGACAGACCAAATATGACGCAAGGGCAACTATTGGCTACTGGCTATTGAACTTCCTTTTCTAGTCCTGTCGTACGTCATCACATTCAAAACGAACGGACTAAAGTCCGTTCGAGTGTGGGCAAGTCCGTTCGTTCGGAAGTCCGTTGTAACTCTGTCGAAAGTCCATCAGGAAGACTGTCGGACCTGACCTGGACCAAAAAAAAATAAAAATAAAAAAAGTCTATAAGAACCTTTATCATTCCATCATACCAACTTGAAAAACACCATGGAAAAAGGAGAATATTGAACACTGCCTCATTAACATACTAACAAAATCTTTGCAGGGAAAGCATTACATACAGTTTGAGCTATTATGTTCTAAAAACAAAACCAACAAAAAACAACAATAACATCAGTTATGTCGTCAGTTGGTACAGCTTTAATATTTTCATGGTGTCCCTATAAGGGTCCTTTCACACGGGGCGGATCAGTTCTGATCCGCCCCGTGGATGTCCGTTTGCTCAGCGGGGATCACTCCGCCGATCTCCGCTGAGCAGGAAGATGACAGGTCTGTCTCCGCACACTGTGCAGGGACGGACCTGTCACAGCGCCGCTCTCCCCTATGGGAGATCGGATGACGACGGACCGCAGTGCCCGTCGTCATCCGATCCGATCCGCAGACGGATGGAAAAATAGCTTTTTCCTCCGTCACACTTTTTCGGATCGGAGCGGGTCGGATGTCAGCGGACATGTCACCGCTGACATCCGACGCTCCATAGAGCTCTATGGAGCACCCGTTCAGGTCCGCCTGAAAAACTGACAGGCGGGCCTGAACGGGACGTTAGTGTGAAAGGGGCCTTAATCCTTTGTCATGCATTCAATTTTTATCTGTAAAACCAAGACTAAACCGCTATAGCTCTCTTTTAAAACACAATAGTTTACACATAAGGACACAAAGTAACATTAAGATGATCACATTTCCATACATAAATAAAAAGGACTTAGGATCTCTAATGCCCTGTACACCCAGTCGGACTTTCCGACGGAAAATGTGCGATCGGATCTTGTTGTCGGAAAATACAATCTTGTGTGGGCTCCATCTGACTTTTTCAGTCGGAATTTCCAACACACAAAGTTTGAGAGCAGGATCTAAAATTTTCCGACAACAAAATCTGATCCTTTAAAGAGGAAGTAAACCCTGATGGGTTTACTTCCTCTTTTATTCATTCCCTGCAAAGGTAAAGCATAATGGACTACTATGCATCGCATAGTAGTCCATTATGTGTCACTTACCTAACACAGGAGCCAGCGAAGTCACCGATGTCCCCTGTAGTCCTGCGCATCCATCTTCTCAGTGGGTCTCGCTGCTCTGCCGCTGTCATTCGGCGAAGCCGCGATGACGTCACTCCCGTGCATGTGAGTTACCACTCGCGGTATATCGCCGTTGACCGTGGCGCACTCAGTGCGCCTGCGCCGTAGACAGCGGTGCCTGTCTTTCGGCAAATATCTCCTAAACCGTGTAGGTTTAGGAGATATTTCTTGGACCTACAGGTAAGCCTTAATCTAGGCTTACCTGTAGGTCAAAGTTAGTTGTAAGGGTTTACAACCACATTAAATTCCAATCGTGTGTAGACAATTCCGACGGACAAAGTGCCATACATGCTCAGAATAAATTACGAGACAAAAGCTATTGGCTAATGGGCCGTTTATAGTCCCATCATACGTGTTGTACGTCACCGCGTTCTGAACGACTAGATTTTCCGACAACTTTGTGTGACCGTGTGTATGCAAGACAAGTTTGGGCCAAAATCGGTCGGAAAAAATGCAATGGATTTTGTCGTCGGAATGTCCGACCGTGTGCATGGGGCATAAAACCAAAATGAAACTCACTTCATCACCTTCTTCTGTAAGCCCCATGATTGCACTGAAAAGGGATCCATAAGCTCCCACTGTCACAAGGATGTCTTTGTTTGGATTGATCTTCCTTCCAGTCACTTTACCATAAACCTGAGAGAGAGCATCTACCAGTGGTGGGTGACCCTATAAAAAAAATAAAATAAAAATTAAAATAAAAAAAGGTATTACAGATGCACTGTAAGTTGTTTGAAATTGCTAGAATTGCAATAGCCAGATCCTGGAAATCTCCTACTGTTCCCATTGAATTGGTTAAAAATAAATTGTCATATATAAATGATTAATAAATGTCTTTCAGCAATAATACTAGACAATTTTATTTTGACAAATTATGGAAATCCTGAATTGACCATTTATTAGATTGTTTAAAATATTACTAATTTGCTTTATACGGATTCTCTAATGTGTGTTCCTTTCTCACTATTTTCCTTTTTCAATTGTTTTCTTTTATTTTCTTTTGTTGAACTTTTCTCCACCCCTTTTGTTTATGTTTGAGATGTTTCCCTCAGGGACAACTTTTCTTTTAGTACAAGATTCTTTGCATTTAAAATACAAAATTCTTTGCATTTAAAATATTTGTGGTTAGATGGTTCTTTGTGATTCTCTACATAATTCTACCAAACTAATGTATTATTTTTGACTATCTTATGCTTGTATGATGGAAAATTGTACTTTGGTCTTTCAAATTTCGTTTTTATTGAAATATCACATAGAAAGGAAAAACTCATTTTACAAAGATATTCAACTAAATGTTACTCTTAATGCAAACACTGAATGCATTAGATCTCAGTTGAGTAACTATATATTTCCATATCTATATAAACACAAGCTCAAAAAAGATGCTGACCATTAAGTAAATTGCTCAAGTGGCCAGAAAAGAATCATCAATTTTAAAGGAATTGTCCATGATAGCTAAAGCCAAGCCGCACTGTGTCCGTATCAATAGTAGTATAAAGCATGGCTCCGGATCGAGCCCACAGGTGTGGCACCATAGGAAGCAGCTTCTTATGGTAGCACACCAAGGTGAGAAGGAGCCAAAAGCACCGGCAGGGGACCCTAGAAGAGGAGGATCGAGTCGATCTGGGCAAGACCATCGCACAGAACAGGCAATTATGACTAAGTATACATATCCCTTAAAATTTTCCACATTTTGTCATGTTGCAACCAAAAATGTAAATGTATTTTATTGGTGTTTTTTTTTTGTGATAGACCAACACAAAGTTGCACATAATTGTGAAGTGGAGGAAAATCATAAATGGTTTTCAAAATATGTGAAAACCATGGCATGCATTGGTTTTCAGGCGCCTTAAGGCTTCATGTACACGGGATGTTTCTACCACTTTCCTGAATGATTTAACTTGACAGATAGTAACCGGCATTAAAAACAGCAGTTTTGCCGCATTTACATGCAGAGTTTAGCAGCGTTTTGTGTTTGGCAAATTTTTTTTTTCTTTTAATATTTTTTCCCTCAAATAGCCAAAAATGCCTGTAAACGAAACACAGCTAAATGCAAGTTACCACTTCCGTCCTGAATGCATTTTTTTGCGTTCTAAAAAATGCTTCTAAACCCAACTGCCTAGAAACTACTATAAACGACCCTGTGTATTGATAAGATAACAGAGGAGAGTTCAGGAGCAGCTGAAAAAAAACCCCCACTCCTAAATGTCCGTTTACCAGCAGCAGTGTACATGAGGCCTTACTCTGATATCCCTAACTAAAATCTAGTGGAACCAACTGCCTTCAGAAGTCACCTAAAGCTTCATGTACACGGGACGTTTCTCAACCTCTCCTGAACACTGGAACATCACAGCTAGTAATCCATGTTTAAAAAAAAGTAGCGTTTACAAGCCACATTTAGCTATGTTTGCGTTCAGTGCGTTCAGGATCGTTTACTAACGATAACCCTCCCAAATGATTAGAAAGCACTAAAAACAAAGTATTTAACTATTTCAGCCATTCTGTGAGAGAATATTGTGAGTAGCAGCTAACAAGGCAGTGTGCTTATAGGTTTTTCTCCGCTGTCTTCTCCCTCTGTTCTTCCGATGTGGACTCAGCGCTCTCTCCCACTCTAATGCCGGATGCGCGGTGTGCCACTACTTATATAGGCATAGAGCAAGGTCACCAGAGGTCCGCCCCTTATTACGTCACTGCCCATCCTGCCCCAGGCAGTGACGTTATAAAGGGTGGGACCTCCAGAGTCGGGTCAACATCAGAAGAAGAACAGAGGGAGAAGACCCAGCAAAAGAGCGAAAGGATAGCGGAGAAGATCCAGAGAGGGGACAGAGGGAGAAGAACCGGAGAAGGCTAGAAAACATCAGCAGGAGGCAGAAGAGTCAGAAAGGGGAGAAGTAGGAAGAGATGCCGGAAATGCCTTAAAGCAGAGTTCCACCCAAAAATGGAACGTCCTCTTTAAGGGAGGTGACTCCCTGACATGTCACATTTGGTGCCTGTCACAGCGTACGGCTTGTGCATGCACAGTGGGAGCCCGGCTGTGAAGCCATAGGCTGCATGTTGAGGCCTGTACGGTTCAGGAGGGGGCACTCTCTCGTTCTCACCCCCTTTCCTGACCTACCGGGCTGTGTGCTCGGATACGTTTCTGGTATGGATTCTGGGGGGGGCCCCAACATTGTTTTTTCAGCACGGGGTTCCCCTTTAAATCCATACCAGACCAAAGAGTCTGGTATGCTTTTAGAGAGGGAACCCATGCATTTTTTTTTTTTTAATATGGCGTGGAGTTCCCTTTAAAGATTCATATCAGACACAGTGAAACAAGATATGTAAAACAAAACTAATGATATAAATCATCTAGTTTGGGGACAGCAGCTCATTAATTACTACACTTTTATTTTTATATTAAATACATTTTTAACTTTAATTTTTTGGCTCGAGATACACTTTACTTTTCACATACCAGGCACAGTGCCTGGTAAAGTCGTGGATCAAAGTCAGATCCAAAGTGGTACGACTGTCATGCTGTACCAGTGTGAACCCGGCCTCAGAGGTATGTTAGAGAATCTTAGTGAACAAACAGCATCATGAAGGCCAAAGAACACACCAGACAGGTCAGGGATAATTTTGGAAAAGTTTAAAGCATGGTTAGGTTATAAAAAAAATCCCAAGCTTCGAATATCTCATAGAGCACTGTTCAATCCATCATTCTAAAATGTAAAAAGATTATGGCACAACTGCAAATCTACCAAGACATAGCCATCCACCTAAAAACCGGCAGGCCGGGCGAGGAGAGCATTAGTCAGCGAAGCGGTCCATGGTAACTCTGGAGGAGCTGCAGAGATCCACAGCTCAGGTGGGAGAATCTGTCCACAGGACAACTATTAGTCGTGCACTCCACAAATCTATCCCTTATGGAAGGGTGGCAAGAAGAAAGCCATAAGAGCTCCCATTTGCAGAGAAGCCATGTGGGGGACACAGCAAACATGTGTAAGCCCTTGTACACACAGACAGACATTCCGATGGAAAATGTCCAATCGGACTATGTTGTCGGATAATCCGACCATGTGTGGGCTCCATCGGACTGTTTTCGTCGGAATATCCGACCGACAAAGTTTTAGAGCTGGGCTATAAAATTTCCCGACAACATGGTCCGATCGGACTTTGTCTGATCGTTTGTAGAGAATTACGATCGGACAAAGTGCCACGCATGCTCAGATCAAATTCCTAGACCAAAGCTATTGGCTACTAGCCTGAACGTAGTCCCATCGTAACAAAATAACGTCATCACGTTTCGAACGATCGGATTTTCCGACAACTTTGTCCGACTGTGTGTATGCAACACCAGTTTCGGACAAAATCCGACGGACTTTGTTGTCGGAATGTCCGACCGTGTGTACAAGGGCTAAGAAGGTGCTCTGGCCAGATGAGACCAAAATTTAATTTTTAGGCCTAAAAACAAAACGCCATGTGTGGCGGAAAACCAACACTTCACATCACCCTGAATACACCATCCCCACCATGAAACATGGTAGTGGCAGCATCATGTTCTGGGGATGCTTTTCTTCAGCAAGGACAGGGAAGCTGGTCAGAGTTGATGGAAAGATGGACGGAGCCAAAAACAGGGCAATCTTAGAAGAAAACCTCTTAGATTTGGCAAAAGACTTAAAACTGGGGCTCACCTTCCAGCAGGACAATGACCCTAAACGTACAGCCAGAGCTACAATAGAATGGTTTAGATGAAAAGCCAAAATACAATTGAGAACCTGTGGCAAGACTTGAAAATTGTTGTTCACAGACGCTCTCCATCCAATCTGACAGAGCTCGGGCTAATTTGCAAAGCAGAATGGGCAAAAATGTCGTTCTCTAGCAAAGTTGGTAGAGGCAGCCCCAAAAGACTTGCAGCTGTAATTGCAGCAAAAGTTAGTTCTACAAAGTTTTGATTAGGGGGGTTGAATACAAATGCACACCACACTTTCACATATTTATTTGTAAAAAATGTTGAAAACTCTTTATCATTTTCCTTCCACTTCACAAGTATGTGCCACTTTGTGTTGGTCCATCACAAAATCCCAATAAAGTACATTTATGTTTTTGGTTGTAACATGACAAAATGTGTAAATTTTCAAGGGGTATGAATACTTTTCCAAGGCACTGTATATATTTATTTTAACTTTACAACCACTTTAACTCTTCTCTATAGATCGTCATACATAACCTAGTATTTTTTCTTCAACCAGAATGACAGGTTACATTTCAAACAGCATCTTTATATGCAACATAACATAATAAAGGGTAAAATAAGAAGGCTATGGCACGAATAGCAGACACAAATTGTCTGCATTTATCTATATTATATAGAAAAGCTGTGATTTCATGTTTCAAAAGAGGATTTAGGGGTCCCGTGAAACTCCAGAACAAGCTTTGAAACTGAACAGTTTTACACATCACCTGGTTATAGTGACAGGCCATTAGAAGTAAATGGAAACTATAATGAGCTCACCCCCACTAAGTATTGTGATATACTGATATGACATTGTATGCTTTAACATAGGTATGACTGCAAGAAGCAAAATGGTCTCTAGTCTAGAATGGTTCCAATTGCTCTGAATCTATATTTGGGTTTATCTATCAACATTCATTGAAATGGTGCCTAGCATAGTGCTTCTTTCTCAAACTGGCACCCAAGCGTTTCTTTTATGGTATCACAATTCTAAGATGAAGATGATAAAACTGAACTTAAACAGTAATACATTGATTGTGGGCAAAGGGAACAAATCAATCAATCATAAACATAAGCTTTTGTGCTTTTGGCTAATATATAAAAACTCTACTGTTAATGATCCCCTTTTCCTTCTACACCAGTGATTCTCAACCAGGGTTCAGTGGAACCCTAGGGTTCCTCCAGAGGTTGCTAGGGGTTCCTTCAGCATTGGGCAATTTCTGCCTCTCAGATAAGTTCCCACTGACACCATTGATCTTTTTAGCTACCTGTAACGAGGTAATTCTTCCCAATGACCACAAGTGTAAGGACCATTCTTCCCACTGACCATCACACTAATGTATCATGAGTTGTAGATTTCAAATTTTTAGCAGGGGTTCCCCGAGACCAGAGAACTATTTCAAAGGTTCCTCTGTGTTGAAAAGGTTGAGAAAGGCTGTTCTACACTGAGCAACAGTCTAACTACTGGGTATTGTTAGGAAAAAAAACCATACTTACAAAGCCACGTGTGTACTGATTCAGTCTGTCCACAGCTGACACTTGAGCGAGACCTTCTTTGACATAAGATGGAGGAGGTAGATCTGGAAACCCCTGACCAAGATTGACTACAGAGGGATCTGCACTAAGGGCTGTAAACTCAACCCTGTAAAGATACAAAACAAGCGTTACCCTGATAAAAGCAAGGAGACACACGTTTTTATTTATAAACTATACAAGTCTCAGGGATGAATTCACCTATATTTAAAAAATTGCCTCCCTGACAGGCTTTGTAGAAAAAATATTAACACATAAAACCACCTCATCTCCTTCTGTCCAGCGTTGTCCCCCATTGACTCAAATTCTTTGTGTATCAGATGCCTGGTATCACCCAAACTACTTCTGAGTCATGTACACACTAAATGTAATTAGAGTGCCATCAAGCTGGCCTAGGCTGACAGCAACAAGAAGAGGAAAGACCTATGCCATCATGCAAGCTTTACTGATTTATGTACTTACATATTGTTACATTCAGTATCTCACAAAAATGAGTACACCCCTCACATTTTTATAAATATTTTATTATATCTTTTCTTGTGACAACACTGAAGAAATTACACTTTGCTAAAATGTAAAGTAGTGAGTGTACAGCTTGTATAACAGTGTCAATTTCCTGTCCCCTCAAAATAAGGCAACACACAGCCATTAATTTCTAAACCACTAGCAACAAAAGTGAGTACACCCCCTAAGTGAAAATGTGCAAATTGGGTCCTAATTAGCCATTTTCCCTTCCCCCGATGTCATGAGACTCATTAGTGTTACAAGGTCTCAGGTGTGAATGGGGAATAGATGTGTTAAATTTTGTGGTATCGCTCTCACGCTATAATACTGGTCACTCAGAATTGCAACTCATGGCAAAGAACTCTGAGCATCTGAAAAAATAATTGTTGCTCTACATAAAGATGGCATAGGCTATAAGAAGATTGCCAAGACCCTGAAACTGAGCTGCAGCACGGTGGCCATACAGAGGTTTAACAGGACAGGTTCCACTCAGAACAGGCTCCGCATGATCGACCAAAGAAGTTGAGTGCACGTGCTCAGCGTTATATCCAGAGGTTGTCTTTGGGAAATAGACGTATGAGTGCTGTGCCAGCATTGCTGCAGAGGTTGAAGGGGTGGGGTCAGCCTGTCAGTGCTCAGACAATACGCCACACAATGCATCAAATTGGTCTGCATCCAAAAGGAAGCCTCTTCTAAAGATGATGCACATGAAAGCCTGCAAACCAAGATAAACGTATTTGGTTCAGACGGTGTCAAGTGTGTGTGGCGGCAACCAGGTGAGGAGTACAAAGACAAGTGTGTCAAGCATAGTGGTGGGGGTGTCATCGTATGGGGCTGCACGAGTGCTGCCGGCATAGAGGAGCTACAATTCATTGAGGGAACCATGAATGCCAACATGTACTGTGACATACTGAAGCAGAGCATGATCCCATCCCTTCGGGGACTGGGCCATAGGGCAGTATTCCAACATAACAACCACAAACACACATCCAAGATGGTCACTGCTTTGCTAAAAATTCTGAGAGTGAAGGTGATGGACTGGCCAAGCATGTCTCCAGGCCTAAACCTAAATGAGCATCTGTGGGGCATCCTCAAATGGAATCGGGAGGAGCGCAAGGTCTCTAACATCCACCAGCTCTGTGATGTCGTCATGGAGGAGTGGAAGTGGACTCTAGTGTCAGCCTGTGAAGCTCTGGTGAACTCCATGCACAAGAGGGTTGGGACAGTGCTGGGAAATGATGGTGGCCAAACAAAATATTGACAATTTGGGCCCAATTTGGACATTTTCACTTAGGGGTGTACTCACTTTTGTTGCCAGAAGTTTAGACATTAATAACTGTGTGTTGAGTTATTTTGAAGGGACAGCAAATTTACACTGTTATACAAGCTTTACACTCACTGCTTTACATTGTAGCAAAGTGTCGGATTTCTTCAGTGTTGTCACATGAAAAGATAATAAAATAAATTTACAAAAATGTGAGAGGTGTAAAAAAAAAGGAAGTAAGATATGGACTATCTAGTTCAACCCAAAAAAAAAAAAAATCATACAATCCCATATACACAATCTTAAACCCACAGTAGATGCAGAGGAAGGCAAAAAACCCCAGCAAAGCATGATCCAATTTTCTACAATAGGGGAAAAATTCCTTCCTGATCCCCCAAGAGGCAATCGGATATTCCCTGGATCAACTTTACCTATAAATACATGTCAGTAGCCAGTTATATTATGTACACCTAGGAAAAAATCCAGGCTTTTTTTTTAAAGCAATCTACTGAGCTGGCCAGAACCACCTCTGGAGGGAGTCTATTCCACATTTTCACAGCTCTTACTGTGAAGAAACCTTTCCATATTTGGAGATTAAATCTCTTTTCCTCTAGGACGTAAAGAGTGTCCCCATGTCATTTGTGATGACCTTAAACTGAATAACTCAACAATAAAGTTCACAATATGGACCCCTTATGGGTTTATACATGTTGACCATACCCCCCCCCCCCCCTTAATCTCCTCTTCTCAAGAAAGAATAAATTCAGTTCCTCTACTCTTTCCTCACAGCGGACCTCCTCCATGGCTCTTATCAGTTTGGTTGCCCTTCTCCACACTTTCTACAGTTTCCCAATATCCTTTTTGAGAACAGGTGCCCGAAACTGAACTGCATATTCCAGATGACGTCTTACTAATGATTTGTACAAATATCTCTGATGTCAACGGCAGCCAAGTTTTCTGAAGCCACTTCAGGGGTTAGGTCAAATGTTAAAGTTTAAAGTTGAGGGTGGTTAAATGTTAAAAGATTTGTTAAGTGTTCAGCTAGGGGAATGTTAAAGTGAACCTGTGCCGAGACTTTGGACATTAAAACTATTCCTAACAAGTGGTAAAACAGCTATAAAACAAGCCACCCCTGACCCCACAAGCTGCTTTTAACATAAGGTTATTCTTTCTCAAAGATCACAAGAAAGACTCTAGAGTTTGGTCATACAATTCAAAGCTATAATAGAATTAGCACCTGAGAGTTAAAATGTCTAGCGTTTGGTTTTCAGGATGTTCCTAAGGTAAGCCATAGACGCTTAAAATCTTGGCTACTTCAGCAGAAACTGGTCGAGATTCGAACCCTGTATGGGTGGGCTGAATATACCAAGTTGATCGATCAACTTGGGTACAACTAGCCTTCTGGATTTTACATGTAATCATCGCTAGTGGCTGGAATGCTGTATATATATAAAATCATACCCCTCCCATCCAAACTCTCAGGAAATCAGGAAGAGAATTGCAAATGTGGGGATTCGCCATGACGGTGATCATTGGACCAGATCCGATAGGATGCAGGATCAGTGTCTCTGCATGCACACATATTGTATCCTGCCCCTTGGCCATCACTTAATGCCTTTAATGGGTCATTTAAGGATGGGTAAAAGAAGGCTTAATTTTGACTATCTCCATGCTAATACAGTGATAGAGCAATGATGCCTGTTCACAGTTACACACAGCATCCAAATGTATGTTGCTAAAGTCAGATCACTTAGTTAATAATAGATTACTGCACTTTACATTTTGCTTTCAACACACACCTGTTTAAAAAGCCAAATTAAATGTGGAGTAGGTGGAAATTACATACTAAGACATTTAATAATACTGTATAATTTAACAGGATAACAGCTTTCAAGAATAATAGTGGGAACATCTATAAATGGTTTGATTAGATTAACTGCCTTTGTGGGGTTTTTTTTTACCAGCAGATGGTAGTATTGAGTTTGAACTCAATCACAGTCTAGTGTGATCATCAACATACATACTCTAATATAAAATTCAGTATATATTAAGCAATCAACTAATAGGAGTCTAATGTGGCAAACGGAAATAATAGGATTTTTTTGTCATACTTACCTGTAAAATACTTTTCTTTGAGTACATCATGGGACACAGAGTCGGGCTAATATTCATTACCTGCTGGGACATCCCAGAGCAAGCCTTGAGGGGAGGGAGACACCCTGCCAAGCAATAGCCATCTGACCTTATACAGCAGCCCTCAGTAGACTGCGGCCAAAAGCCAAATCCTCAGCTGCTCTTACATCCACTTGATAAAATTTTGTGAATATATGCACTGAAGACCAGGCCTTACAAATCTGAGCCACGGATAACTGATGGCGAAGAGCCCAGGAGGCTCCTACATCCCTGGTAGAATGAGCTCTCACCCTAAAGGGAGGAGCTTTAGGTTTCAGACCGTAGGCCTGAATGATCAATTGACAGACCCAATTGGCAATGGAAGTCTTGGAAGCTGCCTGCCCCTTCTTAAGTCCTTTTGGTAAAAAAAAAAAAAAAAAAAAGTCTGATCCTCAAATCTCCGCAGATCTAGACAAATAAACCTTGACTGCCGTGACAACGTCCAAGCAGTGCAGTCGCCTCTTCCACCAAACAAGGCTGAGAGGGAAAAAGGCAAAATAATGTCCCGATTAAAATTAAAGGCCGACACCACTTTTGGCAAAAAAGGATGGAACAGGTTGTAACACAACCCGTGGTAAAGGCTCAAGTACGGTTCCTTGCAAAGGGCCCCCAAATTCGACACCCTTCTAGCTGAAGTGATAGCCATCTGGAAGGCTAGCTTGCATGATAGCAAGTCTAGTGGAATTTCCCTGAGAAGTTCAAATGGTTGTTTCTGTAACATAGACACCACCAAGTTCAAGTCCCAAGGACACATAGGTGACCTAATGGGGTGAAGCAAGCGAGTTGCCCCCTGCATAAAAGGTTCAGACCAGTGAATGGGAGGCTAAAAGGCCTGTGGTGGAGTAGACACCACTGGTCCCGAGATGCCACAGTCCTTTAACACCCTGGCTTCAATAGCCATGCCATCAAATTTAGACTGTAAATTGGGGTAAAATATAGGACCTGCAGACAGTAGATCGGGGGCGATGTGGAAGCGTCCATGGCCGTCTTTTGTCAGTCTCACAATCTCCAGGAACCAAGGCCTTCTGGGCCAGGCTGGTGCCACCAGAATAACTGGAACCCCCTCTCTCTCCGAATCCTGCACAACAAATGTGGAAGGAGAGGGATCAGAGGAAAAGCACAAACCAGGGAGTACTGGCTCCATGGAACTACCAGAACATCTGCTCCAATTGTGAGAGGATCTCTTGCTCGGGACACAAACTGCTGTAGCTTGTTGAACCTGGATGCCAGTAGGTCGACTTCTGGCCATCCCCAATGTTGGCAAATTTCATGGAACACAGCTGGATTTAGGGACCATTTCCCTGGGCAGATCTGCTGCTGAGATAATCTGCCTTCCAGTTCTCTACTCCCGGGATATGAACTACCGATAGAATTAGCACATGTCCCTCTGCCCAGGCTAGTATGTGGTTCACCTCCTTCAGAGCTGAATGACTCCTGGTACCGCCTTGGTGGTTTATATAGGCCACTGCAGTGGCATTGTCAGACTGAATCCTAATTGGCTAGTCCTGAAGCTCCACCATCCATGACCGTAGGGACAGTCGTACTGCCCCTAATACCAGGATGTTGATGGGCAGGATCTGTTCTGTCCTTGACCATTTTCCTTGAGCCGTGAGCCCCTCTAGGGTCGCTCCCCAGCCTGAGAGAGACTGGCATCTGTAGGTCAGCACTCTCCAAGTTACCAGGAGGAAGGATCTTCCCTTTCGCAGGTTCTGATCCTGGAACCACCAGTTTAGGCTTAAGCATGCCCGAGGAGATAAGAAAATCCATGGCTTGTCCTCTCTGTTCCAAGCCAATAAGATGTCTTGTTGTAGAGGCCTGGAATGGAATTGGGCATAGGGCACCGCCTCGAAGGAGGAAAACAGAAGACTCATACAGCCTGGAGAGTAGTCTGGTGCCCCTTACCTTACGCACCTGATTCTTCAGGGCACAGATCCTTGCGGGTGGCAAGAATACTCTTTCTTGGACCGTATCTAGGATCAGACCCAAATATTTCTGATCCAGTCTAAGCTTTTCAAATACCGCACTGTGCTCTGTGTTATGCTCTGTTCTAGAGTCTGTAGTGCCACGTACACACAATCAGAAATTTGGCCAGCAAAAGACCGATGAGAGTTTTTGGTCAGAAAATGCAACCACGTGTATGCTCCATTGGACATTTGCTGGCTGAATTCCAGCCAAAGATTGATTGTCATTTTTTTCGGTCGGAAAAAGTTCCGATTAGAAATTCCGCTCATGTGTACGGGACATAAGGAGTGATCTCTGAGCAGGAGGTCATCCAGATACCCAAGCACCAGGATCCCATTGGTCCTTAAAAGACCCAGTATTGGTGCTAGGACCTTTGTGAACACCCGGGGAGCTGTAGCAAGCCCAAAGGGTGGAGCCACAAACAGAAAATGACGTTCTTCTACTGCAAATCGCAGGAACCTCTGATGAGGCTGAAAGATAGGTATGTGTAAAATACGTGTCTTTTATATTGATGGAGGATAAAAAGTCTTCCATCTGGAGCGAGGCTACAACTGAGCAGACAGATTCCATCCAAAAGGATTGGATTAGTAGATACTGGTTCAGGGATCTTAGGTCCAAAAATGGGCCTTGTGACCCAGTTTGGTTTTTAAACTGTATAACAGGTTCGCTCTTTTGGGTATAGAGGAACCTGTACAAGCACTCCTTGATGCACTAAATTATGTAGTGCCTGAAGCAATACGTCTTTTATAGAGGATCCGAGGGAATGCTGGATCTTATAAAAACTTCTGCAAGGGAACCCCCGCAACTCCAGCTTGTAACCACAGGATATAATGATTGGAGGTGACCCACATGTCCTGAATTATCATTCTCCAAATGTCCGCAAAGAACAGCAGCCTTCCCTCCCACCCGATAGAGTGGGGGTGTCCCATCAAAAGCATTTTCTTGCGCTGGTCTTGTGGCTTGCCCCTGGCCCTAGTGCCCTGTTGGCGGCGGAATTGCCTTGGCGCTGAGACATTTAAGGAAGCAGTCCCTGAAGTTTTAAACGAGGGACGCCTAGTGCTTTTCTTCACAGGAAGTAGAGAACTCTTCCCTCCAGAAATCTTTTGGATATATTTGTCCAAATGATCACAAAATAAAAACATTCCCCATGAAAAGGGAGACCTGACAATAACTTTTCACATGAAGCTCAACTGACCAGTTCTTAAGCCACAAAAGTCTCTGCATATGTACAGACAACAGCCAAACGAGAAACCTGCTGTATCGAATCCTTTAAAAGGCATCAACAGCAAAACACAGTACTCAAGGAATATCTGTCTTATTTTCAGCAAGATCATCCTCCTGGTTAGGCCTATCAGGCTGTTTGACCTGATAATTTACAGAGTGGCAGATAACAATTGCTGCAAACAGCTACAATTTCTTGTAAACAGGGTTTGTCTACCAGATAAGTTAAGTTATTGTTTAAGGAAGAGACTCAGTCACCAGGGGGGCTCATTCACCTCTGCAAGAGGCAACTTAAAAGCAGCACAAAGCATTTTGGCCAGAGTCAGGATGAAAAGCCTCTGCGACTGAGAGGCAGACAGCAACTGGATATCTTCTTGTCCAGAATCCTGAGCTTTTAGCTCTTCCCCATCCTCAGCCCATTCCTGCTCCAAAACTAGGAGACTCCAGGGAGGGGGATCTGTCACGCTTTTTGCCACCCTGCGGGATGGAGGCAATCCTGCGCTTTAATCCGGCTAGAGCCAAGGACAGTTCATCCTTGTGATAAAGGGTGAAGCAGAAGCGTTGACTGTAGGCACAAAATCAGATAGGCGCAGTTGCTCAGATTGCCGGAAGCCTCAGGTCTTTCAGGGGATACAACACTAGGGATACGACTAGGTTCATTAGGAACTACTGGCGACATAAGTACGCCCTTCCCTGTAGTGTTAGTCCCACTCCTCTTTTTTGAAGACACTTACTAGCCACAAAAAAAAAAGAAAAAAAAAAAAAGGAGTACTTGGATGTAGTATTAAAACACCTCAGAAGGGACACCCTTTAATAGGGCTCACCAAGACCCTATGCAACAATCCTGCTAAGCAACACTTGGTGACTCACGTGACGCGGGTAAGGAGAAATGAACCACTGAAAGTGCCTGTTCAGAGTCTCTGTATCCCACAGCTACCTTCTGGAAGCCGGCATGCTTGGCATATACAGCTTAAATAAGCTGGCTGTGCGCCAGAACGTTCTGTGCATGCGTTCGCATGTACATGCGTGGTGCTGGCGAACAGGCATGGCTGTATTCAGGTACGACGCAAATCTTCATGCGCCCAGATAAAGGCCACTGTGCATGCGCCATGGCTGCCAAGCTGCTAAGACCAGAGGCGCTTCTGCAAATGCACGTGCGCCATGGCCACCGAGCAACAAGTGCGGGGGTTGGGAGGATGGAGTGAGCGCCCCCACCCCCTGAACTATACCAGGCCGCTTGCCCTCAACATGGAGACAAGGTGCTTTGGGGGCACAAGCCTCTTCCCGACAAAGCTGGCCATTGGTTGTCAGGGTCTGCGGGCGGGGGAGCTTATCGGATCGGAGATCCTGACCCCCCCCCCCCCCCCCCCCGCCATTCACCCAAAAAAAAAAAAAAAAAAGAGTTTGACAATTCCTTTATTAAAGAAGAAGAAGAAAAAAAAAAGTGTCCCGCGATGTGCATCCATCTAAAATGACACCGCCAGATGGACCCGAAGAATAGAAACAAAAATGAAAAAGCTCTGCCTCGATGGGAGGCCTCTCAGCGACTGTGGTCTCTTGAGCTGTGACAGCTGTTCTTTAGGCAAGGGTGGGGCCACCCGGTGATGCAACAGAGTGACCCTGCCACTTCTGATGTCATTTGATGCCAGACAGGGTTATCCGGTTAAGTCAGCGGGTGGCCCCACCCTTGCCTATATAAGAGCTGTCAAAGGGAAAAGACAGCAGTCAGCGGGAGCACTCCCATGGAGGCGGAGTTCTTTTTTTTCTATTTTTCGGGTACGTCGGGTGGCGTGATCGATGATGGATGTACATAGCGGGACATTTAAAAAAAATAAAAATAATAATAATATAATATATCTATTTATAAAATGTCTATACACTTTGACTCAGTTATTAAGTCTATTCAATGACATGTACTGTCATTGACACACTATATATATTACCATTATGTTTTTATCACTTATAGATAACAATAGAGTTTATAGTCTACCAACGGTACTCCTTTCAGTGGGTGATCAGGCATTAAAAGTTGGCGTTTCTTCCAGTTAGGGCCCTGGTGCCCAATTATTTGCTCTGATATCATTCAGCATAGCTTGGTTTATGAGTCTCCTAAGCTTTGGAGCCAGAGCCCACCGGTTGAGAATTTTCTGTTACACTCCTTGGATGCACCTATGTATATATGTATTTATTCAAACTAGTTTTTTGTATTTTCTTTTTATTTTGAGATTTGTATAAATATATACTTTTATATCTACTTAGAGAAAAAATGTCCATGCATGTTCCTGAGGAAGCCGCATGGCAAAACACGTTGAACTCATGTGTGGGAAAACTGAACAGACATGTGGATACACTACATAGAATAAGTGACGTCTGTTCCTTTCTATGTGACTATTGTCTGTCCTTTTTTATGTTGTAATAAAATGAATTTTTTCATACTTTGTTGCTACATATTAATTCTATTATATTAAGCACCCACAAAGTCCCATACTGCCAATTTGGTTTTTCATTTCTAAGATAGAAGCTTTGACTCTTCATATCCCCTCAGAAGTTCTAGCCTCCTTACAGCCAGGGGCGTAACTAGAAATCACAGGGCCCCATAGCAAAATGTTGTATGGGCCCCCCCCCCCCCCACAAAAAAATAATTAACTAATGCCATTGAACAACAGACTACCACATCCATGTGGCACTGTACCCAGGCAACGGCTTATATTAATTTTGAACAACAAAGTATGCAGTATACTGTATGCAGCCCCTGAAGGGAACACATTGCTGACCTCCATGCCTTCTAACCAATTTCTGTTCTGTTATATAAAACAAAATAGTTCAACTCACCATAATGCAAAATCAGTGGGATCCCTGAGCGTGTCACTTGCCATCATCGCCTGCCACCAGATGCAGATTTTAACTTGTCACACGTTGCAGAATATCACCTGCCACATGTTGCGGATTGTCCTCTTGCCACATCCCAGATTGTCACATGCCACGTCACTTGCCACGCATTATGGATTGTCACTTGTCACATCACCTGCCACACGTTGCGGATTGTCCACTTGCCACGTCGCCTGCCACCAGGTGCAGATTGTCACACGTTGCAGAATGTCACCTGCCACATGTTGCGGGTTATACACTTTCCACGTCCCAGATTGTCCCTTGCCACGTCCTAGATTGCCACTTGCCACACATTACAGATTGTCACTTGCCACGTCCTAGATTGACACTCGCCACACATTATGGATTGTCACTTGCCACACATTATGGATTGTAACTTGGCACGTCCTAGATTGTCACCTGCCACACATTATGGATTGTCACTTGCCACGTCCTAGATTGTCACTTGCCACACATTATGGATTGTCACTTGCCACATCCCGGGTTGTCACTTGCCACGTCACCTGCCACACATTACGGATTGTCACTTGCCACGTCACCTGCCACACATTACGGATTGTTACTTGCCATGTCACGGATTTTCACTTGCCACGTCCCCTGACGCATATTACGGATTGTCACTTGCCACATCCAGGTTGTCACTTACCACATCACCTGCCACACATTACGGATTGTCACTTGCCATGTCCCAGGTTGTCACTTGCCACGTCACCTGCCACACATTATGGATTGTCACTTGCCACGTCACCTGCCACACATTACGGATTGTCACTTGCCATGTCATGGATTTTCACTTGCCACATCACCTGCCACATATTACGGATTGTCACTTGCCACATCCAGGTTGTCACTTACCACATCACCTGCCACACATTACGGATTGTCACTTGCCATGTCCCAGGTTGTCCCTTGCCACGTCACTTGCCACACATTACGGATTGTCACTTGCCACGTCACTGATTTTCACTTGCCACGTCACTTGCCACGTCACGGACGTGTGGCGGCGTGCAGATGGGAAGTAAACAGGAGGACGTCCAGAGACGCCCTCCCGGCAGTTAGCGTCCGCCCTGTAGCCGTCTTTTGGCTATAGCGTGGGCGCGAAGTGGTTAAGGGGAGAACAAAGCCAATTTTTTTTAAAAAAATTGCCCTACCCCCGAAAATGACAAGCGAGCGCCCCCCCCCCCCCGAACCGCTCCAGGCCACATGCCCTTTGGGGCCCCCCAATGCACCTTGTCCCTATGTTGATAGGGACAAGAGCCTCCTCCTGATAACCCTGGCCATTGGTTGTCGGGGTCTGCGGGTGAAGGGACTTATCGGAAACTGGAAGCCCCCTTTCACAAGGTGACCCTCAGATCCCCCCCCCATGTGAATGGGTATCGGGAACATTGTATTCCTACCCAGTCACAAAAAAAATAAAATAAAAAAAAGTGTCCCGCGATTTCCATCCATCTTCAATCACGCCACCTGACGGACCCGAAAAGTAGAAAAAAAAAAATCTGAAAAAGCTCCGCCTTGATGGGAGGCCTCCTGGAAACTGCTTTTTTTTTGCTTTGACAGCTCTTATATTAGGTAAGAGCGGGGCCACCCACTGATGTAACCGGATGACCAAGGAATTCCACATCCTTGCCGCTCTTACAGTAAAGAACCTTCTACGTAGTTTATGGTTAAAATGCTTTTCTTCTAATTTTAATAAGTGGCCACGTGTCATATTAAACTCCCTTTCGCGTAAAAGTTTTATCCCTATTGTGGGGTCGCCAGTATGATGGTATTAGTAAATTGAAATCATAGTAGTTGCCCACCCCATTCATTTGTTCAGATGTTTCTGCAAGGTTTCCACATCCTGCGGAGAGGTTATTGCCCTGCTTAGCTTAGTATCGCCCGCAAATACAGAGACTGGACTGTCTACTCCATCCTCCATGTCGTTTATGAACAAAACAAATAGAATTGGTCCCAGCACAGAACCCTGGGGGACCCCACTACCTACCCTTGACCATTCTGAGTACTCCCCAATTATCACCACCCTCTGAACTTGCCCTTGTAGCCAGTTTTCCATTCATGTAATTACCCAATTGTCCATGCCAACGGACCTTATTTTGTACAGTAAACGTTTACGGGGGAACTGTGTCAAATGATTTTGCAAAATACAGATACGCCGCGTCTACGGGCCTTCCTTTATCTAGATGGCAACTCACCTCCTCATAGGAGGTTAATAGATTGGTTTAGCAAGAACGATTCTTCATGAATCCATGCCGATTACTGCTAATGATAGTTTTCATTACTAAAATCTTGTATATAGTCCCTTATCATTCCCTCCAAGAGCTTGCATACTATTGATGTTAGCTCAACTGGTCTAATTCCCCGGGATGTATTTTGGGCACTTTTTAAATATTGGCGCAACACTGGCTTTTCTCCAATCAGCTGGTACCAGACGGTCAGTAAAAATTAGGAACATTGGTCTAGCAATTACTTGACTGAGTTTCCCAAGTACCCTCGGATGCAAGCCATCTAGTCCCGGTCCCCCCCCGATTCCCTTGTGAACACTGAGAAGAATAAATTCAATACCTTTGCCATCTCCCAATCCTTTGTACCCAGATGTCCTTCCTCATTCTTTATGGGACCAATATGGTCCCTTTTTTACTGTTTACATACTTAAAGAATTTCTTGGGATATTTTTTTTTGCTCTCCTCAGCTATGTGTCTTTAGTGTTCTATCTTAGCCATCTTTATTGCACCCTTACATTTCTTGTTGCATTCTTTATAAAGCCTGAATGCTGATGATTATCCCTCAACCTCATATTTTTTGAAGGCCTTCTTTGCTTTTATATTCATTTTTACATTGGAGTTAAGCCATCCAGGACTTTTCTTAGCTCTATTAAAAGGTATTACCCAATGGGATGCGCTGGCTAATGCTCTTATTTAATATGCTCTTAAAGCAAACTCATCTCTCCTCCATGTTCTTTGTTCCTAAGATTTTATCCCAATTCATGCCTTCTAGCAAGGTTCATAGTTTAGGGAAGTTGGCTTTTTTGAAATTCAGTGTCTTTGTATTCCCCTTAGCGTGATTTATACTGAAGCCAATTGACCTGTGATCGCTTTTTCATAATTGCCCCGTATTTCCACATCCGTGACCAGTTCTGCATTGTTGGTAGTCAGTAGACAGTAACTCTTTATTTCTAGGTACTGTACAGGCGACTGGCATCCTCCATATGAACTGATGTCACCATTGGTCGTTAGGACACCAGCAGCTAGAAGGTTGTAATGGTGTACAATGTAAACCTGTGGCTTTGTGTAACTAAAAGGCAGGCTTCATCCACACGTCGGCTTGTATACAATTTTGGGGCAATTTTTAGGCATTTCACCAGAGAGCGAAAAAGGGTGCCTTAGACTTTACAATCAAGGTGTTGAAGCTACCTGTGTATATATAAAATGCTGGGGTATTTTCCCGGCATTCATTAGATCTGAAGAAGCAGCTTGGACATGCCAAAATCTCTTCAGCATTACAGAAAAAGGTCTAACTGAATATGACTACTAAATGATGTCCATGTAATCTATGCAGAATATATACATGTTTTTTTATATTATTTCCACAAGATGTTGTCTTTTTTTTTTTCCCCCCCTTTCTTGTACTATCTTGCGGATGAACTAAAAGATACCAGTGGAACACACTGGTGATGTCACCTTCCTAGAAGGAGGCTTTGTCAACAGTGCCTCAGGAGAGTCAGAAATAAAAGCAAAACAGTAGATTAGCATAAAATACTTTACTAGCAGAAAGTCAGACTCGTCCAAAACTGTTTTTTCCCAGCTATGGGTAAAGCAAGGCAGGCAGAAGTCTTGTTGGGACCTTCACAAGTTCATAGGTTGGTCACCACCTACTGCCACCCAAGCTGTGACAGCTCCTGCTAGGCTTTTCAGCTAAGATATCCATGTCACTTATCAAAGCGAATTCCTCCTACAATTTATTATTGTTGTAAGGTGATGCTTAATTGTATTTTTCCACAATCATGCTAAAGCTTCCCACAGATCTCAGGAGGCAGTCTGGTATGAAGAAGATTTATTCCAACTTCTGAAAGATCTGCTCAAAGGGCATAATAATGAGCAGTTTCAATTCATCAATAGGTTAACATTTAGGAGAATTCATGCTTCAAAGTGACCACTTACCATACATTGCTGTCAATTCCCTGAATCCGTTTAGCATTTGTGTGTCTTGAAGACATAATCTGAAAGTGAAAAGTAAGATTAAAATACATTATTGGATGTTCCTGCACTTCAAAATTCATGGAAATGCTTGAAATATTATTCCTGCAACTTTGAAAAGAACTTCAGACAATCAGAACCTGACAGACTAAGCAACTATTAATAGAAATACAGAATCTGAACAATGAAGCATCATGATGGCCAAATCTGACATAGGAGGAAATGAAAATTCATACCAAGCTCGGGATAATAGAAATGATCATACAAGAGCCATTTACACTTGTGCAACTATCAATTTCATTAAGAATGTTTAATATTTAAGACCTTTGTATACTACTGTATGTGTGGTGCAGCTTCTCACCGTCGTTGATTGTGTTATCAAGGCCACTTTTCACTGTATTCAAGTTTCCGTTTTTTGTTTAAAACAGAAGTATACACATACATAAAAGCAAGGAGGATGCTGCCATCCCATTTTAGAAAAGTCAGTGTGTTACATTTCCTCTGAAATAAAAAAAAAAAAAAAAAAAAAAAAAAACACAGGATTCCAGCAAGCATTTCTAGAAAGCAGGTTAGAAAGCTAAAAGCTATATAAAGTAATTTCTCCAGGCCGGGGTCTCCAAACTTAATAGACAAAGGGCGAGCTTACTGTTTTTTTTTTTAAACTTTAGAGGGCCAGACTGTGGCCAGTGGGAGAAAAAAAAATGTCCAGGCATCCGTGAGAGTAAATAGTGCCCCATCCTTGGTATTAGTGGAAGGAATAGTGCTTCATCATTGGTGTCATTGGGAGGAATAGTGTTCCATTATTGGTGTCCATGGAAGGAATTGTGTTCCATTATTGGTGTCCATGGAAGGAATAGTGCCTTACCATTGGTGTCAGTGGGAGGAATAGTACCACATCATTCATATCAGTGGGAGGAATAGTGCCCCATCGTTGGTATCAATGGGAGAAATAGAGCCCCATTATTGCTGTCAGTGGAAGGAATAGTGCCCCATTGTTGGAATCGAACATGATACATCTAAAGTTTCTACATATCTGTTGGTACAACCAAGTCACCAAACACAATCTGCATAGCAGAATGAGTTCTATTCAGCCCACCTGGTGTGCACGAAGCTTCAAAGAGATTTCGGACAATGAGGGCTCCGGTCTGTCTGTAAGGACAGATAGGGAGCTAATGAGCGGGAAGGGTGTCCGAGATCGAATCCCAAGATGTGAACCCAGTCGGAGCAATTGCAATTCATGGGCAAACACTGCCCCCCAGAGGCCAATTATGGCAGGACTGTCAGAGATATTTAGCCTGAGGGAGGAGACGCCCCAGAGACGCCGATTAGTCCACAGGCAAAGGGGGGTGGGCAATGGAACGTGGTGTGGCTGAGGTGTGTTTATCAAAAAGGGTTTTTCATAAAAGAGAGCTCTCTCATTCCATCTGGAGGCTCAGCCGCGAAGATCTGATAAGTATTGCTTGTATTGTATTCTGATTGTATGCTATGTATTCTTTTAACTTCTATTGATACCTTATGCAAGCTTTCTTATTTCCTTAGGAAATAAAGGAGATTTGATTGATCCTAGACCGTGTATTTGGTTTCATAGCTAATTGTTATAGTATTGTGATATTAACGATAGCATGTGCTCAGAGTATAGATAGACTAACTAAACTATAAGGACTAGACAAAGTAATACATAACTGATAATAATAATAGGATGCATTGATCAGTTACTTCATTTGGCACCCCAGAAAGGTGTGTAAAAGGTATTTTTACACAGAATCCACAAAAATCTAATGTATTTTTGTTTCTGAGTCCCTGTAAGCACAGATCCTCAAAGACACCCAGAACTGAAAGTCATCTCTAGTGTGAACAAGATTGGCGCTGGCTCGCGAATTCTGAAACCACGCTTGGATGAGCAGGAATATTTGAGATATTTCACCGGTAGACACGGACGCGTAGAACCTGGTGAGAACTGTGACTGATATATATATATATATATATATATATATATATATATATATATGTTATTGTTGTATTTGCTGCAGACCTGTAACCAGAGGGCAAATTGGCGCACTGGCGAGATAGGGACTGATCATCCCTGGTTAGGTGATATAACCGCAGATTGACAGGAGAACCATACAATTTTGAGGGAAAAGTGGAAATCCCCACGTGAATGTGAAAAAGCGTTCTGTCCCAATAGGTATTCCCTATGGCCCGCAATTGGAGAGGAGAGCATTGATTAAGAGTGTGTTCTCCTGAAGAAATTTGTGGTTAAACGGATTTGTATTTGTTTTTTTTTGTTTTTTCCTTTTGCGTTTTTTTTTTTTGTGTTTGGTTTTATCTTTGTCTTTGTGTGTTCTTGGTATCTGTTTGTTTAGTGTATTGCTAATGCAAAGTGTTGGTTAGAGATTGACAGGAATGACCATACATCTTTGAGGAAAAAAAAAAAGTGGGGGAAATATACGTTTTTATTTCTACCCATGTGAGAGTGAAATAGCTCTGGTCCAATAGAAGACCAAGGCATTGATTAAGAGTGTGCCTTGTGTCTTGTATGCTGTAGAACCACAAGTCACTGTAGATTTAAATGGTTCGTATCCGTTTTTTTTTTGTTTTGGACTATAGGTGAAAGCTAGCTTTTAAACAGCTGTATCGGTGTCTTTGTGGGGGTTGTCTATTTGTTCGTCTGCGTCTATTGTCTAAGCGACTGGTTGAGCAACTTTAGTGTGGGTAGGCTAATTAGCATGTCAATGGAAGCCATTGAAGGTTTCATTAGCAAGCATGGTGGTATTAGATTTCAACTTACACAAGAGAGTCATTTAACACACCAATTTGGGGAACTTTTGAGACAATGTAATACACATAACAATCTCATAAGTAATAAGTCAAAAAAAGGCAGGAAACAGAGAATGGCCAATGCCTTATGCATGTTAATGAGAATGAAAGAAATTGCGGAACAAAAAGAATTAGAATGGTTTGCTGAAAGAGAAAAAGTGATGGAACAGGTAAGAGATATATTAATGGGGATTGAAAAGGCTGATGCAGATGTTCGTAGTCGGATTGAACAATTAGTGACTGAGAAATGTGTATTGCAACAGAGATTAGATGAATTAGAACAAAGGAGCAAATTAAGAGAAAGTTGCAATGCCTCTTTGAATCAAAGGGAGGCTGATAATTTGCAGGTTATCACAATGCTTATGGCACAAGCAGCCATAATGGAGTTATCCTCCAAATGTGCAATGGTGGAGGTACCCTCCGCACATGCTCAGTGTACAGAAAAGCTAGAAGTGAAACATGAAGAAAACCCGTATGGTATTATCACTGCAAATGATTTTACTGGGATGGGAATCAATGTGGAAAAGGCAAATAAAGGTGGGATAAGTGCACTTGAAATTGATTCAGGAGTTGAAACTTCTGATGACTCCTCAGACAATGAAAGTGTAAAGTCTGTTCATTCCAATCGCAGTAATATTATCCAGCAATGTGGGTTTCCAATGCCATATGCTCAAAGAAGGGCCTATGCAGGGAAACCAGAGCTAAAATGTTTTCTGTGCAAAAGGGGGGGGTCACATTTCAAAATATTGTCGCGTGGCGAATAATGATATCAAAAGGAGATCATACCTGAAAACGACCCCAAGGCATCATGTGTGTTATTCAGCCAGGTGGGGTAGCCATCCAAAGCATGGAACCCATAGTAATCAAACCCATTTCCTGTGTAAGACCCAAAATGCGGGGTCTACAAACTGAAAAGCAATATGTAGGACAGTTGTGTAAAGTCAAAATGGAGGTAGACGCATGGTTATTCAAATATAGCACTGGGGGAAACAATGTTAGCAGAGCTTAGTGAGCTGCAGGCATGGTAAGAATATTCTGGTCAATGTTTCCCTGCTATGAAAAAAGTTTCAGGTTGAGAATATAAAGATGTTTCTGTTATGAGTATTGTTTTTTTGTGTTTCTTTACTCCTCTTATTTTCAGTCTTTGTAAACTTTTCCTGAGTAATATCCAATACTGCTGCTTAACATAAGAATTGTGTGTAATCACTGTCTGTGCGTTCCTTTTCCAGAGACCAGGAAAGAAGTTAAACTGGTTTGGATACTGACATTTGCATTTGTTTGCAGGTCTGTCAAAGTGAGAACAGTGGGAAAAATATAGCAGAACAGGGGTTAGGTTATTGTAAAGGCATAATCGATTATCACATGGTACCATGAGCTCATTAGTTAGTAATTGTTTGCAAACAATGAAAAATAAATAGTACTAAAAAGATATAAATGAAGCTACAATGTTGTGATGAGATACATATGCTTTGTTTTGTTTTTCATTTTCCCCAGTAACTAATTGTATTTCAGATTGGAATGAGCACTCTTCTCAGGAGAAAAGTCCATGGATGTTGTCAACTAAAAGTTGAGTGTTTGTCATTGTTTTATGGTGGTTGTCTTGTCATGTTGTTTGTGTGATCATGGCCAGATTTTAAATTTTTTTTTTACACTTTTTTTTATTATTTTTTATTATTTTTTCTCAAATTTTTTTGTTTGATATTGGTTTAGTCGACTTTTTTATTTTTATTTTTGTTCAGGTGGAAAAAGTAGTAGGTTTAATCCACCTTAAAGGGGGGTAATTGACAATGCCCTCAGTTATAACCAGTCACCTGAAAGGGGGTAGTGCATACATCATAAAGATACAGATAGATGCATTATCTTTGTAGCTTGTAAAATTTGAAGTTTTTGAGAAGCAACACTGATGTTCAGTTGTAAACATTTTTAATCATACCATGGGGATCCATTTTACAGTGGGTTCAGCCTAAAGAGGTCATGGTTGTTGGGATAGTTTGGTCAAAGTTGCAGAAGCCAGGAATACTAAGGTCCTGGGTTCCAAGGAGGGAACTATAAGTAAACATGGTGCAGGTACCCAGGAGGCAGGCTGGCACTTATGCATAATAAGGTAGCTGTTGGCCAGACTAAAGGGTGCCAGGTGACACATCAATGGGGTGAAAACTTCCTCGTAGGGGTTGTGTCTCAATCACAGCGGTCCTAGACAGAAGCTTTCGGTTACTGGACATGCGGGACACCAGAACTAGACATGGGGAAGATACGCCTGGTTGATGTCTCACCTGAGAGGTTGAAACCCTGCACAGATAATGCCAGTGAATACACACAGGAGCATGCTCCTTTAAAATAAAGGGAACAAACGCTGGCTACCAGGGTACCGTATGACTTCACCACATGGCGCTGCAACATCTCACTGTGGTTGACAAAAACCTATCACCCTATATGTGCTGAGTATACACTGAATCAAGTGCGGTCATTGTACCAGTGACTTACTCCCAGAGATGCGATGAAGTCCATGCAGGATGCTTATTTCTGAGAAGTAACCCGAAAGAGGAGAGATGTATTCAGCACTATATTGGGGGGGGAACAATGGCTGGGATGTGTGTTGGTAATGGAGTGGACATCAGCCTCCTGAGGAACAAACTCACAGCCATAGCTTCATACAAGGAGCGTGACTTTGTTACCCCGGGAGATTGGTGGCATCCTTGATAACATTCGACGGAGTCACAGAAACACTCTGGTTAGAGTGGCTCCGGATTTTGTCAACCATGTTGAGAGGTTGGTAGAGAGGACAGAAACCTGTCATTGGCTCTGGCTCGCCCTCGGTGGCAGGTGGAAATATCAGCCAACATCAAGCTGATTGTACCGTCTCTGTATGAGGGGTAGTGGCCTGATGAGTTAGCATCACCGCTCAGTAAGATTTTGCCAAAACACGTTGCTTACACTAATCCAAAGTAGTGGTCGAATGCCTGTATGGGCTGTACTAAGTTGGATTGTGAAAGGTGTTATGCTGTATGTTCCCATATACAGAAGTGCAGACTTGGTCTGTATATTTGGTGGCATCAATGGGCTTACTGACTGGGGATTCTACCTTGTTGCATTTGAGGCTATATCACATACGTGATCAGAGAAGATGAAAGCTGGAGGCAGGTTGATATTTCCCTTTGTCGGAAGCATGACCATGATGTCTTTTGTATGCCAGGTCAATACATGGGGATGAACGAACAATGTTGGAAAGTTATTTCTCTCTGTGTTCTGGATGGAGAGATCATTGCTGGGAAGGAGGCACCCGGGTATTATTTAGGACATAGGCGAGTTTGTTTCCTTGTCCTAAAGAATACCGGTGTAGTGTTAGTCATGGAACTAGAGGGTTCCTTGAACCTGACCATAGGTAGAGGTGCATGGTATACCATGAGCATGGTCTCTGAAATCCAGGCACAGGTGTGGAATTGTGTGGGTTTGGTCATTGTTGTAAATGTATATGGGTAGTTAAGCGATATTTATCTAGAAGGGTCTCCCATTTGTCTATGCAAGTTGAGGGACGATTTGACGGTAAGCTCTCTGTGTACAAGTTAGAGACTTTGCTGCCAAGTCAGAGCCCTGCAACACCGCTGCAAGTTTGCCGAATCCTGACCCATATTCACAGTAAGAGATTATAGGAGGTTGGGAGCAGGGTGCATAATTGGAGGGTACACATATGTATGTATATATTATGGTAATACGCTGACTTATTTCTGTGGTAGAGTGTGACCTATGCGTAATGTAGGGTAGTAATATGGGCAAGAAAGGCCCTCATCGGAACTCGGTAGTTGAGAGCTGGATGAAATATTGCTCTGAACGTATGCTGGTGAATGAATGGTCACCCCTTGCCTGTACTGCCGTCCTGAAGTTACAGAATGGTGACATGGAAGCTGTCGCTGAAGAATGGTGGTGAGGTGTCACTCGGTAACAAAGCGGCACGTGTTGGGAAGCATCACATGGTAAAACAATGGACTGCTCCATAGGACCTGTTTCTGCACATGTTGAAAGCATAGCGCGGTAAGACAATTGTGTACTGTTCCATGGGAGATATCTCGAGCGCTAGTTGAAAACAACCACACGTTACACAAGCTAAGGACTGTGCCACAGGTACTGGTTCGGACACAGGTTGGGGAGCGACACGCGTTAAGACGGTTATGGTCTGTTCAATAGGAGCCGTGTTTGAAGAAGGGTGGTATGCACCTTTTAGGCGCAAAGCGGGATATGTTGGAATCGAACATGATACATCTAAAGTTTCTACATATCTGTTGGTACAACCAAGTCACCAAACACAATCTGCATAGCAGAATGAGTTCTATTCAGCCCACCTGGTGTGCACGAAGCTTCAAAGAGATTTCGGACAATGAGGGCTCCGGTCTGTCTGTAAGGACAGATAGGGAGCTAATGAGCGGGAAGGGTGTCCGAGATCAAATCACAAGATGTGAACCCAGTCGGAGCAATTGCAATTCATGGCCAAACACTGCCCCCCAGAGGCCAATTATGGCAGGACTGTCAGAGATATTTAGCCTGAGAGAGGAGACGCCCCAGAGACGCCGATTGGTCCACAGGCAAAGGGGGGTGGGTAATGGAACGTGGTGTGGCTGAGGTGTGTTTATTAAAAAGGGTTTTTCATAAAAGAGAGCTCTCTCATTCCATCAGGAGGCTCAGCCGCGAAGATCTGATAAGTATTGCTTGTATTGTATTCTGATTGTATGCTATGTATTCTTGTAACTTCTATTGATACCTTATGCAAGCTTTCTTATTTCCTTGGGAAATAAAGGAGATTTGATTGATCCTAGACCATGTATTTGGTTTCATAGCTAATTGTTATAGTATTGTGATATTAACGATAGCATGTGCTCAGAGTATAGATAGACTAACTAAACTATAGGGACTAGACAAAGTAATACATAACTGATAATAATAATAGGTTGTATTGATCAGTTACTTCACCCATCATTGGTGTCAGTGGGAAGAATAGTGCCTCATTGTTGGTGTTGGCTATGCTCCACTGTTATTGGCATGGAGGATAGTGCCCCAAGGGCCAAATAAAAGCAAGTAAAGGGCCACAGTTGGGAGAACACTGCACTAAACTATGCCTCCACTTTACTAAATCAGTGAAAAATAGGGGTGCAACGGATCGTCACGATCCGTGATCCGAACGGGTCACCCCGCTCGGATCGGCACACGTCGCAATCCGCGGTCTCGGCCTTAGGAAAGGCCAAGGCTTCGGCCTAGCTCCGAATCGGCGACCATCTTTCGACACCCAGGCCGTTTACAATGTGATCGCTCCGTCAAATGATGGAGCGATCACTTGTAAACAAACCGTCGTCATGTCATGACTCTGCCAATACCTTGCTATACCCTGCCAATACTCAGCCATAATCTGCGATACCCAGCCATACTCTGCAATACTCGTTATACCCAGCCATACTCTGCGATACCCGTTATACCCAGCCATACTCTGCGATACCCGTTATACCCAGCCATACTCTGCGATACCCGTTATACCCAGCCATACTCTGCGATACCCATTATACCCAGCCATACTCTGCGATACCCATTATACCCAGCCATACTCTGCGATACCCATTATACCCAGCCATACTCTGCGATACCCATTATACCCAGCCATACTCTGCGATACCCATTATACCCAGCCATACTCTGCGATACCCATTATACCCAGCCATACTCTGCGATACCCATTATACCCAGCCATACTCTGCGATACCCATTATACCCAGCCATACTCTGCGATAATCAGCCATACTCGGCGAGCGATATCCAGCCATGCTCGGCCATACCCAGCCAATATTACAGTGGGAGGAGATGTCCATTACAATGGGGAGATTGTGGATATTACAGTGGGGACTATATGGTGGTGGCATTTTCACAGGTTTTTGAAAATTCAATTATTATTTGCTGATCCAAAAAATGATCCGATCCATGAATCTGGTCCGAGGAACATTCCGATCTGTGAGTTTTTTGATCTGTTGCACCCCTAGTGAAAAGTTTAAAGTAAAACCAAAAGTATAAAAATTATTTTCCCCATTTTGGATAGCGTAATGGAGGGGTATAACCCCTGTCAAGTTTTTTTTGCCATCGGTGTTCCATTTATGGAGATTTCCTTCCTTTACTTCCTGTCCCATAGTCAAAACAGGAAATCGCTGCAAATTAAAGGGAATTTACTGGAGCTGCCCAGGTCACCAGAACTAGTGTCCCCATTGGAAGATTTCCCCTCTATTACTGTTCTGGGGGCAAACCCAAAATTTGAGATTTTCTTTTAGGTTCACGTTCAATGATAATAGTAAACATGACATATAGTGAATCTCCCCAACGGGGGGGCACAGTCAGCAATACAATCCTGACAAGTGTTCTAATCCCTCTCCATTCTATCCAAAAAAAAAAAAAAGTTTTGCCTTTAGTTACTCAAAGACATGTGATGACATGTCAATGAGGTGCCAACAGGCACATCAGATTAAAATAGAGAAAATAATATACACGTTAGAAAAGTAATGCAACACCCACCACCCTCCCACAAGAGATCTCCGGCATTCCATCCTACTTCATAGGCTTAACCTTAGATTGTTAGCTTCTTGAGGGCAGAGACTGATGTTAATGTGCAATATATACTTGAAGCACTGTGTAAATTGATGGCACAATATAAATACCTGTAATAAATAAGTAAACAAATAAACCTAAAACATGGAGTAGAACGCTGCTAGTAGACTTATGCTGTGGACACAACGACCAGACTTTCCGGCAGACTAGGTCCAACGGTCTTCCCGACTGACTTTCGGCAGACTTCAGATGGACTTTCCGAACAAACGGACTTGGATACACACAATCACACCAAAGTCCGATGGATTTGACCGTGATGATGTACAACTGGACTAGAACAAGGACGTTCATAGCCAGTAGCCAATAGCTGCCCTAGTACCGGTTTAAGTCCGTTGGACTAGCATACAGACTAATGGATTTTGACCGGACTCGAGTCCGTCGGAAAGATTTGAAACATGTTCTAAAACTAAAGTGCGTCTGATTTTTTCGACAGCAAAAGGTCCGATGAAACCCACACACGATCGAATTGTCCGACGGATTCTTTGCTGTCGAAAAGTCTGGCTGTGTGTACACGGCATAAGGAGCCTGAGATTGGGCCGATATTACATATACTATACATACAACCTTGCTCTAGTGTCTACAAGCACCTTTATATGACATGAAGAGGACCAAAAAAAAAAAAAAGATTATGAGAAGAGATTGGGGGAAAAAAAAAAAAAAACTTTGTGCAAAAACAAAAACACTAAACATTGTTCTGAGTTTTATAAACGTTGAACAATTATATTTCTTTCCAGCAGAGTTGAAGTTGCTTATTACCACCCCAGCCAGCTGCAGGCCATTAACAAAACCATCATACATCTAAAAGGCTCTCTATCTTCTAGCCATGCTTCTTTCAAAGACATTTATGTTTCTGACAGCTACAGTTCACTCACCAAAATAAGAAGACAATGTAACAATATACTGTGAATTTTAGCCCTTTTCCTGCCTACACATTTAAAAGTTGATGTATGATTTTTGTAATTTGTATACACTTAATAAACAGTGTCAGTATTTCTATGATGTTCAGTTTGCAAAGAATACTGTTTTAATAAGTACAGCACTGGCTATGCATTGTTGGGTGAAAATCAAGCTGTTCCTGTATAGGCTAGTGCAAAGGGGGGAAATGTGCCCCTTTAAATCATTCTGATCCTATCTAGGCTACTCACAGCATAGCAGTAAATCCGGGTCCATAAAACCTTGAGTTGTAGCCTTTGTATTTTTCCCCATGAGCTGTGATGCCTTCCTGAGAAGGTTCATCTGACAGTTACCCTGGACAGTCCTCATGCATTTTCGACCTTTATGAGGTCTTACATCTTTGGTTAGAGGATGCGTTTGGTGTTGAAGCGCAGGAGTGGTCACATATGATTTGCAATCAGCATTTCTTCACCTGTAGATGGACTCTAATGTGGAGGTTTTTTACTTATATTAGTATATTCGTTTGCGACACATTATTTTGTGAATAGTTGTTTTCACCAATTTGTTTACCAATATAGATTATTAAGACATATATTGAGTTATGGTAAATTTTGGCTGTTTTTTTGCACTTCTGTTGGTTCATATATATTTAAAAAGGGAAGGGCAACAGGTTTTATGTATATACACTCTTCTGTCTTGTATTCAATCTAGGCCAAAATGATGTCATACTCCCCAGAAGTCATTGTGGGCTTTTTCTTTTTCTTTCATCTGGGCTTTCTCAACTAAGCAAGCCCATCTGCTTGTTCTGACAAAATGTCAAACCCGGCAGTATATCCAACCACGTCACTTCCTGTGGAATCAGCTGTTGCAAAAATCAAAACTGTGTCACGGATTTCCAAATACTGTTTTGCACTATTTAAACCAAGTTTACTGTTAAAAATAAGAGTGGGATGCAAGACTTGGGAGGGCATAAAAAGATGTCCGCTGCCGCCTTCTGACTGCAGGCTCAGTACGACTGAGTGCAGAGTGTAGCAAGATGGCCGTTGGTCAATAGAATTAATTTGACATGCAGTGTCCTGACGTCTGCGATGACGCACTGCGCAGATGATGCGGTGCTCATGCACAGTATGTGTGATTTTCTGCAACAGCTGATTCTACATCACAGAAAGGTACATGGCTTGATATTCCGTCAAATTCGACATTTTGTCAGAACACCTGCATGTCTGAGCTAATGACAGATAGATTCCAGGAAGTAAAAGCTACATGAATCATCTGCCCTTACTCAAGATTCAGCTTGCTTATCACTATTCCAATCCATGTCATAATGTTTTTTTTCAAATAGGTCCCAAACAATCCCTGCCAAAAAACGATACACATTCTGATTCTTGGAAATGTGATATATTTTATTTGTTCACAAACCGTACTTTTTTTTTTTTTTGTGCTAATTTGCTTATTTGTTTAGGCTGTAAAAGCCATGGACCTTATTAGCCACGTGTCATCCTACATTTTGATAAGACAACAACCGAATAGCATTTGTAATGATTTGAAACCCACATGAATCCAAGCTTGTATTTGTTAAATCTCTGGTGCATTTTTGGCTAAAATGAGCACATATTTGTGTAGATTTAGATTAAAATAAACAGCAAGTATTAATCAAAAATCAACAAAATAGTAAAATAAGTTATTTCCCCAAAGCTTTACTGCCAATGTTTGGAAGAGGCTCCTTGGTTTTTTTAGGTTAAAATAAGGCATAAAGAATTCAACAAAACAATAAAAAAAATATCTGCAAGCAACCATAAACAATGTGAAATGTTCGAGTGCTCATTCAGAATGCAATTGTACTTCCAAAAATAACCTTGCATTATATTCCATCAACACCGGCAATGCCAGAATCAATTAAACATTCGTTCTATCGGAATGTACGAGACAATACGTACTCCTGCAGTGGAAAACCTGAGGAAGTGAGAGGAATGAACTGTCTTCAGCAACTGAGCGCCATTCCCAAAGCAGCAGACAGCACGACAAGCAATCAGCATGCCTACAGAACGGGTCAATAAAAGAGGCACAGAATTAGAAAAATGGCGCAAGAAAGCGGATTTCATATTAACAGTGACTAGATGATTAAGTGCTGGAAGAATTATTGGAGGAAATTAGGGCTGCAACTAACGATTATTTTCATAATCGATTAGTTGGCCGATTATTGTTTCGATTAATCGATTAACCTTAAAAAAAAGTGTAAAAGTGTAAAGAGTATATACAGTAAACAAAAACCATTCGCTAAATAAGTCGTGGTCCAGCCACGCGCTAATTAAAGGGGTTGTAAATGTAAATATTTTTTCACCTTAATGCATTAAGGTGAAAAAACATCTGACAGTGCCGCGCCCCCAGTCCCCCTGTTTTACTTACCTGACCCCTCGAAAGTCCCACGCTCGCCCCCAACGTCTTCTTTGCCGCTCAGCCTGGCCGCTGATTGGCTGGAGTGGATGGGTTGAAAGCAGCGCAGCCAATGGCTCGTGCTGCTGTCAATCACATCCAATGACAGGGGGTGAGGCCGTGTGATACAGCGAGCGTCTGTAGCCACCGGCTGTATCATGGGAGCGCACCCGCAGGTGCTTCTCACCATGTGAGGGAGCTCGAATGAAGGTGAGAAGTACTTGCAGGAGGAAGCAGAGACAGCCGCCGAGATCCCAGAAGAGCAGGTTCGGGGCCACTCTGTGCAAAATGAGCTGCACAGTGGAGGTAAGTATAACATATTTGTTATTTAAAAAAATAAAAAATATAAAGTTCACAACACCTTTAAGGAATAGCCAGTATCTGCCGGTATCCTTAACAACCCGGATGTAGTTGGTTGTTAAAGAGCCACCATCTGCTGGCATCCTTAATAACAAGTGAATTGGTTGTTAAGGAGCTGACACCCTTTGGGTCCTTAACCAGTGACATCTGTGGAATTCCCCACTGATAGCAGAATGTAAACAAAAGAGCCAAAAATATAACAAAAAAACAACACACGGCATGCGGCGCACACTTTTTACATTTTCTACCGTCGGCTCTTTTGGTTACATTCTGATAACGGCGGGGATGAGTCATGGTCGTTAGGATGCCGGCGGGTGCTGGCTTCCTCACAACCAACAGCTCTGAACTGAACTGTCACCCAGTAGTGGAAGCAATACTACTGCTAAAGGTTTTAGTTCCCCCTGTAGCCCATCTGCAATAAAATAATATGCAAACACATGTTAAGTACTGCAAAAAAAGTTAAATTTTTTAATTAAGGCAGATAATTGGGTGACAATTAAAATTGCTGATTTCTACAGATAGCGTCAACATACTACTAAAAGCAGATTGGAACAGATGGAAAAGCATGCAAAAGAAACACTAAAAACAAGGCTAGTCTTTCGCAGGGAGAAGCAAGACAAGGAAATCCAATGTCCAGACCAATTGGGAGAAGTCACAATAAAGCATCCTGAAGAACACAGTAAACCAGGTGATCAATGCAGAGGCTGGAAAGTGAAGTTACAGTATACGTGGTCAATCAGATTTGGGAAAATTAGGCAATTATTGAGCCCACAGGAAATGAAAGATCTAAGGATTTAAAGATACTAATAAAGAGATTAGATATAAAAGGATTGTACATCAATCAGCCATATAAGGTAAGTGTCCAGTAAAGAAGCCCAGTCATAAAATAACCAGGTCACCCCGCAAGTATAATAAATGCAATGAATTACATATTCCACTATTCATGGCAATCTGCAATCAGCATGTTTTCTTATTACAGACCTGAGGTAGTGGTTATGGTCAAGTCAAATCCTTCTTTAAAGTAATCAATCAATTCCAGAAAGTTCTGACAAGGCACATTTACCATCTCTAAAACAGAAACAGCTAAGGATCTGCAATAAGTTTTGCTAAATTCAGTATATACCTAGAATACACTGGAGTGTTTTTTTTATTTAAAAGCCTTGTGACACCTATACATTCCACTAACTTGTGTTACAATGCATGGTAACCCGACATGAAGCAATATAAATTTATTTTGTGCGCCGCTTCAACGTACCTGCACCAGGACGTACGCACATACTATGCCTTGTGGTATGCTGAATAAATAATAATAATACATTTATATACACACACACTGTACAAAAATAAAGCAGGTGTGTTTTTGGCCCATGGATGCACAACGAGCACACAAAAAGGAAAAATGTGCATAAGTGTGTACAGACCTTCGGTCTTCAAGCATCAACAACGTCTAAATTTCCTATAGAGGTCAAGCTCGATGCGGTGGAATTTCTGAGAGAATAGTTATAGAATGTATTCCCCGTCAAGGTGACATTAGACGGTGAAGAGTAATTGTTTGTTCCGGGTAATATGAGCAAAGACTTACGTTGTTGATTTATAAACTGCCCATACCAAGATTCTTCTGTCACATGCAGAAGTGGTTACACAACTGCAGTTACTTGAGCAGGATTATGTATTAATTATGAAACCATGTACTAACCTCTCAAAGCCCTTTTATGCGAAGGTGAAAAAAAGTGAAGACAAAATTAGATAGGAGGTGGTGTCCACAGTAACCAATCACATAGCCGTAATGTTTAAAATCCAGGACAGCAAATAGAAATGAAGCCTCTGATTAATCCTACAAAAACATAAGGAGAAAATCTCACCCTCTAACTTGTAACTCTCTACAAGGCTATTTGGGAGTGTTAGAAAACATTTCTCACATTAGTAAGAAAAGCTGTGTCATGGAATTTAAAGCTAGGCTCCACAACTGAATGTGCACCTATAGTCCTAGGGGCTGGGACCACTAAACTCTATATTATGTCATAGTCAAACCACATGGAACCTGGCCGTCCTCCCGCTACAACTATCTACATAGAAGTGAAGGATGACAATCAGTGTTACGAAACCCAGCAAGGAACTATTATAGCTAATGCTGCCTTTATGTGCATACTTAGCGAGCCATTGGGCTAAATACAAGACATAAATGGTTAGAAACAACGTGAAATGTTAACTGAAATTCTACTAGTGCCGAGGTGGGCAATTACTTTTCCCAAGAGGGCCACATGAGAAAGTGGGACTGTTGGAGGACCAAACTTAAAGCACAAGTTCAATTTAAAAAGAAATGCAATTTTTATAATATAAAAAAAAAAATAATTATATAATACAGTGTATATTATATATATCTATCTATATCTCTATCTTGTTTAACCCTTTCATGCCTAAGCCTATTTCTCGCATTTGGTGTTTACAAGTTAAAATCTGTATTTTTTTGCTCGAAAATTACTTAAAACCCCCTAACACACACACACGCACGCACTTCTTTTTTAGCAGAGAATCTAGAGAATAAAATGGCGATTGTTGCAATATTTTATGTCACACGGTATTTATGCAGCAGTGTTTTAAACGCAACTTCTTGGGAAAAGGGACACTTTCATGAATTAAAAAAATAAATAAAAATGAAAAACAGTAAAGTTAGCCCATTTTTTTTTTTGTATAATGTAAAAGATGAGGTTACCCGGGTATAGATACCAAGCATGTCATGCTTTATAATAGCAAGCACTCTTGGAAGGGCAGACTACGGTACCTAAAAATCTCCATATTCAACGCTTTAAATTTTTTGTCCCCTCCCGCTCCTCCGGGATAGCAATCGATCGGCTTTTAGCTGCATCGGTTGTTATCCCTGGAAAGCTGATCGCCCGCTCTAAAAAAAAATGGTACCAGGATGATGCCTGCAGCTGCGGGCATCATCCCAGTATAACCCCCAATAGCCGAGGCCGCATATATGCGTACACTCGGCACGAAGGGGATAACAGTGTAAATTTGCTGTCCCCTCAAAATAACTCAACACACAGCCATTAATGTCTAAACCGCTGGCAACAAAAGTGAGTACATCCCTAAGTGAAAATGTCAAAATTGGGCCCAATTGGTAATTTTCCCTCCCCGGTATCATGTGACTCATTCGTGTTACAAGGTCTCAGGTGTGTTATCGCTATCACTCTCTCATACTGGTCACTGGAAGTCCAACATGGTAAAGAACTCTATGAGGTTCTTAAAAAAATAAAAATGAATTGTTGCTCTACATAAAAATGGCATAGGCTATGAGAAGATTGCCAAGACCCTGAAACTAAGCTGCAGCACAGTGGCCAAGACCATACAGCGGTTTAACAGGACAGGTTCCACTCAGAACAGACCTCGCCATTGTCGACCAAAGAAGTTGAGTGCACATGCTCAGCATCATATACAGAGGTTGTCTTTGGGAAATAGAAGTATGATTGCTGCCAGCGTTGAGGGGGTGGGGGGTCAGCCTGTCAGTGCTCAGACCATACGCCACACACTGCATCAAATTGGTGTGCATACAGCTGTCGTCCCAGAAGGAAGCCTCTTCTAAAGATGATGCACAAGAAAGTCCACAAACAAAAGACAAGCAGACTAAGAGCATGAATTACTGGAACCATGTCCTGTAGTCTGATGAGACCAAGATAAACGTATTTGGTTCAATGGTGTCAAGTGTGTGTGGCGGCAACCAGGGGAGGAGTACAAAGACAAGCATGGTAGTGGGAGTATCATGGTCTGGGGCTGCATGAGTGCTGCCGGCACTGGGGAGCTACAGCTTATTGAGAGAACTGTACTTACTTTTGTGAGATACTGTGTGCGAGATATATATTATTATATATTTTAGGCATGCGCCAAATGGGTTTTTGGGTGCCGAAACCAATACCGAAAATAAATCTTCCTTGATCCCGAAAGCCGAAACAACACTGATACCGAAAGTGACTGTTTTTAAAAATATTTTTATGCAGGAGATGGTCAGCGACTGGGGACATGGTGCAGGAGATGGTCAGCGACTGGGGACATGGTGCAGGAGATGGTCAGCGACTGGGGACATGGTGCAGGAGATGGTCAGAGACTGAGGACATGGTGCAGGAGATGGTCAGAGACTGAGGACATGGTGCAGGAGATGGTCAGCGACTGGGGACATGGTGCAGGAGATGGTCAGCGACTGGGGACATGGTACAGGAGATGGTCAGCGACTGGAGTCATGGTACAGGAGATGGTCAGCGACTGGAGACATGGTACAGGAGATGGTCAGAGACTGAGGACATGGTACAGGAGATGGTCAGAGACTGAGGACATGGTACAGGAGATGGTCAGAGACTGAGGACATGGTACAGGAGATGGTCAGAGACTGCGGACATGGTACAGGAGATCAATGCAGTCTCACCAGTGCCCGTCAGAAAAAGCCAGCCAGTGTCCCCAGTAGTGCAGCCAGTGCCCCCAGTAGTGCAGCCAGTGTCCCAGCCTGTGTGCCCGGTAGTGAAATTCATTACCGCATCTCATACCTTTTTTTCCTGAGAAATGTGCAAAAAAAAAAGGGAAAAAAAAGAAAAACACCATACCCACTCACCCAGTGGTGTTCTGAAGGCTTAGCCATGCCACTGCTGCTCACCAGGTCCCACGCCGCCAACTTCTTCTGTGATGGCATTCGATCTCCTGATGGGTATGTGGCATGCCATTGGGGGGCTCGCTGCAAGTACTAGGAACAGAAAGCCACCATCCGGATGACGCATTGTATGTGCAATACCTTTTACCCCCATCCCACCCAGGCCAATATCCAGCACTGTAGCACTTTGAATGACAATTGCACGGTTATGCTACACAGTAACCAAATTAAATGTAGCATTTTTTTTTCTCACACAGATAGAGCTGTCTTATGGTGGTATTTAATCACTACATTATTTTTTTTATTTTTTGCTAAACAAAAACCGAAAAAACCGAAAAGACCGAAAATGTTGAAAAAAAAACAAAAATTTTTTTTTTATAGTTTGTTTTAAATAAAAGGCAATTTTTCTCCTTCACTGATGTGCACTACTGAATGCCAATAATAGGCAGCAATGGTGGGCACTGTTGGGATTGCCCTGATCAGTGTAGATGTCCCTTTAACACAAGCGAGGTACAGGCTCTTCTGCCCTCCTCACGCTGCAAGTATGAGGAAAGGAAAGCCAATAATCGGCTTCCCTTTACCCCGATCTGTGATCAGCTGAGTCTGAAGGACTCAGCGATCAGAGCAGGGCACGCGATCAGCAGGATCACAGGAGGACGTTCAAAGATGCCCCCTTGGCAAAGCAAGCCTGTGCTGTAGCCGTCAGACGAGAAGGGGTTAAAGTGTAACTGAACTCTTTCAATCAACATAAGGTATTCTCAATCCTTACAGTAAATAGATATTTATTCAGTATAGATTATGCGTGCAATCCAAGGTTTTACTGTATATTTGATTTTAACTTTTTTCTTTTACATTTCTTCAGCTATTTCCTGGTTTCTGACCTAGGCCAAAATGATGTCATACATTCCGGCAGTCTTCAATGACATTTCATTTTTATCTAGGAGGGGGTTTCTTGGCTAAGCACACCCTCCTGTCTGCATGCCTGAGCTAAAGGCAGATGGGTTCCAGGAAGTAAATGCTACATGAATCATCTGCCCTTACTCAAGATGGTTGCAGCTAGAAACGCTTGGGGATGTTTTTCACAAGAATTTCTCTGCAAAGTATATCATGGCGACATGGACGAATTATTTTTTTGTGAATAGAGATCGACTTTAATTAAAATACAAGTTAAAAAATAAATTGCATAAGACATTCTATGTTTTCTATCCAGATTAGGGGTCTCCGAACTTTCTAAAGAAAGGGTCAGTTTACTGTCCTTCAGACTTTAGGGGGGACTGTGCCCAGTGGGAGTAAACAATGCCCGATTTTTGGTAATAGAGGGAGAAATAGTTGGTGTCACTAGAAGGAATAGTGCCCCATTGGTGTCCTCAGCGGCAGGGCTTATGCCCCACTCTTGAGAGTCGTCAGCGGCAGGGGTTATGCCTCAAGGGCCGGATATAGGCAAGCAAAGGTAAAGTAATATGTACAATAATGATTACAGAGAGTTGTCACACATACACCCCTCTATAAAATATCTTACAATATAGTGTGATTTTACTGTGAAAATGTAAAGATACAGAGCCCCAAATACAACCCACCGTTTATAAAATCAACACTTTTCAAAGTTATAAGTACTTAAAAAATAAAATTTCCCACTGGAGCAACCTATTTACATTTACACCCCTTCATGCAGAAGTCTAATGGTTTTATGGCATCCCTAAACAGGGAGTGGATTGTTCAGGGATAACGTGGCTGGACTTATTCTACCTGTTGAATTTCTGTAGAACTGGCTGATTTACTGCTACGGAAATTTTTCAGCACCCTGCGTTTTTCTTGCCTCTTTTTTTTATTTACATTTTTCAATACCAGTGTTAATTTTGACTGCAAATTTTGATCTAGTTTTAGTTTTCACTAAAATGCCATTTCGTTTTAGGTCATCGGAACTGTTTTAGTAGATTAAAGAACATAAGATTTTAGTCGACTAAATCTATAGTAGATTTAATCAACTAAAAATGTAATGACCAAGATTACATACCTGCAGGGTTGCCACCGATCTGGGTTTTACCCAGACAGTCCAGTTTTGGACTCCTAAACCGCCCCTCCCTATTGGAATCAATGGGCAGCGCAGCCGAACCTGCCCTTTGCGGGTGGTTTTAACCCATTTTCAGCCACTAGCGGAGGGTTAAATGCGCACCGCTAGTGGCCGAATAGCGCCACTAAAATGACGGTAAAGTGCCGTTAAAAATAGCAGCGCTTTACCACCGATGTCCCCAGTGTGAAAGCAGCCTTAATCAATGAGTTCTACAGAAATCGGTTACACAGTTAATGGGTTAATATTTGGGGCTATGGATCTTTACATTTCCACAGTAAAATCACACCTTAACCACTTGCAGACCGGACCATTTTGCTGGTCAAAGACCAGACCACTTTTTGCGATTCGGCACTGCGTCGCTTTAACTGACAATTGCGCGGTCGTGCGACGTGGCTCCCAAACAAAATTGACGTCCTTTTTTTCCCACAAATAGAGCTTTCTTTTGGTGGTATTTGATCACCCCTGCGGTTTTTATTTTTTGCGCTATAAACAAAAATAGAGCGACAATTTTGAAAAAAACGCATTATTTTTTACTTTTTGTTATAATAAATATCCCCCAAAAATATATAAAAAAACATTTTTTTCCCTCAGATTAGGCCGATACGTATTCTTCTACATATTTTTGGTAAAAAAAAAAAAAAAAAAAAAAAAATCGCAATAAGCGATTATTGATTGGTTTGTGCAAAAGTTATAGCGTTTACAAAATAGGGATAGTTTTATAGCATTTTTATTAATAATTTTTTATTATTTCTTTTTTTTTACTAGTAATGGCGGCAATCAGCGATTTTTATTGTGACTGCGACATTGTGGGGAACCCATCGGACATTTTTGACACATTTTTGGGACCATTGTCATTTATACAGTAATCACTGCTATATACAGTGGTGTGAAAAAGTGTTTGCCCCCTTCCTCATTTCCTGTTCCTTTGCATGTTTGTCACACTTAAGTGTTTCGGAACATCAAACCAATTTAAACAATAGTCAAGGACAACACAAGTAAACACAAAATGCAATTTGTAAATGAAGGTGTTTATTATTAAAGGTGAAAAAAAATCCAAACCATCATGGCCCTGTGTGAAAAAGTGATTGCCCCCCCTGTTAAAACATACTATAACTGTGGTTGTCCACACCTGAGTTAAATTTCTATAGCCACACCCAGGCCTGATTATTGCCACACCTGTTCACAATCAAGGCATCACTTAAATAGGAGCTGCTTGACACAGTAAGGTCCACCAGAAGATCCTTAAAAGCTACACATCATGCCGAGACCCAAAGAAATTCAGGAACAATTGAGAAAGAAAGTAATTGAGATCTATCAGTCTGGAAAGGGTTATAAAGCCATTTCCTAAGCTTTGGGAATCCAGCGAACCACAGTGAGAGCCATTATCCACAAATGGCGAAGACATGGAACAGTGGTGAACCTTCCCAGGAGTGGCCGGCCGCCCAAAATTACCCCAAGAGCGCAGCGACGACTCATCCAAGAGGTCACAAAAGACCCCACAACAACGTCCAAGGAACTGCAGGCCTCATTTGCCTCAGTTAAGGTCAGCGTTCATGCCTCCACCATCAGGAAAAGACTGGGCAAAAATGGCCTGCATGGCAGAGTTCCAAGGAGAAAACCACTGCTGAGCAAAAAGAACATCAAAGCTCGTCTCAATTTCTCCACAACACATCTTGATGATCCCCAAGACTTTTGGGACAACATTCTGTGGACCGATGAGACAAAAGTGGAACTCTTTGGAAGGTGTGTGTCCAAGTATATCTGGCGTAGAAGGAACACTGCATTTCATAAAAAGAACATTATACCAACAGTAAAATATGGTGGTGGTAGTGTGATGGTCTGGGGCTGTTTTGCTGCTTCAGGACCTGGAAGACTTGCCGTGATAAAAGGAACTATGAATTCTGCTGTCTACCAAGAGATCCTGAAGGAGAATGTCCGACCATCTGTTCGTGTACTCAAGCTGAAACGATCTTGGGTTCTGCAGCAGGACAATGATCCTAAACACACCAGCAAGTCCACCACCGAATGGCTGAAGAAAAACAAAATGAAGACTTTGGAGTGGCCTAGCCAAAGTCCTGACCTGAATCCTATTGAGATGTTGTGGTATGACCTTAAAAAGGCCGTTCATGCTCGAAAACCCTCTAATGTAACTGAATTAGGACAATTCTGCAAAGATGAGTGGGCCAAAATTCCTCCAGGACGCTGTAAAAGCCTCATTGCACGTTATCGCAAACGCTTGGTTGCAGTTGTTGCTGCTAAGGGTGGCCCAACCAGTTATTAGGTTTAGGGGGCAATCACTTTTTCACACAGGGCCATGATGGTTTGGATTTTTTTTCACCTTTAATAATAAACACCTTCATTTACAAAATTGCATTTTGTGTTTACTTGTGTTGTCCTTGACTATTGTTTAAATTGGTTTGATGTTCCGAAACACTTAAGTGTGACAAACATGCAAAGGAACAGGAAATGAGGAAGAGGGCAAACACTTTTTCACACCACTGTAAATGCAGTGATTCCCGTGTAAATGACACTGGCAGTGAAGGGGTTAACCAGTGGGTGGCAGTGTAGGGGTTAAGTGTTCCTAGGGGTGTGTTACTAACTGTGGGGGGGTTGGGCTTTCATTTAGTGAACACTGATCTCTGCTCCAATTACATGGAGCAGAGATCAGCGTCACTAGTTGCTAGGCAGAATGGAGAAATGCTGTTTACACGGCATTTCCTCCATTCGGCCGCTCCGTGAGATGATCGCGGGGATGCCCGCGGCGATCTAGTCCGCGGGTCCCGCGACCGGACTCACGGGGGTCCCTACCAGCGCATGGCAGCATTGAACATTGAACATTGGACGTACCTGTACGCCAATATGCCTGCCCGTGCCATTCTGTCGACGTACATCGTCGTGCGCAGGTCGGGAAGTGGTTAAAGAGGAGTGCCACCTGAAAAAAAAATATTAAAAGTCAGCAGCTACAAGTACTGCAGCTGCTGACTTTTAATAAATGGACACTCGCTCATCTCTCAGCTGCCCCGCCGCCATCCTCTGTCAGGGAATCAGGAAGTGAAGCGTTGCGGCTGCACTGCCCGGTTTCCTACTGCACATGCGCGAGTCGCACTGTGCGTCTTCACTGGTCCCCATGTATTTCCCAGAAAACAACGGGGGGCGTGGCACCCATCTGCGGCTAGCTATTCCTGGGAATGGGTGCAGATACCTGGATGACACCAATCGTGGCACTGGGGGGGGGGGGGGGGGTTCCGATGAGAAGAACTTCCACTTGATGGTGGAGGTCCGCTTTAATGTAAGATATTATAGAGGGGGGTATGACATATCCGCATTGTAAATGTATTGGTCCAATGGGAGATTTTTTTAACCCATTTAGAAGTTCGTTTGTAGCCAATGGGTCGATATTTGGGGCTCTGTATCTTCAAAATTTCCACAGTAAAATCACACCGTGCTGTAAGATATTATAGAGGGGGGTGTGTATGACACATCTGCATTGTAAACGTATTGGTCCAATGGGAAATTTTATTTATGACCCATTTTGAAGTATAACGTCAGTTTGTAACCAATGTGTTCATATTTGGGGCTCTGTATCTTTATATTTCCACAGTATTGTAAATGTTAGAGGGTGATGTATGTGTGACGGCTCTGTGTAATCATTTTATATATTGCATTATCTGAGATCTAGTTTTTCTGTGTTGAATAGCCAACCATAAAAACTTGTCTGATAGAACGAGCACCAATTTGGAACTGTCTGACGGCTCGACTCCAGTGTACCAACACCGTTGGATTCATGGAAAGGCAATAGAGCTGCACGATTAATCGTCAAGAATCGTTATTACGATCCTTTCCCCATTGCGATCTTGATAAAAATGTTTCATGATTCTTGCTATGCAAAGAATTCTCTCTGCTCTTCTGAAGCCACCACAGCCTTCAAAAGAAAGGGAGAAAAAATCTGGGCAGTGTGCCAAGAATCACAATATTCAGTCGAACTAAGGCTGGCCATAAATTATACAATTTTCTTCTATAGATTTACCAAAACCATATAATATGAGGTCAAACCTAAACACTTTCAATTTGTGTGCAATCAGGCAGGCCCTCATACTACACAGTTGAAGGTAAATCTAAAGGAAATTGAATAAAACAATTGTATGGTGTATGGCCAGCCTAAAGCCTCATACACACTATCGGACTTTGTACAAACTTTCCTGTGGATTTTTGTACAAAGGGCGTCGGCCGTTAACTTGTATTGCATACACACAGCAGGACTTTTTCAGCCAACTTTCACCAAATCCTGTGGTTTTTCTGCTCTTTACCGCCACCTTTGGTCAACTTCTGTATTGTCGTCTGATCATTTGCATTGGTTCTGAGCATGCCTGTTTGTACTTTGTACAAAAGTCCTATGGTTTTCTGTGCACACGATCAGACTTTGCTCCATCTGACTTTTGTTGCCAGAAAGTTTGTCCGTTCGCACAGCCAACAAAAGTCTGATGAAAACCGAAAAAGTTTGTCCGATGGAACGTACACATGGTCAGATGTTGCTCCAAAACAGCCAATTTGCATGTTTGTTGTCAAAAAGTCTGATCGTGTGTATGGGCCTTTAGTCTAAAGATAGTAACAATTTGTCAATGGAATAGACTTTGTGTGTAAATAAGAAAGTTTAACCACTTAACCACTTTCAGACCGGACCATTTTGCTGGTAAATGACCAGAGGTCTTTTTACACTTTGGCACTGCGCTGCTTTAACTGGTAATTGCGCGGTCATGCAATGTTGTACCCAAACAAAATTTGCGTCCTTTTCTTCCCACAAATAGAGCTTTCTTTTGATGGTATTTGATTGCCTCTGCGATTTTTATTTTTTGCGATATAAACGTAAAAAGACCGCAAATTTTGAAAAAAAATGATATTTTCTACTTTTTGTTATTAGAAAAATCCAATAAACTCAATTTTAGTCATACATTTAGGCCAAAATGTATTCAGCCACATGTCTTTGGTAAAAAAAAAGTCAATAATTGTATATTTATTGGTTTGCGCAAAAGTTGTCACATCTACAAACTAAGGTACGTTTTCTGGAATTTACGCAGCTTTTAGTTTACGACTGCCTATCTCATTTCTTGAGGTGCTAAAATGGCAGGGCAGTACAAAACCCCCCCAAATGACCCCATTTTGGAAAGTAGACCCCCTAAGGAAATTGATAAGAGGCATGTTGAGCCCATTGAATATTTTATTTTTTTGCCTCAAGCGATTGAATAATGACAAAAAAAATTTTTTTTTTTTTTTTTTACACAAAGTTGTCACTAAATGATATATTGCTCACACATGCTATGGGCGTATGTGAAATGACACCCCAAAATAAATTCTGCTGCTTCTCCTGAGTACGGGGATACCACATATGTGGGACTTTTTGGGAGCCTAGCCGCGTACGGGGCCCCGAAAACCAAGCACCGCCTTCAGGCTTTCTAAGGGCGTAAATTTTTGAGTTCACTTCTCACTACCTATTACAGTTTTGAAGGCCATAAAATGCCAAGATGGCACAAAACCCCCACAAATGACCCCATTTTAGAAAGTAGACACCCCAAGCTATTTGCTGAGAGGCATGTTGAGTTAATGGAATATTTTATATTTTGCCACAAGTTGCGGGAAAATTACAAACTTTTTTTTTTTTTTTTTTTTTTTCACAAAGTTGTCACTAAATGATATATTGCTCACACATGCCATGGGCATATGTGAAATGACACCCCAAAATAAATTCTGCTGCTTCTCCTGAGTACGGGGATACCACATATGTGGGACTTTTTGGGAGCCTAGCCGCGTACGGGGCCCCGAAAACCAAGCACCGCCTTCAGGCTTTCTAAGGGCGTAAATATTTGACTTCACTCCTCACTACCTATTACAGTTTTGAAGGCCATAAAATGCCAAGATGGCACAAAACCCCCACAAATGACCCCATTTTAGAAAGTAGACACCCCAAGCTATTTGCTGAGAGGCATGTTGAGTCCATGGAATATTTTATATTTTGCCACAAGTTGCGGGAAAATTACAAACTTTTTTTTTTTTTTTCACAAAGTTGTCACTAAATGATATATTGCTCACGCATGCCATGGGCATATGTGAAATGACACCCCAAAATAAATTCTGCTGCTTCTCCTGAGTACGGGGATACCACATATGTGGGACTTTTTGGGAGCCTAGCCGCGTACGGGGCCCCGAAAACCAAGCACCGCCTTCAGGCTTTCTAAGGGCGTTACAGTTTTGAAGGCCATAAAATGCCAAGATGGCACAAACCCCCCCCAAATGACCCCATTTTGGAAAGTAGACACCCCTAAATTTAGGGGTACACTAGTGAGACTAGGTAATAAATGGCGGGTGCCCTGAAACTATAAAAAAATAACTAACCAACCAGCGTCACCTGTAACAGTTATATGGTGATCACTGGTGAAAGGGTTAACTAGGGGGCAATCAGGGGGCTTTATGCGGTAGTATATGGGGGTCCCTGGCGCTATAAAAAGCTGCGGCGAACCTAAATACCTACCTGCCTAACTAGCGTCACCTGTGACACTAATACGGCGATCAGAAAAATGATCGCTTATTAGGCTGGGTTCACACTGGAGCGATGCGGAAACGCCGCGAATCCGCGGCGGGTTCCCGCATCGCATGCCTCCCGGCGGCAGTTCACACTGCCCTATGCGAACTGCTGGGAGTGTCAGTGAAATGTTACTGACACCCCCAGATCAGTTCGCATATCGCAGTGCGATCTGCAAACTCGGATCGCATGGTGTGAACACCCATGCGATCCGATTCTGCTGCGGGCCAAAAAAAGGGTCCCGTGCGAATTTGCGGCGGGTGCGGCGGGTGTGGCGGGTGCGGCGGGTGCGGCGAATGGCTGAACTCGAATCGCACAGAGATCGGATGTGATTTGCACTGCAGTGCGGTGCGAATCACATTCGTTCTCATAAACCGCTGCAATGTGAACCCAGCCTTAGTGACACTGGCGACGGGGGGTGATCACGGGGTTAAACCTTTATTGGGGGGGTTAGGGGGGTACATTAGAACTAAAGGGGGCTAACTCTAACTGCCCTAACAGTTATTACAGTCACAAATGACACCAATGCAAAAAAAAAAAAAAAAAAAAAAAAAATGACATTGGTGTCACTGTGACTGGGGGGCAGGGGTAATTGGGGGGGTGATCGGGGGGTAAAGGGGGGGTGTGAGTGTGCCTGGCATGTTCTACTGTGTGTGTAGAGTGTTGGTGCAACTCACCGATCCGCTCTCCTCCGTGTCGGAACGGAAAATACCGACACGGAGGAGAGAATACATCACTTCCTCTCCTGTGTTTACATTACAGGAGAGGAAGTGATGTCACCGGGGATTTCCATTCGTCGAGAGCGATCGCGAGGGGGTGGCCATGAATGAATGGCCGCCCCCTCATCCCGGATCGCTCTCGAAGAAATGCCGACCGCCGCAGGCACCGGGGGGGGGCCCGATCGGGCCCCCCACCCGCGGGCAGGCAGGGACTTATATATACGCCCATATGCCTGCCCGTGCCATTCTGCCGACGTATATCGTCGTGCGGCGGTCGGCAAGTGGTTAAACACTAAACCTTTTTCTGATATTTGTTGGTTTCAAGTTAAAATAATTTTATTTTGCTAGAAAATTATTTAGAACCCCCAAACATTATATATATATTTTTTAATAGAGAGCCTAGAGAATAAAATGGTGGTTGTTGCAATATTTTATGTCACACTGTATTTGCGCAGCGGTCTTTCAAATGCAATTTTTTTTTATTACTTTAATAAAAAAATGTAAAATAAATAACCAGTAAAGTTAGCCCAATTTTTTGTGTATAATGTGAAAGATTTTACATTGTGAGAATTGTGAGAGAATCGGGATCTTTTTATTCTAAGCAAAAAAATTGTGATTCTCATTTTGGCCAGAATCGTGCAGCTCTAACAGGTAAGTATCTTAATATTAAAGGGGTTGTAAACCTTTGTTTTTCACCTTAATGCATCCTATGCATTAAGGTTAAAAAAAAACACCTGCCGCCCCCCCAGCCTTATTTACCTGAGCCCTGGAATTTGATCCGGAGGGGACGCGATGTCTCTCTGCTCTTGAATGGATAGATTGATAGCATCGCAGCCATTGGCTCCCGCTGCTGTCAATCAAATCCAATGACGCGGGTGCCGGGCCCCCCCTGAGTCCTACATTCTGCGGCTATGGATACTAAATGCTGGACTAGGGAACACATCCGCAAGGTAACCCACTTGGGAGAGCGCTTCTCCTAGGGGGTGATGTGATGTGAGGAGGAGCCGCGAGGATCGGGGCCACGCTGTACAAAATGAGCTGCACAGTGGAGGTAAGTATGCTATGTTATTAAAAAAAAAAAAAAAAACCTTACAATCACTTTAAGTCAGCAGCTACAATATTGTACAGTATTTGTACAGTATTTGAACAGTACTAGTACAGTATTTGTACAGTACTAGTACAGTATTTGTACAGTACAGTATTTGTGTAGCACCCTGCTCCTAATGAGCAGACGCTATTTTTCGAATTTAGTTGTCTGAAGCTGCAGTTTGGCTCAGGCTAATTATTCTAAAAAGTTCTGGTTTCTGTGCCAGTCTAGCTGGGTTGCACTGGTTCCCACTTGACCGTAGGTGTCGCTGTCACCGCCGGTAAGTGTGGAAATGCCGCAGGCTGGAGGTATAGAATGCCACCTCTTGCTCAGAAGTAGTTCAGTGGGAGTGGTTTCCCTGTTGTGCATTCTGGCAGAGGGTATTTAAGGTACCGACGCCATTTTTTGGTGGTTCTTTTCCGGGGTCCGCTATCCCGACCTCATGGCCCTCCTGGCCCTCCTGGCCTGGGGTCTGTGTCGCATGGATCTGCGCCTCGGGGCCGGCTGGTCCGAGGCTCTGCAACTTAGAGGGTAGGCCAGAAAAAATCTAGGGGCCTACTGATCCAGGGGTGGTCCTGTGCTGTCTCACATGCGGGGAGAGGCCAAAGAAACTGGAAGATCCAGGGGAGGACTTTTCTTGTAGAGGACCGAGCGCAAGGCTGGTGTCTCTGGAGGAGCCTGGAAACTCTGAGGACGTAAAGTATCGCTGGGTCGGCTGAAAGAAAACTGGTACTGTATGGCAGTTCTTTAAATCTTTCAAGATCTCTCAAGAATGCTTTAGTTTAATTGACAAGTCTGTGGCAGAAACGTTGTGGAGCATCTCACCGGCTGCTAGGTCAAGTGAGAGAGGCCTATCCGGTGACTGCTGGATCCAATCTGTGGAGCTGTTTGTCCTCTGGATCAGAACAATACCTCTAACCCACAATTACCAGGTGCCTGAACTCCCCTTTAACCCTTTGACCCTCTATTGAAGGACTTTGTGCTTATCCTGAATAAATGTTAAAAAAAGGCTAAGTGTCGGATCCAACATTATTTGGGCTACTTTCCAACAGGACCCCTGTGACGGAAAAACAAGCAGGTGAGGTAACGGTAAGCCCAAATAAAACCAGAAGCTCCTTCGGGGGTCAGTGCTATATTTGTAAAGTACAGTACTAGTACAATATTTGTACAGTATAGCATTAGTACAGTACTTGTAAAGTATTTGTAAAGTACAGTATTTGTACAGTATTAGTACAGTATTTGTACAGTATAGCATTAGTAGAGTATTTGTAAGGTACTAGTACAGTATATGTAAAGTACTAGTACAGTATAGCATTAGTACAGTACTTATAAAGTACTAGTACAGTATAGCATTACTACAGTACTAGTACAGTATTTGTAAGGTACTAGTACAGTATTTGTACAGTATAGCATTAGTACAGTATTTATAAAGTACTAGTACAGTATCACATTAGTACAGTACTAGTGAGGTACTAGTACAGTATAGCATTAGTACAGTATTTATAAAGTACTAGTACAGTATCACATTAGTACAGTACTAGTGAGGTACTAGTACAGTATAGCATTAGTACTTGTAAAGTACAGTATTTGTAGCTGCTGACTTTTATGTTTTTTCTGAAGGAGCCCGGAGCTCCTGTGTAGTGAGCAGACAATGTGATTGCACCATGTATGGCCCCTGTGCACACAGATCCCACACTCCTCCATCTACTGAATGATGAAATAGGACAGGCTGCCCCTCAGTGAGAGCCCTGACCTCCTCCAATCACAGAGCTCTCATTGTACTCCATGTCACAGTTATGTCCGTAATCAGCACCTTGTGATGTCCTGTATTGATACAATGGAGCTACTTACTGCTCACGTTTGATATCACTGACTAAACCGCGTCCTCTTCTCCCTGCAAACTTCAGTGACCAGCATGTGAGGAGGAAGAGGAGGCTTCATGCCAACACTCATCTCCGCCCTCCTACAGTAAAGAGAACGCGTGATTGGGGGGCGCGGTGAATGAAGCGACCATAAGCCAATAAGGAGCAACTCGGAGAAGACCAGCTACCCATCCTCCTTAGCTTAATCGCCGCTTCCTTCCATTGGAGAATGATCGGAGACTGACAGAGTCATGGACCAATAATACGAGGTGTTCTGCACAGGGCGAGCTGCCATTGGCCAGTGTATGGATGTAGTGTATTCTGTAAGGCAGTAGGAAGCAACAGCTGACAGGACAACAAAAGAGGCAGATGGGGTAGATGGGGACTGAGTCATGTAAGTGTCCATGTTGTGTATGTGTGTCAGTGATCATCTGATCGGGGGTTGTCAGCATATCCTGGGCTGTCTGTCTATAGGTGATGAGCAGGCGGGGGGTGGGATCAGCAGATCACATTACAGTGGTGTCAATGGGCTGTCACTCATCACAGGGTGAGATGCCTCTGATGGAAGCTGTATACTGTATAGGGTTATGGTGGCAGTAGCTGGATGTGAAATACTGAACTGTCACCTGATGACATGTGACATCTGCTGTTCTTTGTACACAGGATGTATACAGAGATTGCCATCAGTACACAGTGATGGGGGTCCATACATAGTACATGAGTAGCCATGTCCTCCCAGCACACTGCCTGTCCTTTGTTCTCTCTATATGTGTCCATCCATGGGCATGTGACGGCTCTCTGATGCATGGTGATGAAGGGCTCTCTGTGGGGGTGTCATTACAGTCTATGGTAATCCAATCTGTTGTGTCCATAGCAGGGCTTTATAGAATAGGTGCAGGAACTCCGCCCTTCCGAGCCCGCCCCTTGGTTCCACCCCCTACCCACCTCCCACTACTGCCCCAAGTATTATTGTGTGGGGCTAAATAATTTGTATGGAATTTGTTTTTGACTAATAATAATAACGCCAATAAAATAGATCCCACAGTAACAATAGACCCCACCCCAGCAACAATAGATCCCCCAGTAACAATAGACCCCACCCTAGCTACAATAGATCCCCCAGTAACAATAGACCCCCAGTAACAATAGACCCCACCCCAGCAACAATAGATCTCCCCAGTAACAATAGACCCCACCCCAACAACAATAGACTCCCCATTAACAATAGACACCCCCAGCAACAATAGATCCCCACCAGTAACAATAGACCCCACCCCAGCAACAATAGACCCTTCACACAACAGTAGACTCCCTCAGCACAGTGGGCCTCACCCTAGCAACAATAGGTCTCTCACATAACACCCACAGCAAAATACCACCCTCGGTAACAAAAGATCCACCCCAGCAACATTAGAGCCCCAGCAGCCAACATCAATAGACCTCTCCCTTAATAGTCGATTCCTACCAGCAACATAATACCCCTCAGCAACAATAAAGCCCTCACAGAACAATAGACTCCCCCAGCAACAACGAACCCCACCCCAGCAACAATAGGGCAACAATAGATCTCACCCCAGCAGCAATAGATCTCTCACATAACAATAGACTCCCCCAGCAACAATAGTTCCCCCACACAATAATAGTCCCCCCACCACACACACAGTAACAATGGACCACCCACAACAAAATACCACCTCTAGCAACATTAGATCCCCAGCAGCAACAACAGATCTCCCACCAGCCAGCATCAATAGACCTCCCAACAACAATAAACCTCTCCCTTAATGGTCAATTCCTACCAGCAACATAAGACAGATCCCCACCAGTGACAATAGAAACCCCCAGTAGCCAGCACCAATAGACCCTCCAGCACACCCCTTGCTATTATGTACAGTGCCTTGAAAAATATTCATACCCCCTTGAAATTTTTCTACATTTTCTCATGTTACAGCCAAAAAAACTAGGAATACTAATTGCAATATACATCAATAGATGGGCACGGGGTAGAGCACATCTCTCATAAAAATGTTTCTTTCACATACATGGATCATGGTTACAGTGCAGTGCTATAGAATAACTTGGTAGAAATTGGTATTTGCATATATGCAGAATAGCTAATTAGCGCTGACTTCGAATTTACTAACGTTTGTTCGCCGCTAATAGCGCTCTTTTTTCATTCTCACGTTCCCCTATTGAAATTTGAATTGGCTAAAATGAGCAATATTATTTGCAACTTCCTGGAGCTATAGTAAATGACCCCCTTTGTCATGTTACAACCAAAAACGTAAATGTATTTTATTGGGATTTTATTTGATAGACCGACACAAAGTGGCACATAATTGTGAAGTGGAAGGAAAATTATAAATGGTTTTCCAAATCTTTTACAAATAAATACATAAAAAATTGTGGCGTGCATTTGTATTCAGCCCCCCTGAGTCAATACTTTGTAGAACCTCCTTTTGCTGCAATTACAGCTGCAAGTCTTTTTGGGGATGTCTCTTCCAGCTTTGCACATCCAGAGAGTGACAGTTTTGCACCATTTCTTCTTTGCAAAATAGCTCAAGCTCAGTCAGATTGGTTGGAGTGCTTCTGTGAACAGCAATTTTCAAGTCTTGTCACAGATTCTCAATTGGATTTAGGTCTGGACTTTGATTGGGTCATTCTAAAGCCTCATACAAACGATCGGACTTTGTACAAACTTTCCCGTGGATTTTTGTACAAAGGGTGTCGGCCGTGAACTTGTATTGCATACACACAAGGACTTTTTCAGCCAACTTTTACCAAATCACATGGTTTTTCAGCTCTTTACTGCCACCTTTGGTCAACTTCTGTATTGTTGTCTGATCTTTTGCATTGGTTCTGAGCATGCGTGTTTGTACTTTGTACAAAAGTCCTATGGTTTTTTGTACACATGATCGGACTTTTGTTGCTGGAAAGTTTGTCCGTTCGCACAGCCAACAAAAGTCTGGTGAAAACCGAAAAAGTTTGTCCGATGGAGCGTACACACGGTCTTATAGTGTGTATGAGGCTTTAGGCTGGATTCACACCTATGCATTTTTAGTGCATTTTGCATATTTGCACTACAGAACGTGTTCCATAGGAAACCATGTTAAATGAGCTGTAGTGCAAATCTAGAAAATGCACTAAAAATACATAGGTTTGAATCTAGCCTAAAGCCCCATACACACTATCAGATTTTCTGCAGATTTTTCCTTCAGATTTACCAAAACCATATAATATGAAGTCAAACCTTAGGAGTTTCAATGTGTATGCAATAAGGCAGGTCCTTGCACTGCATGGTTTTGGTAACTCTGAAGACAAAAATCAGCAGAAAATCTTATAGTGTGTATGGGGCTTAACAGGTTTTCTTCTAATATTGCCCTGTATTTGGCTCCATCCATCTTCCCATCGACTCTGACCAGCTTCCCTGTCCCTGCTGAAGAAAAGCATTCCCACAACATGATGCTGCCACCACCATGTTTCACAGTGGAGATGGTGTGTTCAGGGTGATGTGCAGTGTAAGTTTTCTGCCACATATATAGCGTTTTGCAAATAGTTAAATTGTGGTCTCATCTGACCAGAGCACCTTCTTCCACATGTTTGCTGTGTTACCACATGGCTTCTCACAAACTGAAAATGGGACTATGTTTTTTTCTTCCAACAATGGCTTTCTTCTTGCCACTCTTCCATAAATGTGGAGGGCACGAATAAAAGTTGTCCCGTGGACAGATTCTCCCACCTGAGCTGTGAATCTCTGCAGCTCCTCCAGAGTTACCATGGACCTCTTGGCTGCTTCTCTGATTAATGCTCTCCTTGCCCGGCCTCTCAGTTTAGGTGGACGGTCATGTCTTGGTAGGTTTGCAGTTGTGCCATACTCTTTACATTTTGGGATGATGGATTGAAAATTGCTCCGTGAGAAGTTCAAAGCTTGGGATAAATTTCTCATAGCCTAACCCTGCTTTAAACTTCTCCACAACTTTATCCCTGACCTGTCTGGTGTGTTCCTTGGCCTTCATGATCCTATTTGTTCACTAAGATTCTCTAACACAGCCTAAACCCCCCCCCCCCCTTGTTTCACTTGTACAACAGCTCTTACATGTAAGGTGGTCTTCCTAGCCCCAGCTCTTGTTTCCACATGTGGCTGAGACACATAGGAGCTTCAGTCCAGAATACAGTACAGGCAGCACACATGAAGAGTGCACATGCAGGAAGTTGCCAGAGGTGGCAGCAAAGAGTCTGATGTGAGCTCAGTGAGCTCAATGACACAGAGCAGCTGCCGACTCACACTCATACAGAAGCATTCACAGAGCTACTCTGCACCCTCGCCTGCCTTCTCCCATCCCCGCCAGGTGGCCGGGCCCTTTGGGACACTCGGGCCCCTTAAAGCATATGGGCTATACCCCCCAATGGTGGCCCTGGTACCAGGCTTATGCTTAATATGACTACACATGATGGCTAAAATTTTGGATGATTCCTGTGAACACAATACAAATCGTGGTTGGCCCTGCTGGAGCCACTAGGCTCCACAAACTTTGATTAATTAATTGAAGGAGCTATGTCGGTAAAACTGGATATGCGTTCCTGCCCTAAAATATGCGCATGGAAGGGTCTGCAGACCTGTACGCAAGATCAGAGCTGTGTGCATGTCTGCACTGAGGCACATGCGCATTAGCATGCATGTTGGAATTGACTTTTGGTGCCCGGTGGCCTATGTACAGCACTGCAAAGCTCAAGATTATTGCTGAGTAGTCGTCAGCTCCTGTGACCCATGACCAGACCCTGCTTGCTTTTGTCTTCTATCCAGTTTGCCTTCTGACATCTATTGATCTTCAATCCTCCGTTACCTAACTTCTGACTTGTTACCTGACCCTGCATCCTGCTGATCATTTGATATCATGTGACTCCTGTTTATTCTCGTCTCCTGAATCTGTATTTCTGCTGCCGGACTGTTGCGGACCTCTGCTCTTGTGACGGTTCTGTCTTCTGCATTCGCAAGTCCTTTGACAACATCCGGAATTAAATTCCTGCTCTTTAGCTTCCGACTCATTGCATGATCCAGGTCTTCTGCTGGCTAGGCCATGCTACAGGTGTCCTTGCCACTCCGCGACATCATGCCATATCATCAACCTGAAGGGGAGAGGACAGGAGGTGTTAGGGAGAGCCATCTTATCAGCTCAGCCTCTACCAGGCAAGTGCCAAGCTGGGTAGAAAAAAATCGGCCAAATGGCGACTGCATCCAGTGAGCTGTAGTCACTGTTTGGTAATTCTGAGAGCTGCAGGTGCCAGGTGTCAGAATACAATAGATGACAATGGAATATTCATACAACCAAAAGGAACGTTTAAAGCAGTTGTAAACCCACTGATGTGTTTTTTTTTTTTTTTGTTTTTTTTCCTACCTGCAAAGGAAAAGGCATAATGAGCTAGTATGCACCGCATACTAGCTCATTATGAAATACTTACCTTTGAACGAGGCCCTGATATCTGGTCCGATCCACGCCGAGGGAGCTGACATGTTCCCTCTGCGTTTCTTCCGGGTATCGCGGCTTCGGGGCTATCAGCCGAGAATCCCCTGTGCGTATGCGCCGCTGCTGTCAGCAGCGCATTGCGAGGGGAATATCTCCTAAACCGTACAGGTTTAGGAGATATTTTTTTACCTACAGGTAAGCCTTATTATAGGCTTTCCTGTAGGTAAAAGTCCCAAAAAGGACTATACAACCACGTTAATGCTCCCCTTGCCACCCCATATGCAATTCTACTGTTTAAACTGCCAGTCACTATGCCCATGCACAAATTACTGGCATAGGAAGGCGAATGCGAAGGCCTGTGTAGAATAACACAGGGATTTCAACTCTAGTGGTAGAAAAGCTTGTGGAAGGTTAGTAAATTCACATTATGGTTAATGTATGATCAAAGCATAGGTTCACTTAGGCTCAGTTCACACAGGGGCGACTTGTCCAGGCGACTTAGTCGCGCTCCGTTCTGTACTATGGAACCGTTCTAATAGGAGCGACTCAAGTCGCTCCGACTTAGAAAAAAGGTTCCTGTACTACTTTTGGGGCGACTTCAGGCGACTTGCATTGACTTCTATACAGAAGTCGTTTTGCAAGTCGCTGCTGAAGTCGTTTGCAGGTCGCGTCTGTGAGTCGCACTGCAAGTCGTGCCGCCCCTCTGTGAACCGAGCCTTAGGAACCCAGCGACACACCTATAGTGCAGCCAGGGGAGAAATGAGAAAAAGTTTACATTTCCTCCAGATGGAGTTATGGATTAAACCACTTCTCTGTTTTAGTTGCTGAATTGCACATTGTAAACCCAAGTCTCTCCAGATGTGATGCAGCATTAGTAAGGCTGCATACATATTCAGAGATTTGGACAGCTAGAACAATAGATTCAGACAGAAGTAAAATCTTTAGTTAAAGTGTTATTAAACCCACAACAGTAAAATCAGTCTGTATATACAGTAAAGCATGCTCGTTATATCAACCAAAGGAGTTAATCCTCCTTATTGTGTAAAAAGGCTGTTTGATATTGTCTTCTCTGATCCTCCCCTTCTTTTACTGTTCGATACATATCCTGATAGAACAGAGCATTGGGGGCACTCTGCACATGCTCAGTTTGGTGTGTATTGCTAGATAGCTTTTTCTTTTTTTTTTCTTGGGAGGGGTGCATGTAATCAGTACAAGCCAATCAGAGCTGTCCATACATAGGATCAGGGGCCCTGCTTGCATCCTCATAGGACAATCGGAGGAGAATAAAAGCACCTCCTACAAGCTTTAACTAGCTCGGCTAGACACTGATAGAAGTCACATGACTGCTATATAATGCTGATGAGAAAAGGTATTTAGCAATTTATATTTACTAAAATAATTGCATTTCCATTTTCTTTATACTGTTAGAGGCCAGATATAGCGAATGCAGGGTCCTGGGTTTAGTAACATTTTAAAGCTACATCCAAATCACTCTCACCCTTGTAAAAATAAGAAAACTTTTCAGCCACCAAAACTGGAACTTTTTTGGGTCACCTGACAATAAGCAATAAGGACACACAGGATTCCCAACAGGCACCACCAAGATGATTTTCTGCGATAACCAATAGTATTTTTTAGCAGCGCCCTAAAGATGTAGAATAAAATGATTAACTTTGGGCCTACTGAGCTTTTTCACAGCCTTATAGATGGACACTGAAACTGACCATTATATAAGGTTTACTGAGGTTCATCCTTAGGGGTTTTGTTTTTCCTGTAGATCCTTTGCCATGTTATCCTATGTATCCATGCACATTGCGACAGAGAGACATATTATGGGTTCAACCTTTAGCTCAGGTTCACACTAACAGCTGAAATGAAATCGTGGGCTTAGAAACCGAAAAAAAAACCCCTTCTGGTTTGCATTTTTGAGAGCAGTTTTCTGGCAGAAAAAAAAAACGCCAAATGCTCCTATGCCTGTACAAAAATGCTCTGAAAAAAGCATTGTTTCCTACCAAAAGAACTTTTTTTTATTTTAAGCCCAGTGTGCATGGACCCTTCAAATGAGTGCTAAGTTTGTATGCCTATTAGAGCTCCACGATTCTGGCCAAAATGAGAATGACAAATTTTTTTGCTTAGAATAAAAGTTGTTATTAAACATTAAAGTGTACTTTTTTTTTACAAAAAGATTGCATTTGAAAGATCACTGCACAAATACAGTGTGACATAAAATATTGCAACAACCACCATTTTATTCTCTAGGGTCTCTGCTAAAAAAATATATATATATATAATATAATATAATTTTTGGGGGTTCTAAGTAATTTTCTAAAATTATCATTTTAACTTGAAAAGTGTCAGGAAAAAGGTTTAGTCTTTAAGTGGTTAAACTTCCCTCATTTACAGACTGAAGTTCATCCCTTTGATCTAAAGAACAAAACGTTAACGGCTGAGGATTGTTGTGAAGCTTGGCAGACTGCCTGTTTTTTGGGGTTTTTTGGCAGCTGTCGGCTTGAGCAGAGAACTCTCTGCATAGAATTGGAAAAATGCTTTGTTAAGATCGCAAGGGGGGAAAAATTGCGATCTCGATTCTTAACAATTAATCGTGCAGCTCTACCTACTATATTGATACTGAGTAATAGGAAACATTGAACCCCAGATAGCTCCCTTTTTTTTTTATGCGTTACCCCATTTAAAATGAAAGGACAGACTTAAAGTGGTTGTAAACCCTCCCCCACAACTTTGTCCCATGTAAATCAGCATAAAAAACCCTAATGAACACTGCTTGTAGATATCTCCTTACTTGCTTAGTATTGTTGTAATCCTTGTTGTTCTTTAAAATGAAGTCACTGAGCATGCCCAGATCTCCCATGATTTAAGGCACATTCTCTATGTCTTATCTATCTGTTATCAGGACTTCCTACGGCACACCACTGAACTCTGCTTATCACTCAAAGCTTCCTCCTACACACCATGTGACCTCACATACAGTCTAAACTTGGTCATTACTACAGTCTTATCAGCTGAAGCTGATAAGTCTGACAAAGGGAAACAGAAATCGTCACAAGTAAGCTATGAACAGGGAAGCAGGGTTGCCATAGAAACTTTGGATTGAGAAGGAGGCTTGGTTAACAGTACAGGAAGTGCTTAATGTAAGAGCGGAAATACACTCCACTGTGGACTCAGAAAACAATACTTAAGATGGTGCTGCCTAACCCCTGGAAACAAGTTTTTATAAAGTTTCTTTAAACAGTAAGTAATATGCAATTTGGGCTGGATTACAGTGGCTATAGTCTGATAATGACTTATTATAATGGACTAAATGAAAAGAAGCATCAGAGTGGGAGAGTTTACTTCCTCTTTAAGGCAATGCATATGTTAAACACAAAAAGCGCATTAAAGCGGAGCTCTACCCTAAAGAGGAACTTCCGCTCATCGCAAACCCTCCCTTTTGGGAGTGACGGTGATTTTCTTTATATTCCACAGTATCTTGGTGTGGGGTAAATTTTTCCTTAATAGCCTTAATTTCTTTGTCTAAATGAGAAAGCTTAAGATTTTTCCTCTCTAGTAGGAATTTTAGAAAATTGACCCCCGCCTCATTGAAATATTTGAACCAGTCTTCCAACTGGATATCTCCCTTTTGGGGACTGACCTCCCATCTAAGGCTTCTAAGGGACCATGTTATGTTTAACATAGGTCTCCAAATAAGCAACGTCCCATTGGGTATGGGTCTTGGAAATGGTTATGTTTTTTAACCTGGGTAAATAACCCACCAAGGTCACCTTCCTCATTCTTATACACCTCAAAGACCCCATCAATGTTAACCACCCGGGAGGCTCTGTATAAAAAAATGTCCATATCAAAATAGAAAAATCAGAAACGTAAAATAAAAATATTAGCAGATGAACTACAGTAGCAGTAAGTAATTTATCAATAGTACAGACAATAAAAAGAAAAAAAAATACTGCGCTCCTAACTACCTAGTGAAAAATAAACAAACACACATAGCAGCAGCTACTAAGTGTGATACACACCAAATACAGTAGAAAAAAGAAAAAATAGATGCACTTTCAGGGGGAAGGGTTTGCAGATACCTGTATAATACAGGTATTTGCACCCACTTCTGGGCATAGATAGCCGCAGAATCTGCGGGTATTGACGCCACTTCCTGTCCATTCCCCGCTGTCTGCTGGGAAACACACGGGTCCCAGAGACAGCAGGGAGCGTCCGTATTGCACAGTGAGACTCGCGCATGCGCAGTAGGGAACCGAGAAGTGAAGCCGCAAGGCTTCACTTCCTGATTCCCATAACGAAGATGGTGGCGGCAGCACCTGAGAGCTGAGTGGCAGATTGGCTTCGGGTGTCGACATCGCGGGCACGCTGGACAGGTGAGTGTCCATATTTTAAAAGTCAGCAGCTGCAGTATTTGTAGCTGCTGACTTTTAATAAAAAACAAAAAACAAAAAAAAAAACGGCGGAGCTCCCGCTTTAATGTTTGTGTGTTAAAGTAGAACTGAACTTAGATGATGTATTTAAAAAACTGTGACCAGGCAGCTCTATATTGCAGAAGAGGACATGACCTCGTTCCACCACCGACCAATCAAGAGGTGCGAAAACCCGGTACCCAAAAGAAAAGATGACAGCGGTCAGGAATGTTACCTCCACCATCTCTGAAAGGTGGAGGTAAATATTTCTTAGAGCTTAGTTCTGCTTTATTGCATCTCAGCTATGTAAAGAGGCCCTTAGGCTTGTACCTCTATGTAAGTATCTTATTAAGGATGGAACTCCAAGTGTAGTCATTTTAACCACTTAAGCCCCAGACCATTTGGCTGGCCAAAGACCAGAGGACTTTTTGCGATTCGGCACTGCGTCGTTTTAACTGACAATTGCGCGGTTGTGCCACGTTGCACCCAAACAAAATTGGCGTCCTTTTTTCCCCACAAATAGAGATTTCTTTTGGGGGTATTTGATCACCTCTGCAGTTTCTATTTTTTTGTGCTATAAACAAAAATAGAGCAACAATTTTGAAAAAAATGCATTATTTTTTACTTTTTGCTATAATAATATCCCCAAAAAATATATAAAATTATTTTATTTTATTTGCCTCAGTTTAGGCCGATACGTATTCGTCTACAAATTTATACAAGCGTTTATTCATTGGTTTGCGCAAAAGTTATTGCGTCTACAAAATAGGGGATAGTTTTATGGCATTTTTATTAATTCATTTTTTTTATTAGTAATGGATTTTTATCGTGACTGCGACATTATGCCGGACACATCGGACAATTTTGACACATTTTTGGGACCATTGGCATTAATACAGTGATCAATGCTATAAAATTGCATTGATTACTGTCAAAATGTCACTGGCAGTGAAGGGGTTAACCACTGGAGGGGGGGTTAAGTGTGTCCTGGGGAGTGATTCTAACTGCCTGGGGGATGGGCTACCAGTGACACGACACTGATCGCTGCTCCCAATGGCAGGGAGCAGGCGATCAGTGTCCTGTCACTTGGCAGAAAGGGGAGATGCTGTGTTTACATTGGCATCTCCCTGTTCTTCAGCTCTGTCAGACGATTGCGGGCACCCAGCGGACATCGAGTCTGCAGGTCATGGAGCTCGCGGCAGGTGGGAAATTCACTTTGCCCAGCCGTGCCATTCTGCCAATGTATTTCTACAGGAGCCGGCCCTTAAGTGGTTAAAGTGGAACTGAACCTGCTGCTGATCCCCTAGTATGCCTCCCTTATTGATGTGAGGCCTGCACTGCCCCAAGTAGCTTTTCCACTGACATCTTCTCTCAGCCACTTCTGATGAAGCTTAGTGGAGCACATCTAAGCCTAAAACCTGTCAGTATTTCCAAGTACGTGGTACCTGTTCATACCTATGATCCACATTCTGACAGCTAAAAACAGACACCAAAAGCCCGTACACATGATACGAAAATCGGAAATCAAATTTCGTCCGACAAACAATCTGTCGTTTTCAGATCGTTGGTATGGTGCTTTCGACAGCCAATTCCGTTTTTTCATCAGACAAAAGCTGGATGTGCAGGCTATAGCATTTTTGTCGCACGTGAACACAACGTCCGATTTTTTGTTTTAATTAGTATGGTTTTCATACGAAAAAAAATGTAAGCTCAAGACTACGCATGCTCAGAAATGAAAGAATACATACAAAACTAGTCAACACACTTCTGAAGTTGTATTCTGTCATATGAGAATTCTCCTATGGTGAGTAACCTCTTCACTTTCGACATGAGACTAGCATGCAACAAAAAAGGGACATTCGGTCGTCTGAAAATCTGATCGTGTGTACAAGGCTTTAGGCGTGGCTCTCTAGAGCCTTGTATGTGGTTTAGATTAAAGTGGAACTAAACCCATTGATTTAACTTTTTACCTAGAAAGAAAAATTCATGGCATGTTGTGAATGAGAACTGTTAGCCCTTGTACACACGGTCGGACATTCCGACCACAAAATCCGTCAGATTTTTTCTGTCGGATTTTGTCCGAAACTTGTGTTGCATACACACGGTCGGACAAAGTTGTGGGAAAATCCGATCGTTCGGCACGTGATGACGTTCGTTCGTCACGACAGGACTATGTTCAGGCTAGTAGCCAATAGCTTTGGTCTTGTAATTTGATCTGAGCATGTGTGGCACTGTCCGAATGGAATTCTCTACAAACAATCGGACAAAGTCCAATCGGATCATGTTGTTGGAAAATTTTATATCCAGCTCTCAAACTTTGTTGGTCGGACATTCCAACGGATAAAGTCAGATGGAGCCCACACATGGTCAGATTATCCGACAACATGGTCCAATCGGACATTTTCCGTCGGAATTTTCCGACCGCGTGTACAAGGGCTTACAGTTACTTGTGCTCTCAACCAAACTGTCGAGCCATCAAATGGCTGGTGTCATAACTGAGCATATGTGCAGCACCATGGCAACTGCAGATCTAACAAAGGGTAAAGAAAGATGGCAGCTTCCTTCAATGTAAAGGATAGGAGGGTTTAGTTCTGCTTTACAACCACGTTACAACTGGCATTAAAGAGGAACTCCAGTTGTTTTTGTGTTTATTAAAAGTCAGAAACTACAAAAAGTGTAGCTGCTGACTTTTAATAAACGCACACTCTCCTGTCCCAGGATCCAGTGATGTGCTCACCCGAACCCTCGCTTCTTTCCCTCTTCTTTCACCGTCATTACAGCTGTGGGCACCCGTGACAGCTCATACATGAGTTGCGCTGCACCCTTTGAATGGTCGGGCAATCTTCTGGGACCTGTGACATATCCCAGAAGACTGCAGGGAGGGAGGGGCAGAAGAGAACTTCGCAGAGTGGGTATCTGTCAAAACTAGGTACCCACTCCCCGCCAAAAAAATACATGCCAGACGTGGCATAGGAGAGGGGGAAGAGTGCTTAAAGGGGAACTTCCCCTTTTGGGTGGAGCGCCACTTTCATTTATTGAAAAATTGATGACAAAACTACAGTTCTGGGAACTTTTTTCACCAAACAGTTCTATCATCTACCTTTTCTTTAGTATACTCATTTAAAGCTGGTTATTCTGTACAGCTACTAGGAGCCCTCTACAACTATTCCCCCCTCCACTTCCAAAAGCTTATCCCATCCCTTCTTCTTCAGCTCCAAGTACCTTACTTCAATTCCCCCTTCCTCCATATTTTTTCAAATTGACATTAAACTCTTCTCTTCCCTATATTTAGGTCACTTACATAATGCCTGTTAAAACGCTATCCAATATGTTTTACTATGCCACCAATGTCCACCATGACCATACAAATTTTGTACTCTCTAATAAACAGATTGAAGACACAAAATCCTGCAGGACTCTGTGCAGGCCAGTCAAGTTCCCCCCACCCCAAACTCGCTAATCCATATCTTTATGGACCTTGCGTTGTGTACTGGTGCTCTCATGTTGGAAGAGGAAGTGGCCATCCCCAAGCAGACGCCTTAAGCGTTCCCTTCACTGGAACTAAGGGGCCAAGCCCAACCCCCCGAAAAACAACCCATAATCCCCCCTCCACCAAATGATTTGGACAAGTGCACAAAGCAAGGTCCATAAAGACATGGAACGAGTTTGGGGTGGAGGAACTTGACTGGCCTGCACAGAGTCCTGACCTCATCCTGATAGAACACCTTTGGGATGAATTAGAACAGAGACTGTGAGCCAGGCCTTCTCATCCAACACCAATGTCTTACCTCACAAATGCGCTTTTGGAAGAATGATCAAACATTCCCATAGACACACTCCTAAACCTTGTGAACAACCTTCCCAGAAGAGTTGATGCTGTTATAGCTGGAAAGGCTGGGCCAACTCTATAGTGAAGCCTATCAACTAAGACTGGGATGCCATTAAAGTTCATGTGTGTGTAAAGGTAGGCGTAACAATACTTTTGGTAATATAGTGTAGCTTCACCTTTCAGACACTTTTCATTGCAGAACTGTTATCAGTGATATATTCAATTTTGACATGCTTGAAGAGTTCACCTCTATATTGTCAGCAATTTACTAGCAGTAATAAATGGAATTTGTTTTGCTTTATAGTTACATAGTTACATATTTACTAAGGTTGAATAAAGACACCAGTCCATCCAGTCCAACCTGAGTGAGTGTCTACAATTGTCCCTATCCCTGTACATTGCACACTCACATCAGTCCCTACCCTCAAGGAGCCCATGATCCAAGGTCCCCATTCATATACTAGGGCCAATTTCGGACAGAAGCCAATTAACCTACCTGCATGTCTTTGGATTGTGGGAGGAAACCGGAGTACCCGGAGGAAACACACGCAGGCACAGGGAGAACATGCAAACTCCATGCAAGTAGTGTCATGGTTGGGATACGAACCAGCGACCCTATTTACTGCTAGGCGAGAGTGCTAACCACTACACCACTGTGCCACCCATCTTATAAAAGAACCCTTTTCTGCTACTGGCTCTTGCCGTTCTGCAGAGCATGTGATCAGAACACATGAAACACAAGTAAAAATACAACATAAAGAGTACAATGTTTATGGCAGGAACAATAAAGCAGTGACAGCAAATGACTGCACTAGAAGTTTGTCAGTAATTTCTTTATATAGTTAAAGCGGAGGTCCACCCTAAAGTGGACCTTCCGCTCATTGGAATCCCCCCCCCCTGGCACCACAATTGGCACCTTTCAGGGGGGAGGGGGGTGCAGGTACCTGTACAGTACAGGTATCTGCACCCACTTCCGGCGTAGATTCTGCAGAAGGTACGCCCCTTTCTGCAGAATCTACGCCCCTTTCCGAAGGTCCCCCGCTGCCTGCTGGGAAACACACGGATCCCAGAGACAGCAGGGACCATCCTTATTGCACAGCGCGACTCGCGCATGCGCAGTAGGGAACCGGGAAATAAAGCTGAAAGGCTCCACTTCCTGATTCCCATACCCAAGATGGCAGCGGCAGCACCCGAGAGACGATCGAGAGATCGGCTTCGGGTGCCGACATCGCGGGCGCGCTGGGTGGCTAAGTGTCACTATTTTAAAAGTCAGCAGCTGCAGTATTTGTAGCTGCTGACTTTTAAAAAAAAACAAAAAACGGCGGACTCCCGCCTTAACCAATCATCCTGTTATCATCCAACCCTTTAAACACAAAGAGTAAGTACACATAGCAGTTTTATTACCATCATTCCTGAGTTGTATTGTTGCTCCACAGTTTAAATAAACCCGTGCTTTGCCCTTGCAAGTACTTCTGGGTATTAATTACCATGTGACTCACTCCCATTACTAGCATGTGACAGCTCTGCTGTTTGGTGATTGGATACAGTACTGTTATAAGGGAGAAAAAAAGACAGCTGTAGCCTCTGTAAGCTCTAAGTCAGGGGTAGGCTACCCCGGAGAGATGGAGACCTACCTGAACAATGTGGAAGAGATCAAAGCATATAGTTATGTATAAAATGCACTTTTTATCTTTCAAAAACAGTGGCGGCTGGTGTTTTTTTTATTTTATTTATTTTTTCTTTGGGGGGGCGGCAAACAACCACCCCACCCCCTGGCGGCCGGCAGCACTAATCCCCCCCACCCCTACCTGCTGTCGGTCGGTCGGTCCAGCACTTACCCCATCTAGGTGGTGGGCTGTGGGCAGTGGCCCTGGTGTCCTCAAGCACGGTAGACCCCATCTAGGTGGCGAGTTGCATGTAGCGGCTCTGGTTCCGGTGTCCTCAAGCAGGTGGCGGGCTGCGGCCAGCTGCTCTGGTGTCTTCTACAGCTTTTCAGCTTCCGCCATGCAAGCTGCCGTGCGTCTTCTCTCTCCTCCTCCTAGACGCTAAGCGTCCAATAGGATCACCTGACATTTTGGCCGATTGGGAAACAGGTCTCGCGACCCACTTCCTGATTGGCGGGGAGGAGATTTAGTGTGAAAATAGTGAATATTAATTCGCTATCATCACAAAACTGGGTGGGATTGGGGCACAGTGCTCTGCCCCCCTGAGCCCATCCCTCTTTGAAGCCTATTCGAGCCTCTGGCTCTAATCACATGCTTAAAAAAAAAAAAAAACCCTCCATTGGAATCCATAGTCTGGCGCCCTGTATGTAGATCATGGACGCATGGATGGGGGGCTCACAATAGATGGGCCGCCACTGTTCAAAGAGTATTTCCCAGTGCTAAAACTTTCTTCCAAATTCTAAATTGCTGCATTTATGAATTTCAAAAGCTAATATAAAGGAATAGTAGTGATACAAAAAAAGCATTCATGGGTTTAACTAAGAATTTTTTGTGTAATTCTTCTTTAAGGAGGCTTGGCAGGGGGTTTGTCCTATGCCTACATACTTTTGCTAATGGGTGTCCCTCATTCCCATCTCAAAAGGTTGGGAGATATGATAGTAAGTAGAGCAGAGTGCAGGAGTCAGGATTATGTAGTACAAATGCAGGGTTTAGGGTAATGCAAGTAATGCAGAGTGCAGGGGTCAAGTGTAAGTGATGCAGAACGCAGGGATCAGAGGTAAGAAATATAGAGTTCAGGGTTAGGGGTACATGATGCAGGGATCATGGATAAGTAATGCAGAGTTCAGGAGTAAGTAATGCAAAGTGTAGGTGTCAGGGGTAAGTAACGCAGAGTGCAGGGGTGAGGAGTAGCGCTGGCAATACACAGGTTATTTTCTTTTCAACCTGCTTGGTCACCTGGGGTGTGACCATCTGTGATCGGCCATGACTTCATCACGGCCGATCACGTGGTAAACAGCCATAACCAATGGCTGTTCACCCCCTTCGGTGGCGAGCGGTGTCTCCGTGACACGCCGCCACCGAAGAAACAGGGATGGGCGCGCACGATCGCGCGCATTCCCTGTTTAAACGGGAGGCCGTCATATGACGGCCTCCCGCCACAATAGGTGCGCCGCCTGGCCGTCATTTGACAGCCGGCGGTCAGCATCTAGTTAAGGGGCACTCTGATGGGCACAACAAAATGTGACCCTTAACATAAAATGTGCCCATCAGCATGACCCTTAACATAAAATAAGGGTCACGCCGATGGGCACCTTTTATGTTAAGGGGTACTCTGATGGGCACATTTTATTTTAAGGGGCACGCTGATGGGTATATTAATGTGCACGCTGATGGGCACATTTTATGTTAAGGGGCACTCTGATGGGCACACCAAAATGTGTCCATCAGTGTGCCGCTTATTAAAATATGCCCATCAGTGTGCACATTAAAAATATATTCATCAGCGTGCCCCTTAAAATAAAATTTGTCCATCAGAGTGCCCCTTAACATAAAAAAGGTGCCCATCAGGGTGACCTTTAACAAAATATGCCCAGCAGTGTGCACAATAAAAATATGCCCATTAGTGATCACTGGTTAACATGTGGCCCCCATACCTTGAATGCAGGAGGGCACAACTAAAATACCAAAGGGGCGGAAGCTGCAAGATATGGAGAGCCGAGAACTGGCAGTAGCAGGAGGGCGAGGTGCGGGGAGCGCATGTGATGTCGCAGCCCGTGAGTACGAGCTGGTCTTCTGTCAACTCCGATACCTGCGGTGAGGAGCAGGGGACGGGCGCACGCACGCAGCGTCACCGGTTGCTGGGAAAATCCGCGGTCCCAGCAAACTAGTGACGGCTGTTTTAGAAGGACACTTCACTGTGCCCCCCCCACCCCCAATAAATTGTATCGCCCAGGGCATCCGCCCTTTGTGCCCACCGTCCTGGATCTGGGGGACCTACTTCTGGTGACCTGAGGGTCCCCAAGATTATATCTTAATTTTCATGGATTTCCTTTTACTTCCTTTTTGGCTATGGAACAGAAAGTGGAGAGAAATCTCCACTGCTGCTAAGCAGTGCCCACCAGTGCCACCCATCAATACCCAACAGTGCCACCTATCAATACACCCATCAGTGCTGCCTACCAGCGCCCATCAGTGCAACTTCTTCAGTGCACATCAATGAAGGAAAAAAAATATAACAGATTATGAAAACAGTTTTTTAATTTTTTATTTTATTTTTTATTTTTGTTTCTTTTTGTTTGTTTAGCAAAAAATAAAAACCTCAGTAGCAAATTATTATTGTTTTATATTGCGCCAACAGTTTTCGCTGCACTTTACAACATGACATTATAATTTGGTACAAGAGGACTCAGAGGGGCCCTGCTCATTAGAGCTTGCAATCTAAAAGGATTTAATACCACCAAAAGAAAGATCTATTTTGTGAAAAAAAATTATAAAAATGTCATATGGGTACAGTGTAGCATGACCTCGCAATTGTAAATTAAAGAGTGAGAGTGCTGAAACCTGAAAAATTGCCTAGTAAGCAAGTGATTAAGTAACGCAGAGTGCAGGGTCAGAGGTATGTAATGCAGAGTTCAGAAGGCATTTCCAGCCTTTTTTTTTTACCGCAGTTGATAACCAATGGTTATTGCTGCGTAAGGCTGCTTCACACTGAAAGCGACTGCTGTTGTTGCCAAAGCACTGCTCGTTTTAGCGCCGTTTAAGTGGAGCTTTTGGAGCGCTAGCGGGCGCTTTTAACACAATATAAAGGGTTAAAAACTCCAGTTTTGCGGCGCTTTTAAGGAGCTTTAAAAGCACTGCCCATTAATTTCCAATGGGCAGGGTGTTTTGGGAGCGCTAAATACAGTGCTCCCAACCCACCCAAAAGATGCTGCTTGCAGGACTTTTCATAACAGCCTCCAAGCGCACTGCCCCATTGTGAAAAGTCACACTGCAGTGAATGGGAGGCGGTTTTTCAGGCGATTTGCAGAGGCTATTTCTAGGGCTAAAGCGCCTGAATACCGCCTCAGTGTGAAAGGGGTCTAAGGCCCCTTTCACAACGAGGCGTTTTTTCAGGCGCTACAGCTTTAAAAATAGCGCCTGAAAAAAACGGCTCCTTTCACTCCAGTGTGAAAGCCCTCCGGTGGTGCGCTGGCAGGATGGTAAAAAAAAGTCCTGCTAGCAGCATCTTTGGAGCAGTGAAGGAGCGGTGTATTCACCACTCCTAAACCGCTCCTACCCATTGAAATCAGTGGGGCAGCGCAGCTATACTGCTGGCAAAGTGCTGCTGCAGTGGCGCTTTGCGGGCAGTTTTAACTCTTTTTAAAACCGCCCCTCTAGCGACCAAATAGCGCCGCTAAAAAACAACGGTAAAGCTACCGCCGATGCCCACACCTCCGCAGTGTGAAAGAAGCCTAAGTGATGTTATCTCACTACCTTCATTCATTCCTTACCCCATGTGCGCTTCCTCTCTAGTGCACTGGATGCACATTCATATACCATTTCTGCAATGAAATCCTCATTTTATGTTGTGTTCCGGCCATTCTAAAGCCGGTTTTGGAAAGAACGTTTATATAAAGCCTTCCACCATCTTACATGTCCAAACAATGTGAATTCAGATGGACTTTATGGTTGGAGAAGTTTGAAAGTAGCTATGCTGTGAGATGATACGTTTAGTCTGTGGTTAATCTCTGCAAATGTTTTATACTATTTATTTTAAAAGTAATATTTTAGTTCCACTTTCAGACTATATGTTTCAGTAATTCAGTTTGCTAATTATAACTATATTTATATAATCGGTACTCATCCAGCATTTAGTTCGTGATTTATCATTTCTCTTGGACCATTTGCAGGGACCGCTGTTGAGTCTGATGGTTTTACTCCACTTAAATAGTCCGGAGACGCTGTGCTAAATAAATAGCTGACATATGAAATGGTCGGTGCCAAAAACCATCTCAGTGTAGCTTCTCAAGCAAAGTACAAAACAGAAGATCCTTCAGGCTTGGAAAAAATTTTGCTTTCAGGTTTGCTGTTTAAAATGGTATCAGAAGTGATTTTATTGCTGATGTTACCTAAAGATGGATATAAATAGTGGGAAGGACATATTGCATGGTATGTGTATGATACAGAGCAGGGACTTGTCTATCTGGATATGTGCCAGAGGCTTCCTCTGAAAATGACTGCATTTAATCATTTCTATGGTGAAAATAGGAATATACACCTCTGCAGGTTGGTCCGCTTTAATATAGCCCCCTGTAGATTTCAGAACAGGTGCAGGTCCGCATCCTAGCAAGTAAACTTAAAGTGATTGTAAAGCCCCATACACACTATCAGTTTTTCCTTCAGATTTACCAAAACCATATAATATGAGGTCAAACCTTAGGAGTTTCAATTTGTATGCAATCAGGCAGGCCTTTGCACTACATGGTTTTGGTAAATCTGAACGAAAAAATCAGCAGAAAAACTGTGCGTATGGGGCATAAGGGTTCTTTTATTTTATTTTTATTTTTTTAACCAGTTCCCTACCGCCGTATTGTAAAATGACGGCAGCAGGAACTGTTCCTCCCTCCGGGTGAGTGTCATATGACGTCCTCTGCTTCCCAGCATTGTGGAGAGCGCACATGCGCGATCGCTGGGGATCCGGCGAGCGTGCCTGGCGGGTGCGATGTCCACCGGGTACCCGCGATTGCCCGGTAACAGAGTCGGGACATGGATCTGTGTGTGTAAACACACAGATCCACATCCTGTCAGGGGAGAGGAGAACTGATCGGATGTTCCTCTTTACAAGGATCGGTCTCCTCCCCTCATCAGTCCCCTCCCCCCACAGTTAGATTCACTCCCTAGGACACACATTTAACCCCTACAGTACCCCCTAGTGGTAACCTCTTCTCTGCCAGTTACTTTTAAACAGTAATCGGTGGATTTTTTATAGCACAGATCGCTTTATAAATGTGAATGATCCCAAAATAGTGTCAAAAGTGTCCGATCTGTCTGCTGCAATGTCACAGTCACGATAAAAATCGCAGATCACCGCCATTAGTAGTAAAAAAAGAAAGAATAAAAATGACAAATCTATCCCCCATTTTGTAGACGCTATAACTTTTTCGCAAGCCAATCAATATATGTTTATTGTGATTTTTTTTTTACCAAAAATATGTAGAAGACGAGCTTGAGCCAACATCCGTCGGAAAAAAAATCCCAGTATTTTATTGTCGGAATGTCTGATCATGTGTACACAGCATTAGAGTAACAGAGGATGTCTAGTGCTAGAATTGTGTGGATTTGATTTACATATGTGGGTGGGACTTGCGTGTGCATTTGCTTCTGCGCGCGAGCTACCGGGGACAGGGGCATTTAAAAAAAAAATACATTTTTTATTTAACTTTTTTTTTATTTAACTTTATTTTTTTTATTTTTACACTTTATTTAAATGTTTTTCTTTTTTTTGATCACTTTTATTCCTATTACAGGGAATGTAATAGGAATAGTTTGTGACAGGTCCTCCTAATGGAGATATGTGAGGTCAATAAGACCCCACATCTCTCCTCCAGGCTGGAAAGCATTAGATCGGGAAAAAAAATCCACGATCTCATGCTTACCAGCCGTGATCGTGGCTTTGTTTATATCCACGGCCCGGACGTGACATCATAACGTCGCGCCCGGGCCTCTGACTATCATAGAGATCACTGAAATCTCTATGGTCATCATCCGGCAGGGGCCGATTCTTTCTCCGGGTTCCCGATGGCACGGGAGAGCCCAGAGAAGCACCGGATGGTCGGCGGGAGGGGGAGATGCCCCCCTTCTAGAGAAGTTATTTAAGCTCAGGGTATAGAGGCAGAAAAAAACACTTCTGTAAACACTAGAACAAAAAATGCTCAAAATTAGCATTTTTCTGCCAGAAGCAGTGGCCTTTTTTTTTCCTTTTTTTTTTTTTTAAAGCTAGTATGCATGGAGCCGAAAATTTGATTTTTCAACTAAACTTGCATTGGATTGTTAAATATAAAAAGTGTATGCTGTGACCATAGATCTTTTAATGCATATTAACTTCAAAATAAAAATCATTGTAAGACTTTTTGAGGTCTAAAGAATTTTTAAAGTGGTTTTAAAGGTAGGTTTGTTATATGACATCTTCATATATGTAGCAAGATTTTATACTACTTATACTACTTGTCAAACATCAAGCTATGTCCATGTGAACAGAATTTGTTTGTAATATTTGGAAAGTTGATATTGGCAGATCTATAAATGCAGAGGCTATTTAAAGTGGTTGAAAATACTGAAGGTTTTTACCTTCATGCATTCTATCCCTCGCCCCCCCAGCCCCCCCAATATTTACCTAAGCCCCATCTCGATCCAGTGATGTGCGCAAGAGCAGCTGCTCTACCAGCTCTCTTCCTCTTCATTGACTCAGACACAGCAAGTGAGAAGGGGCAATGGCTGAGACCAATATACAGGATCTATATAGCGCCAACAGTTTAAGCAACACTTTACAAAATAATGAGAGTCCAGATGGTTACCATACAATGCAAGAGCTTTCAATCTAAAAGAGAGGAGTAAGTCAAAAGGTAATAATTCTGTGGGGATGAGCTAATGGAGAAAGTAAAGTGTAATTTGTTAGGCAGGCAATGAGTTTTTAGGGATCACTTAAAGTGGTTGTAAACCCTTACAAACCACTTTTACCTACAGGTAAGCCTAGATTTAGTGCTCATGCACACGGACGTTTTAAAAAACTGGCTGCAAAGCTAGCTCCGATGCCTGGAAAAATCGTTGTTAAAAACATGATTTTTACCGCGTTTTGCATTGGCGTTTTTGCGCGTTTTTTAGCGTTAGCGTTAAGTAGCGTTTTTTAAGAAACACATCTCTTGGCTATAGCACTCAGAAAACAAAGAAAATATGTTGCGCGTTTATGCGCGTTTATGCGCGTTTTTTTCCGCGATTCGCGTTTTTACAGCTCTAGCTCCACGCCACGGAACGCACTGGTCCTGGGTTTTTTTTACAGCTTAAAAACGCCTATGCCATTTGCAACTCAAAAACGCCTAGGTGGGCATGAAGCCATAGACTAACATGGACAGCCGTTTTTAAGCTGCAAAAAAAGCTCAAAAAAGTGGCTGTAAAAACGTCCGTGTGCATGAGGCCTAAGGCTTACCTGTAGGTCCAAGAAATATCTCCTAAACCTATATGGTTTAGGAGATATTTGCACGAAAACAGGCACCGCTGTCTACGGCGCATGCGCCGTAGACAGCGGCGCGCAGGCGCACTGAGCGCGGCATTCTCAACGACGGAGCTGCCGTGCATGTCGGCTCCCGTGCGCATGCGCGGGAGTGACGTCATCGCAGCTTCGCCGGATGACAGCGGCGGAGCTGCGAGACCCCACCAAGAAGATGGATGCGGCGGACTACAGGGGACAGCGGCGACTTCGCTGGCTCCTGTGTCAGGTAAGTGACACATAATGGACTACTATGCGATGCATAGTAGTCCATTATGCTTTGCCTTTGCAGGGAATGAAAGAGGAAGTAAACTCATCAGGGTTTACTTCCTCTTTAACCACTTGCTTACTGGGCACTTAAACCCCCCTCAGTCCCAGACCAATTTTCAGCTTTCAGCTCTGATGCACTTTGAATGACAATTGCGCAGGCATACAACACTGTACCCAAATGAAATTTTTATCATTTTTTTCCCACAAATCGAGCTTTCTTTTGGTGGTATTTAGTTACAGCTCGGAGTTTTATTTTTTGCTAAACAAACAAAAAAAGATGCAAAAAAAAAATAATCATGTTTAATAGTTTGTTATAAAATTTTGCAAACGGGTCATTTTTCTCCTTCATTGAAGTGCGCTGATTAGGCGGCACTGATAGGCTGCACTGGTGGGCACTGATGGGCTGCATTGGTGGGCACTGATAGGCTGCATTGGTGGGCACTGATAGGCATAGTTAAGGCGGCACTAATAGGCACAGATAAGGTGGCACGGATGGGTGGCACGGATGGGTGGCACGGATGGGTGGCACGGATGGGCACTGATAGGTACCACTGATAGATGGGACTGATGGGCACTGATAGGTGGCACTGATAGGTGGCTCTAATAGGTGGCACTGCTGGGCACTGATGGGCGGCACTGCTGGGCACTGGTAGATGACACTGATGGGCACGGATAAGTGGCACTGGGGTGCAGCACCTTTGAGGCAGATTGTGGGCACTGCTGGGTGGCACTGACGGGGGGCACTTTTAAAACATTTGGCACTGCAGGGGGCAGGTGGGCACTGGCAGGGGGCAGGTGGGCACTAGCAGGGCTGGCCGTGATCGGGACTGATGTCCCGATCACGGCCGCCGGTGATCGGCTTTTTTTTTTCTCCTAATAGCCGATTACCGGCTCCGTTATATCACATGATCAGCTGTCATTGGCTGACAGCTGATCACGTGATAAGGGGTCTGGATCGACCCCTTGCACGGATCGGTGATCAGGCGAGTCTCATGGACTCGCCGATCACAGAGCGCGCCGCGCGCGCCCCTCAGGGGGCGCGCAGGCCGCTCGTGCACGGGACGACGTCAATAGACGTGGTCCCGGCATAGGAGATCCACGCTGTAGCCGTCATTTGGCTATAGCGCGGATCTCAAGTGGTTAAAGGCATGCAGAGTAGGAGATAGCCAGGGAGTTTGGGTAGAAAGTGCCAGAGGGATTGGGTAGAAAGTACCAGAGGATGGGCAAGGCTATAGAGAAGTCCTGGAGGTGTGCTTGGAGGTAGGTGATGAGAGTGATAGAGAGCAGATCTTGGGAGAAACAAAGAGGATAGTGAGGATAGTTAGTGATATTTTGAGACAAGGTTGGTGATTTAGCTCAGGGCAGAATTGTGGATAACTTTGTATGATATTATTTTGAATTATATTCATTGGTCAAGTGGAAGGCAGTGAAGGATTTGGCTTAGAGGGGTGGCAGACACTGGGTGGTTGGTAAGGTGAATGAGCCTGGTAGCAGCAGTCAAGATAGACTGTTGTGGGCAGGGCTTTTTTTCACGGGGGAATAAGTACAGGAACTCCACCCTTCCGAGTTACCCTTTGTCTCCGCCCCCTACCCGCCTTTGAGCACCATCCCTTGTTTCCACCACCTACCCACCTCCCAAGTACAGCACCTTTCAGAGAATAAAGAACCAAGTATTTTGTGCTGCTCAGTAATTTCTATGAAATTTGTGAATGAAAACAAGAAAGATAGTAAAACAGATACCTTGCAATGAGCAACAATAGACTTTGCCCCAGAAACAATAGACTCCACCTCAGAAACAACAGATTGCCCACACAATAAATAACTTTCCCCCAGCAACAATGGACCCCCTACAATAAAGTACCACCCCAGCAACAATGGACCCCCTACAACATAGTACCACCCCAGCAACAATGGACCCCCTACAACAAAATACCACCCCAACAATAGACCCTACAGCAGCCAGCAACAATAGAACTCTCCCTCCAACAATAGATCCCACCCAGCAACAATTGACCCCGAGCAAGATAAGACACCCCCACCAGAAACAGTAGACTTACCCAGCAACAATAAACCCACCACTCAAACACAGATCCTCACCAGCAACAATAAACCTTCCAGCACCCCTTGCCAGTACATACATTCAGTGCTTGAACTACGTTCCCCCGTGTTCCTGCTAAAAAAAAAGCCCTGGTTGTGGGTATGTGTAAAGGTAGGCAAATGAGGAGGGAGGCATCTTGGTGGTGTCATTGGTTAAGAAGGGGCAAATTTTGTAAATGTTACGGAGGAGAGGGTTGTAAGATTTGGACAGTAATTGGATGTAGGGCCAGAGGTCAGGGTCCAGTATTACACCTAGGATCCTAGCATTAGGGGAAGGAATGATAGTTGCACTATTGATCTTGATGGAAAAGTGAGGGGATGGGTTGTGAGATGGAGGAAATATTATGAGCTCAGTTTGAAAAAAATGAGTTATAAAGAGAGTTACGACATCTATACAGATATGTCAGTAAATTAGTGATGCACGAGGAGACTGAATGGGACAACTAAGAGGGAAATGAAATTTCAGAGATTTTCTCTAACTTCCCATTGCACCTCAGTCACAGGAAGTAAGTAAAAACTTTCCCCAACAGTACTCAGAACAGCAGAAAATAAACCATCTGGGGTTTAAACCCTTCCCTACTTTACCGAAAACTAAAAGGAAAGGCTTGGATATACATACAGTACACTTTAATGTCCATGGTTTTGGAATAGGGTTTTCATGATGAAATCCTGAATCCTAGATCTCCACAAACAGCATCAATGATGAAAATAAAACAAATAAGTTCTATAGTAGAAAATAACATGGTTGTATGGCGTTTTCATGGCTGACACAATCTGTACAAATAAAAAGGTATTCATGGATCATTAATTTCAGATAGACGACTGTGGATCAGGCACTTGTGAGCTCTGTTAAAGGCAGATTAAATGGGTAGTAGCGCTGAACTTTTTGTGTGCACAAATAAAAAGGGAAATTTATCTTAGAAATGAACTTGAACTGTTTTAATAGCAGTGCAGTCGACCCCCGAAATTTTCAAGGGTTAGATTCTGTGAGCACCCGCGAATTGGGAAAATCTGCAAATTTTGGATGTGGTTAAAAAAAAAAAATGCCTACAAATGGATCACACTAGGGTGGCTTCAAATTCATCCAACTCTGAAGCCTCCCCATACAGCGCGACTTGCAAAATGACTTCTGTGTAGAAGTCAATGCAAGCCGATCCGAAGAACGGTTCCTTTTTACTGCATGGAGCGTGACTTGTCAGGCTGACAAGTCGCCTGACAGGTCACCCCTGTGTGAATGGGCACTTATGATGTGGGAATGCTAGGCTGGGAAAAAAAATCCACGAACGACTGAACCACGACTTCACGGGGATCGACTGTAATGTTGAGAATAATTTACTAAAGGCAAATAGCCTGTGCACTTAGTAAAGTACAGTTGCACACCTAAAGAGAAGAACTTAGTAAATGAGTAAAAGCTCTGCTGACTTCCCTCATCCAATCACGCGCAAGCAAAAAATGTTTTTTTTTTTAATTTTCCTTGCATATGATTGGCTATTCTTTGCAAAGTGAAGCTTTACCTTGTTTAATAAGCTCTGGGGCAACTGCATTTGCAGAGTGCACAGACTTTTTGTCTTTAGTAAATCAACCTCATAGTGTTGAAGACCTCTCTGACAAAGTATTGCATGCTATATGAGAAATATGAGTTCATCTGCGGCAAGCCCTATATACTTAGTATACTCAATGGCTAAGTGGTTAGCACTTCCGCTTCGCAGCACTAGGGTCCACAGGTGAATCCCATCTGCAGCACTACCTCCCTGGAGTTTGCATGTTCTCCCTGTGCCTGCATGGGTTTCCTTTGGGTATTCTGGTTTTCTCCCACACTCCAAAGACATGCATGTTTTAACTGGCTACTGTCTAATCTGGCACTAGCAACAATATATATGTAAAATGTTGTGTAAATTGTTGGTGCTATGTAAATACCATATACGCTCACCAACCATTTTATTAGGTACACTTTGCTCATACCGGGTTGAACCCCTTTTGCCTTCAGAATGCCTTAATTCTTTGTGGCATAGATTCAACAAGGTGTTGGAAACATTCCTCAGCGATTTTGCTCCATATTGACATGATAGCATCATGCAGTTGCTGCAGATTTGTCAGCGTCACATCCATGATACACATCTCCCATTCCACCAAATCCCAAAGGTGCTCTATTGGATGGAGATCTGGTGACTGTGGAGGCCATTGGAGTACAGGGATCTCATTGTCCTGTTCAAGAAACCAGTGGTGAGATAATTTGAGCTTTGTGACATGGTGCTTTATCCTGCTGGAAGGAGCCATCAGAAGATGGGTACACTGTAGTCATAAAGGAATGGACATGGTCAGCAACAATACTCAGGTAGGCCGTGGCATTTAAAGAAGCTAATTTGGTACTAAGGGGCCCAAATTGTGCCAAGAAAATATCCCCCACACCATTACACCACCACCACCAGCTTTAACCTTTGATACAAGGCAGGATGGATCCATGCTTTCATGTTTACACCAAATTCCGACCCTACCATCTGAATGTCGCAGCTGAAATTGAAACTCTTCAAACCAGACAACGTTTTTCCAATCTTCTATAGTCCAATTTTGGTGAGCCTGTGCACATTGTAGCCTCAGTTTCCTTTTCTTATCTGACAGGAGTGGCACCCAGTGTGGTCTTCTACTGCTGTAGCCCATCTACTTCAAGGTTTGACGTGTTGTGCATTCAGAGATGGTATTCTGCATACCTTGGTTGTAATGAGTTGTTATTTGAGTTACTGTTGCCATTCTATCATCTCAAACCCGTCTGCCCATTCTCCTCTGACCTCTGACATCAATCAACAAGGCATTTTTGTCCACAAAGCTGCCACTCGCTGGATATTTTCTTTTTTTTTGTTGAACCATTCTCTGTAAACGTTGTTCTGCCCTGAATAGGACCTTCAAAACTGGACCAAGAAGGAAGTTGGGGAAAATGCTGGAGCATGGAGAAGGCAGGTAGAAATCAGATTCCATGTGCCATGCAGTACTTCATACATAAGAACACACAGTCGATCATAATCTTTGCTACAAAGAAAATAAATGGCTTATGTGGGCAACAATATCGTGTGCTTCAGATGAAATGACTGCTCACAAAAGGTAATATTTCTCGGGGCGTTAAGGTTTTCTACAACCAGCCATCCATCTCTTGCCTATGAGGCAACAAATGACTTTCTGCATTTACAAATGGATCTCTTAAAGTGTATGTTAAGGCATTATTAAAAGTCGTGTCCGCCCCTCTATTAGAGGCTGACATAGAACATTGTGTATGTTGTATTTAAAAACGAGCGCTGTAAATACTGAATATCAGCTGTCTTCAGGCCGGTCTCATCACTCGCGGGCGCTTTTCAGCTCTGATAGATGTCTTCTGTGGGAGGAGCCGTGATCGTGGCCGCACATCTCCTCCGCAGAAGCCACCCATCGGAGCTGGAAAGCGGCCACAATTCACGTGACTGCCCTGAAGACAGCTGATATTCATTATTTACAGCGCTCATTTTTAAATACAGCATACATAGTGTGCTATGGCAGCCAATAGAAGAGAGGCTGGTAGTGACAAATTTTATATTTTAATATTAAAATAATAGCAGGAGGGGGGGCGGGGCCATGCCAGAGAGGGTGCTGACAAGGAGAGGGAGGAGAGCAGAGAGCAGGCAGCCTATCACAGAGGGAGGCACTTTGACCACGGTGATCGGGGCGGAGCCAATGCTAGTGGCCTATATAGAGAGGGCATACAGGAAGTGATAGGTTTAGGATTTTTTTTTTTTTTTTTTTTTACAGTTTGGAGGGGGGCAGATTACATAGCACAAGCACTGTGCTATGTAATCTGGTTTAAGGGACCAGAATCTATTTATTTTTTGGGTTAACAAATGCTTTAAAGCGGCTCTGTTTTTACAAAAAAAATTCAAAATATAGTGGCTCCCTGCAGGAGGGAAAGGTTGGAGGGACCACAGCAGGAGCTCATCATTCCACCACTTCCAGAAGTGTGTCAGATTCCATATGATTTTCATCTAGAGATTTTTTTTTTTCATTGTTGGCACAGGCAGCAGTAGAGATGGGTATTATTTTGGTTTTCTTTGCCAGGGGCACTATATTTGGAATCTTTATTTTTGAGTATCTTTAACTTTAAACTAGCAATGCACATTTGTTTTAATTAATAAGAAGAAAAAGCAAGCACTCACCGACTGCAAGATTCACCCGCAGAAGAATTCATATCTGATACTCATCACTGAAGTGGGAAGCAATGAGCTGCACCCTCCTTTTTTTTTTTTTTTTTTTTTTTTTTTTTTTTTTTTCAACCTGCCTACGTGGTGTCCTCTGAGATCTGGATCATTGTAAGCAGTCTATAGCTGCCGCTACATAAGTCCATGTGGATCAATTCTAAATGAAATACACAAATAGATGTATAGTTTTACCCCCTTAGATGGATTTTTTTTCCATCTACATTCAAGTTTTAAGTTGATACATTTTTCATCTGCACTCCATGAACCTTCCTTTTTTTTTTTTTTAAAGCAAGGTTGTTTTGCCTTCAAACCAGCACAGACTTCAGTATAAATGTTATTAACATTCCTTGTGCTGATCTGATTTTTTGCTAAACTTAGGCATTGAAGGCATTTTACACATTCAAATTTTTTTTTGTTGTTTTAACTAGGTATAAGGCTGGTTTCACCGTGCGGTGCAAATTGAAACTCGGGTTTCACAACTAATTGACAAAGTTGTATGGTTTGCGGTCAGTTTTTGGTCAGGTCAGGATTGGATCAGTATTAGGTCAGGTTTATATCGGTATCAGGTCAGGTTTATATCGGTATCAGGTCAGGATTTTATCCTGTTCACAACTGAGGCTGGGTTCGCATATAAATGCGAATTTGATGCGTTTTTAATCGCATCCAATTTGCATAACATGCGACTGTGACCGGCTTTCAGTTATTTCACACACGTCCTGGGCGGCTGCAGAGTGGTTTGAAAAAGTGTCCTGTGTGTTTATGGGTCAGGTTTAGGTGCGAATTCAGGAAAAGATTTGCTCCTGAATCGCACCTGAACCGGTGAACAGAAGTGCACTGGACTCCGGACTGCAAACTGCAGCCGGACATGTGTGAGCCCAGCCTAAATGGCACGTGCGATTCAGATGCGTTCCCATATAAGTCAATGGACCTGAATTTGCACCTGAACCAGCCTGCGCTGCTCAGAAAACGGACAGGACTCTTTTTGAATTCACACTGAATCCGCACTCCGGCTGCACTGGACATAGTGAACAGGCACAATAGAATCATTTCACATGTCATGTGAATTGGATGTGGACAGTGCAGTTCTGTTCCCTGTGTTTGCATTACCTTGTAATGATGGGCTTACATGTTGTTGCTGCAACTTGTAGTGTCATGGCTGATTAATTCCTCTATGTCCATGTATTAATCCACCTAACTTGTCCCAATTCTCCTCCAGAGTGACAATCGGCTTCTTGTTCCGGGTCACATCGCATCCAGTGCATGCTTAGTCATTTCTCAGTATTGCATCATAAATGTGTGGGTGCTAATGTTTATAAAACACATTTCATCCAACATGGGAAGCTTTGTTAATAGCTCTCACTTGAAGAGCACTAGACCGAGAGACCCAGGGAGTGTGGAATATGTAATTTCTTCACAGGAAGTGTCAGTTCTTAGACTACAGACAGAGGTCATGCATTAACCTATACAGTGCCATGCCGCATGCCTAATGTTTGAACGCAAATGGAAAATGCTGACAAGGGAATGTGAAAATTGACTCTACTGTATGCTGTGCATACAGGGCAGCAAATGACCCCATGAGACTACATGAGACTACATGGTCAATACAGGTAAAGAAGATAAGGTGCAGGTAGATAGGTTTATAATGCATTTAACCACTTCTCGTCCCTAGGATGTACCCAATACCTCTTTGGGTTTTAGTGGTTATACTGGGGTCATGACCCCAGCTGCAGTCATTACCCTTTTTTTTTTTTTTCAGCTGGTGATTCTCTATCATGGGGATGTTGTTCATCCTTTTGTGATAGCAATGAAGTTAATAAAGAGAAACCATAATTTTTATTTTTTTTTCAATAAGTAATATAAAAAAAAAAAATAACACAGCCTCTGTCTCCCTGTGCTCATGCACAAATGTGAACGCCTATGTTGGTCCACATGCATATGCACAGTAAACGATGATCGCACCACACATGTGAGGTAACGTCATAGCGAGAGCATTTATTCTAACACCAGACCTCCAGTGTAATGCCCCATACACACGGTCGGAAATTCCAACCGAAAAGGTCCGATAGGATTGTGTTGTCAGAAAATCCGATCGTGTGTGGGCTCTATCGGACTTTTTCTGTCGGAATATCCGACGGAAAAAGTTTGAGAGCTGGATCTAAAATCAAAACCAAAATCCGATCTGACTTTTTCCGATTGTGTGTAGAGAATTCCGACACACAAAGTGGCAGGCATGCTCAGAAACAAATTGGAGGCGAAAGCTATTGGCTACTGGCCTCTACGTAGTCCTGTCCTACGTTACGAACGTCACCTCGTTCCGAACGATCAGATTTTCCTACAACTTTGTGCGACCGTGTATATGCAAGACAAGTTTCGGCCAAAATCCGTCAGAAAAAATCTGACGGATTTTGTGGTCGAAATGTTCGACCGTGTGTGTGGGTCATAACTCTAAACTGGTAACCTGTAAAGGCTTTTAAAGTGTGGTCTATGTAGATTTTTAAATGCCGTAGTTTGTCCCCATTCCATGAGCGTGCACAATTTTAGAGCATGACGTGTTAGGTATCTATTTACTCAGCATAACATTACCTTTTATATTTTATAAAAAAATTATGTATTATATTGTATTTGTGTTCATTAAAAGCCCAGGCCTTTTGCTTTCAACAAAGATCTAATGTTTCTGTGTCTAATAAAAAAAAAAAAAAAAGATTTTTACATGTATGAGAGAAGTATCAGAATTGGCTTGTGGTTAAAATTGAATTTCAGCTTTATTGTTTTTTTTTTTTTTTTTATTTCTGTTGGTGTCGTAATCACCAGGGCAATTTCCCCTCATTTACTTTCCCTGTGAAAGGTAAAACGATTTATTTTTATTTTTTTGGAAGAAAAGTAGCCTGAGTATTTAGTATCCACAAAAAGTATACAAATCCAATTAGATACAATTGATGTGACCTCTGCAATCTACTGTCAATGTTAGCTCCATTCACAATGAATTCTTCATTCAGTAAACCCAGTAAATGGAGAAACATTGACATATTATTGTAAGGTAAGGGTTAGCTATGAAGAGATCAGGCTTTGTGGCCTATATATAAATCTATCATACAGTATGTAGCATTCACTGATCCTGTATATAGTAGCTTGTCGTGCTACTGCAGGATTGCTATAAACATTTGTTTTCCACAGACAAAACCCTGAGACATCTTTCCCGTGGGATCATTTCGATTGTTTCCATGTTTCATCTCTTCCCAGAGCATCTTGGCTCACACAAATCTGAAATGTATCTGTGATATTATCCAGAAGGACGCAGCAGTATCTTTCTGGCTCAGAGGACTGCAGAACCTGTTTTCCAGAAAAGTTCTGGCAAACGTTTTTTTTTTTTTTTTTTGATAAATCTGATGACATTTTTTTTTTAGACTGATAAAGATGTAAATCTGTAGCAGATTGGGTTTTTTGTGGACTGCTGAGGACCTGCTCACACTATATTACCAAAAGTATTGGCACACCTGCCTTTACACGCACATGAACTTTAATGGCATCCCAGTCTTATGCCCTGTACACGCTTTTTTCCGACGGATTTTGGTCCAAACTTGTCTTGCATACACACGGTCGCACAAAGTTGTCAGAAAATCCGATCGTTCAGAACGAGGTGATGGAAACCACATACGAAGGGACTATAAAGAGGCCAGTAGCCAATAGCTTTCGTCTTGTAATTTATTCTGAGCATGCGTGTGCGTTGTAATTTAAACTATCAGATTTTGTTGTCAGAAAATTTTAGATCCAGACAGATCTCAAATTTTGTATGTCAGAAATGCCGACGTAAAAAGTCAGATGGAGCCCACAAACAATCGTTATTTCCGACAACACAATCCGATCGCACATTTTCCATCGGAAAGTCTGACCGTGTGTACAGCGCATAAGTCTGTAGGGTTCAATATTGAGTTGGCCCACCCTTTGCAGCTATAACAGTTTCAACTGTTCTGGAAAGGCTGTCCACAAGGTTTAGGAGTGTGTCTATGGAAATGTTTGACCATTCTTCCAGAAGTGCATGTGTGAGGTTAGGCATTGATGTGGACAAGAAGGCCTGGCTTGCAGTCTCCGCTCTAATTCATCCCAAAGGTATTCTATCAGCTTGAGGTCAGGACTCTATGCAGGCCAGTCAAGTTCCTCCACCCCAAACGCACCCATCCATGTCTTTATGAACCTTGTTTGTGCACTGGTGTACAGTCATGTTGGAATATGTTATATACAAGTAAAAGGTGCTAGTACCTCAGAAGTAACCATGTATAAACCATAATAGTCCAAACAGGTATAGATGAGTAGTGGGTCCGTGTGTCAGGGCTGCCACCAATGGAGACCAGAAGCCAATTCCAGTGAAGCTGAGAGAAAACAAGGAAACGAATGCCTCACATGGGATACGTTTTGTAAAAAATACACTTTTTTGAATAAAAAAATAAGACAACAGTAAAGAGTAAATTGATACCCAACATGTCACCCTTCAAAATTGAGCTTGCTCGTGGAATGGTGGCCAACTTTTACCCTTAAAATTTTCCATAGATGATGTTTAACAAATTTCTACAGGTTACCAGTTTTGAGTTATAGAGACGGTCTAGGGCTAGAATTATTGCTCTCACTCTAACGATCACGGCAATACATGTGTGGGTTGAACACCATTTTCATATGTTGGCACTACTCACTTGTGCGTTTACTTCTGCACGCAAGCTCGTCGGGACAGGGCGCTTTAAAAAAAATATCTATTTTTTATTTATTTTATAAAAATGTTTGGGTCACTTTTATTCCTATTACAAGGAATGTAAACATCCCTTGTAATAGAAAAGAAGCCTGACGGGACTTCTTAAATATGAGATCTGGGGTCAAAAAGATTTCAAATTTACACGAAATTGCAATAAATAAATAAAATAATATTAATTGAAAAAAAATATATAACATATTCTCCTCTTGAAGATATGTTTGAACGTGACATTTGATGTCGCCTCCGCCATCCCATGCCATGGAGCCATCTTCCCCTCAGTCGGCACCCAGGCATCTACGGGAGAGGACATGATTGTCTCCACCGCTATCAGCGGGTCTGGTAAGCGGCGGAGACGACCGGAGCGCAGCGGGAGGGGGGAGGGCACCTCTCCCACTGCCGATAAAAGTGAATCCCCTACGGAGACCACTTTTATCTTACAGAGAAGTGCACGCCATTCCCAAAAATACCAAGGGTATGGCAGTTGCTGCCATAACCACGGTATTTAGTGTCAAAGTACCGACATACAGGTATGGAGATTTGCGCAAAGTGGTTAAAATGCATCCAATTCCCATATATGTGAGCTGGGTATTGGTTTTAGTTTTGAAGCATTTGCACAAGTACAGGTACAAATGCTTGGTATCAGCACCATTACTGGTATTGGTGTAACGCTAGTTAAAATATGCAGTTTGTTCAGTGACTGGGGAACAGAAACTGGGAAAACACTTTTCTCTTGCCTTTATCTAGCAGACTGATTACATCATTTTCTCAGACTGCATCTCTTGGTCCTAGGTGAAGTTACATGGCAAGTGATCTTTTTTTTTTCTTTTTTTTTTTTTTTTTTTTAATGAAAATTTGTATTTATTTTTATAATATTGTTAATGTATATAGTAACTGTGATAGACTCACCCGGGACAAAGGCTTTTGGAGGGGACTGAATGCTACCCTCTTGCCCATTCTGACTATGGGCCCTGGAACTTGAGGGAGCTATAATCATTTAGGAAGATGTTCTGTTATGTAATGCAAATGGACATTATTAAAAAGGCCATAATGGTCTCTGCCAGTGTAGGACTCCTAGCTGATGTCATCAGCAAGCCACCTGTCTGGGGCCCCCTGCCATAATGTGTTTATTGTAAGTAGGTCTGCTATTGTCTGAAGGAGTTCTGTGTTTATAATTATTATAATGTGTATTATGTATGTATGTGTATGAGCTGGAAGATGGCAAGTCTGACCTCCTTGTGCAGGGTGACTGGTCTTGTATCCACTCCATCCTGTAGTTTTATGCAGGCAACCTGTAGTGGGTGGACCTGCTGACTATGTACAGCATTGTGATGCTTTCACTTCTACTTTTACAATCTAATATCTGTGTTTGCAAACGCATTTGATGCAAACAGAGTTGATGGCTGTGATGTGGCTATTGAGGAATATATTTAAATTAATGTTTTAATGCCCAGTCCAGCTTTAACCACTTGGTGACCAACCGTCCACAATGTACTGTGGGCGAGTGGCTGCAGTAGGCAAAACAATGAACCCATATGTCGCTACTTACTACCAGGTTTAGCCCCCCCAGTCACACAGTGTGATTGTACACAGCGGGAGGCTGTCTGCAAGTCCCGGCCAATGATTCATGGCTGGGAAATGCTGATCCACTGTGTGCAATCACAGCCCTGTGTTGGTAAACAATACAGAGCTATGCGATCTGTCAGTTTCTCATCCCTGCAAAGGGAAGAGAGACTGAGAGATCTCATAATAAAAGCAGCACACTTTACACATAGTTAGGCACATATCTAACCCCTTGATCGCCCTAGATTTTAAACCTTTCCCAGCCAGTGTTATCAGTACTGTGACACTACAAAATTCTGGATGGACCCTCTGCACACTGCTACACCCTTCCAAGAAAACTATGCAATGAAAACCAGGGATATTTAGTTCACATATATTACAATACATGTTTAAGCTGACCAACTGCATCAAAGTAATCCCTCTTCTGGCCAGTCCTACACTGTAAATGCTAAAGTGGACACCATGCCAACATGGGGCCTAAAGACCCAAGGTGAGGGACAGCTGCGAGGTTCAGATCTGGTCACTGGCCTGTACAGTGATAGTGCATATTATTATTATTATTATTATTATTACTATTACTGATCATTGTATTAATGTCACTGGTGATGTCATTGGCAATTATTCAGTTCCCCCCAGCAGCAGTGTCAGATTGCCGGCCGCAATATCGCAGTCCCATTATAAGTTGCTGATCACCGGCATTAGTAGTATAAAAAACAAATAAATAAAAATTCCAGTATATATACCATAGATGCTGTAGACTTTACTATAACTTTTACGCAAACCAATCAACAGACATATAGCAAAATACATTTTGGCCCAAATTTATGAAGAAATGTGATTATTTTTTTTTTAATTATTATTATTATTGGATATGTTTTATAACAGAAAGTAAAAAAATATAGTGTTTTTAAAAAAAATGCTTTGGTCTTTTTTAGTTTGTATAATAAAAAAAAAAACAGTGATGATCAAACACCACCAAAAGAAAGCTCTATTTGTGGGGGGAAAACAATGATAAAAATGTTGTTTGGTACAGCTTTGAATGACTACGCAATTACCGGTTAGATTAGGGCAGTGCAAAAAATGGTCTGGTCATGAAGGAGTTAAAATCTTCAGGAACGCAAGTGTTAATGATTGACCCCTTTTAAAGGTATGAGCACCCTAAAAAAAAAAGGCAGCTTTCACCGTCATTGCTAAAAGCCTGCCATCTTTTTCACTGTTATCTAAATGCTCCTGAAAGAATAGTCATTTCAGTACAGGTTTCCTATGAGAGTTGCTAAATGTGGTCATTAAGACGATTGTGTACAGCACTATGTGCGTCAGAAAACATTTTGTGATTGCACTTCTCTACAATTATAGGAGCCTGGAGAGACCTGGAACACTCGCCAATCCCTTCTCTGTATTTCCTAATTGCCTTTTGTCTGAAAAACTACACATTTTGTTCCGTGTTACAACAGTTTTCGTTTTTTTTTCCCTTCAGGAGGATAAAGATGGCACCAGAATGAACGCAGAGATGAAGAGGCTGAGGCTGTTTAAACGATGCAGACCCCCTGACTGAAGACTATTCATTCCGCTTCTGACTGCAGCGTTCAGGTAGGTGTATTCTCATCAGGTTATTATAAAGACTAAGGAAAAGACGCAGCTGAGCCTACATAGAGAGGACGTGTCTGCCGGATTGTCATGTAATGACTTTCCTCCTGAAAGAACACAACTGCATGCTGAGGACAGCTGTGACCAAAGCACTGTGGCATGAGTAAATGTAAGTTCTGTACCATTGGGCACTTTACATGCTTCATGGGACTAAAGAAATCAAAGTTCAAGTGTTATTATTATTTATTTATTACAGGTATGTATATAGTGCTGACAGCTTAAGCAGGACTTTTACATATCCAGTCCCTGCCGTCAAGGAGCTTGCAATCTAAGGTCCCAAACTTGCATGCATATACAGTTTACACATACTAAAGCTGAATTAGACAGGAGTCTATTAACCTAGCTCAGTGATTCTCAACCAGGGTTCTGTGGAACCATAGGGTTCCTCCAGAGGTCGCTAGGGGTTCCTTCAGCATTGGGTAATTTCTGCCTCTCAGATAAGTTCCCACTCAAACCATTGATCTTTTTAGCTACCTGTAAGGGGGGAATTCTTCCCAATGACCACAAGTGTAAGGACCATTCATCCCACTGACCATCACACTAATGTATAATGAGTTGTAGATTTCTGATTTTTAGCAGGGGTTCCCCCAAGACCGGAGAACTATTTCAAGGGTTCCTCTGTGTTGAAAAGGTTGAGAAAGGCTGTTCTAGCTATATGTCTTTAGAGTGAGAGGAAACCCACACAGGCACAGGGAATACAAATCTCATTCAGATAGTTTCCTGACTCTGATTCAAACCAAGGACCCCAGTGCTGGAAGGCATAAGTCCTAACAATTAGGCCACTGTGCTGCCTTTAAACCCTCCCTGGAAAAAATTATATGTAGCAGCATATCTTAAAGAAGAATTACAGGTATATGTGTTTTTTTTACAGAGTTACATTGGTCCAGCTTGGACCACTGTAACTATGTATATACCATACCTGGCCAATGCCCTTAGAAGCTGGAAATCACTGAAACAGACACCATACAGCCATTGAGAGATGCCATTCAGAGAATGCGTTGCATCTCCTGAATGCATGTAAAGCATTCTCTGATTGGACAAGGTAGAGTGGCACGGCGGTGACATTGCCCGTGTGAACAAGGCTTTATGGATTAAAGTATAACTAAGGCAAAACTTTTTTATTTTTTCACTTTTGGATACAGTGGAGAGGGCTTAGAACAACTACAGTAAAACCTTTGATTGAGAGTAACTTGGTTTGAGAACGTTTTGCAAGACAAGAATTTTTTTTTTTATAAACTTTGACTTGATATACAAGCGATGTCTTGATTATAAGAGTAGCGTCATGTCACAACTGAGTATAAAAGAGAAGAGAGGCACCTCTAAGTGTAGCGATATGGTTACATTTAAAGTAGGTACAACATTTAGCAACTCACATGGTTGATAATTAAAAGAGCAACATCCAAGTATGGAGGCATCTGGGGTAAAGCTGTCCACATAGACCGTCCTCCACACCACCATGAACGTCATTCCTTCCACACTGCGCTCCACCAGCACTTTGAGCCTCGCTTTCAGATTGCTCTACTGCAGGGCAGTCTTCCCGTTCATGATTGCAGACTGACAGCGGTGAGAGCCAGTGGTGCGGAGGATGGTCTATGTGGACAGCTTTACCCTAGATGCCTGCTTACTTAGATGTGCCTGTTTTCATCAACCATGTGAGTTGCTAAATGTTGTACCTTCTTTAAATGTAACCATATTGCTACACTTATGCCGCGTACACACGATCAGATTGTGCGGCGTACTTAGTCAGCCGAATCGCATTTCAGCGGACAATTCGATCGTGTGTGGGCTTCAGCTGACTTTTCCAGCGTGAAGTCCGGCGGACTAAGAAAGTATTTTTGCACTCCAATCTTCCCGTCGGACTTGGGTTTCAGCGGACAATACGTTCGTCAGTATGCTAGTACGGCCGACTAAGAATGACGCATGCTCCGAAGCAAGTACGAAAAAGGAAGCTATTGGCTACTGGCTATTGAACTTCCTTTTTCTAGTCCTGTCGTACGTGCTGTACGTCATCGCGCAAGCGAACGTCGGACTTTCTGTGTGTCCGTGTGTGGCCAAGTCCGTTCGGCAGAAAGTCCGCCGGATTATCCGCCGGATTGTATGTTGGACTAAGTACGCCATACAATTCGATCGTGTGTACGCGGCATTAGAGGCACCTCTCTTCTCTCTTATGCCGTGTACACGCGGCCGGACTTTCCGGCAGACTAGGTCCAACGGACTTTCGGCGGAGTTGCGACAGACTTTCCGAACGAACGGTCTTGGCCACACAGGAACGGCCTAAGTCCATTCAAAAGTCAGTCCGTTTTGAACGTGATGGTGTAAGACAGGACTAAAAAAGGAAGTTCAATAGCCAGTAGCCAATAGCTTCCCTTGCGTTGTATTTGGTCCGTCTGATCAGCATACAGACGAATGGTTTTCCCGATAGGAATTGAGTCAGTCGGACAGATTTGAAACAAGTTCTATTTTTAGGTTCGTCTGATTTCTTTTTTTTTTTTAGATTAAAACGATCGGATTAGCCCACACACGATCAGATTGTCCGACAGACTGATTCAGACTGACAGACTGATACCTAGTCTGCCGGAAAGTCCGGTCGTGTGTGCGCTGCATTATACTCTGTAGCTCCTGCTGGATTTTGTTTCTTATCCCCTTGTGGAGGCTGCCATTTATGGATGGACATTTTATGGTTACACACCCTATCACATTACTATAATCTTTTTATATGGGCTATAAACTGAAGGACTTATGGGGAAATTCGCTTTGATATAAGAGTGCTTTGAAATACAAGCATGTTTCCGGAACGAATTATGCTCGCAATCCAAGGTATTGCTGTATTTGGTTTTGATTGCTGTCTGTTTACCATTATCATTAAAAGTGAAAGTAAATGCAGCAATTTAGATATTGGATGAAAGGTTTAGTACTGGGAAACACTTTTTGAAAGATAAAAAGTGCATTTTATATACAACTATATAAATCAGAACAAAATGAGGGACAAATAAGGACAGAGCGACTTTGTTCCAAATCAGGGACAGTCCCTCGAAATGAGGGAAAGTTGCTCAGAGTGTTGGGGTTTTAGTGATCTCTAGGTACCCTACGATCATCATCAGTTCAGCATATCAGTCAAACACATTGTCAGTTATTTCCAATTATGTACAGGGATGAGTACATTTCCATATATTTCTGTAAATGTAATTAATTACTTTTTGCAACCTAGTAAGATTATAGGTATAGATTTACTGGGTATTAACTGCAGTATTCAGCAAATTGGAAGCAGTGCTTTGCATACGCTGATTTATTCTTGGGGGAAAGAGTTGGTAGCACTGCATTTCATTTTGTATATTTAAGATGTATTTAATTATTCAGAATGTTATTGTAAATTACTTTTTCTATTTGCCCTTTCTCCTCTTATTCCAGGCAGCTCCTTTATTTGTCATTGCCTTTCTAAGCAAACAGTGATGAAGAAATAAGCTTGTCCCGTAACTGTTAATGAAACAACCTATTCCAATGTAAATTTTTGTGGGGGTCTGATAGGAAGATTACAAAAGCATATTATACACAAACACAGATTTATGCAATTTATTATCTGACAGTAAATGTTAGTGTAATGCTAACATAAATAGTGAGGGCATATGAGTAATGGTGGAAATTCAATGCTCGTTTTTGCTTATTTTAATAGAAATTTATAAACCTGCACTGCTGGACATTCAAACATAGAATGGCAGACTTCATAATATAAAAATAATTGTTTTGTGCATGCTCAGATGACCCCAGTGTGCATGTTTATGGCCTGCTAGAAGGGGTAACTTACCTGCATCTGCCTATCCTTGGTGGTAGGGAGAGAAAGTTATTGGTCAAAATAAAACTTCACCATGGCTAGTGAATTCTTACCCATAGATCAGTTGCCCAGGGGGCTTCAGGAGAAGGCATAATATACACACAAATCTACAATCCTATAAATTGATAGCCAATCCAATTGGGCAACTGTAATCTTATATCTATGGGTACCTCAAAGTGTTACTAAACCCGCACCAGTAAAATCAGTCTGTATATGCAGTAAAGCATGCTTGCTATACTCACTGTAGAACCTAAGGGGTTAATCCTCTGCATTGTGTAAAAAGGCTGCTTGATCCTGTCGTGTCTGATCCTCCCCTTCTTTTACTGTCCCCAATATATCTGCTGATAGTACAGAGCCTTAGGGGCAAGCTGTACATGCTCAGTTTGGTGTGTATTGCTAGAGAGTTTTTTTTTTTTGTTTGGGAGGATGCATTTGATCAGCACAAGGCCATTCAGCACTGTCCAGAGGGTCAGGGGTCCTGCAACCTCATAGGACGATTAGGGGAGAATGGAAACCCCTCCTATAAGCTTTAACTAGACACTGATAGAAGTCATAAGACTTTATCTACTGATGAGAAAAGATATTTAGCAGTTTATATTTATTAAAATATTTGCATTTCCATGTTCTGTGTACTGTGGGATACCGAATATACTGAATGCAGGGTCCTGGGTTTAGTAACACTTTAAAGCATATTTCTTTTGCAGTCAACTTGAGAAACTTTCCACTCTATGTTTGTTGTATGCTACCATTTACACAACATACCTGAAATAAATAAATAAATAAAAAGTGTTTGGAGCAGCGTTAAATTCAGAAGTGCAAAATTTTCAGAGGGACAAAGAAGGGACAGTCAAATTCCTCTTATTAGCATACCATGCAAAATCCAAACCTTGAGATCCTTAACTCGTTGTTAGGACTCTTTGTAGAAACCTTGTTCACAACTGATAATGAGTTCTGCCAACACTGTACAGGCAGGGTTAACCACTTGCCAACCAGCCGCCACAGTTTTACTGAGGCAGAATGGCACGGCTGGGCGAAGTGATGTTATGTTACGTCGCTTCGCCCTGTGGCCAATAGGGGTGCCCGCTGCACAACCCCCCGAGCCAATGTGAGTGCCCGGCGTTCACGATCACCGCCGGGCTCCCGCGATTGCTGCTGAGACACGGAGAACCAGGATCTGTGTGTGTAAACACACAGTTTCCAGTTCTCTGAGGGGAGAAGTGACAGATCGTCTGTTCATACGGGGTATGAACAGCGATCTGTCCCTTCCCCTACACAGTCCCATCCCCCCTTCAGTTGGGAACACAGTTAACCCCTTGATCGTCCCCTAGTGCTAGCCCCTTCACTGCAAGTGGCATTTTTACATTAATCAATGCATTTTTATAGCACTGATCGCTGTATTAATGGCAATTAATGTATTGGTCCCAAAAATGTGTCAAAATTGTCCTATGTGTCAGCCATAACGTCACAGTGACAATAAAAATTGCAGACAATGTGTACAGAACACCTCCAGGTAGCCATATTGCATTTTACAGAAAATTACAGCGCTGCAGATTGAAATCTCGCCCATCCCTGATCCACAGAGAAATGCGCTGTCCTTTATCAGAAGTGTGCAGATGTCATTAATTCTTCTTGGCACCCTCAGGGTCGGTTCATTCTGGGACGACTTGTCAGGCGACTTAGCGAAGAAGTCTTCTATAGAGAAGTTGTTTTGCAAGTCGCCGCAGCGGTCGTATTCAGGTCGCCCGAGGCAGTCGCGCTGCAAGTCATGCTGCCTCAGTGTGAACCGACACTCACTCATTGGCACCTATGATGCAGCCATGTATGCATGCAGTATGATTTGAAAAAAAAAAGAGTTGGGGACTTCTTTCCCTGTGTTTCTCGCTGGTAAGGTAGCCCATTGAAATGAATTGGCTGTCCTACCAGCAAAAAATATTTTAATAAAGGATCCAGCTAACCTAACCTAATGTCCTGGTAAAGAAAAGACCTCTCATGTATTCAACAAATATAAGATAGCGCTGAATTCAAAACTGTATATTCCAATGTACAAAATGCAAAAAACAAATATAACATACAATATACGATTCATATAAGGAGCGGATAGACATAAAGTGCAACTTGTGCATAAACTGACACATCAATGATGTCCTCTGATGAGGTCATTGTATGATAATGTGTAGGGGCGTAGCCTACACCATGTATACCTTATATTTGTTGTATATTTGTTATATTTGTTGAATGTAACAGTCTGTGAATGGGAGAGGGTATCCTGTCATCCTTCAGATTCTTCCCAATTAACAGATCATATTACATGCAATAGAAACCTGACAGGTGTTCTAACCCCTCTTCACTGTCTGCCTCTGTCCAAAACTGGAAAAAAAAATTCACCCTTGGAACATGTTACATGCTATACCCATATTTAGAGTATAACATGCTCCACTGAACCCCCGTGATAGCATGCAGGGGTTTTTCTCTTCTGCACCCGCTGTCACATTTGAAGTTGGTGTGATAGTGCGGGGCTACCCTAGCACAGCTGCGTCATTCATTCACAGGGATCTCTAAATAAACTACAAGTCCCGTCTTCCACCACAGCACACGGACTTGTAGTTTCAGTGGACCGAAAGCTTGCTAATCATCATGCACGTAGGCCATTCATTTTTCCTCCAGCTTTCAAACAGAAAGCCCATACAGAGATACAAGCAAATCTGTAAGAAAATTGTGCAGGAGCCTGACATCGTACCTTCAATCCACTGGTCCTAGGTGCAATGCTTTGCAAAGTTCATGTCAATAATGCATTAGATGTCAATAAGTCCAAGGTAACCATTCAAATCAACACATATGTGGCACACGACAAAGACTCCTCGTCCTATAAAAACAAAATACAAAACAGTCACAGCAATTCAAAGAATAAAGGTAAATACAAAATTTAAAGGAGCATCAAAAAGGGAACAAAAATAGCAAAAATAAACAAAAAATCTAATCCCCTTATAACAGTGGTCATCAACCCTGTCCTCAGGGCCCACTAACAGGCCAGGTTTGCAAGATAACTAAAATACATCACAGGTGATATCATTTGCTGTTCAGTGATTGCACTATTCTAGTCTGCATCTCCCCAAGGTAGTACATAAAACCTGGCCTGTTAGTGGGCCCTGAGGACAGGGTTGATGACCACTGCCTTATAAGACCCAAAAGAACTCCCCACACCATAAAATGTCCACATTTATTAATATCATAGGTACAAAAGAAAGTTAAGAAAAAATAATGACAATTAAACAAAATCTGTAATAAAATGAAAAAATTGAGAAGGGATTGCTTCTTAACAATCACAACAAAAAAATAAAGTAGTAGAGAAAAGTCAGGTCATGTATGGTCTAGCAGGACTGTGTATTTAGTTATTTTCCTAGCTGAGATTTAAAGACTACTTTTTCACTTTATATGTGCCATGTGCAATGTCACTATCATGATGGTCCTGTCAAATTCAGCTTGTTTTAATTTTTGTAAATTTCTTGTTACAGCTGCCTTAGCCCGGAGCCATGATAACTGTCACAGAGCTGAGGTTTTTGGCAGATGCCCAGACTTCCTATCACATTCTAAAACCATGGTGGGACGTGTTTTGGTATTACATCACTATGGTCATGTTGATGATTGCTGTCCTAGCAGGTGCTTTACAGCTCACGCAAAGCCGAATGCTTTGTCTTCCCTGCAAAGCGGAAGTGAACAATCAGTGTACACATCCTCTAGAGCAAGTAATCTCAAGAATTAATTTGCCAGCTGGTTCCTACGGAAAATTAAGTAACTCAACAGGAATACAGACAGATTTGGACCGCCAACAATATTCCTATATTGATGCCGTGTGCTATGAGAAACAGCTTCACTGGTTTACCAAATTTTTCCCTTATCTGGTGTTTCTTCATACTATTATATTTGCCATCTGCAGCAATTTCTGGCTTCACTACCCAAGCACAAGTTCCAGACTAGAACACTTTGTTTCCATTCTTTATAAATGTTTTGATTCCCCCTGGACAACCCGAGCTTTATCAGAGACTGTTGCAGAACAAACTGTGATTAATCAGACACGCAAAAGGTCACGCCACTTGACTTCCATAGTTTCCAATGTCGAAGATACAGACACTGGGAAACAGCCTCTACAGGCAGGGGTTGAAGCCACTGCAGTTGAAGACAATGCTTCAGGTGTGTTAGACAAAAAAAATGGAGAACAAGCCAAAGCTTTATTCGAAAAAGTTCGCCGGTTCCGCCTTCATGTTGAGCAAAAAGACATCATCTATAGGCTGTACCTGAAACAGATTATTGTTAAAGTTGTTGCACTACTTGTGATTATTTCATACGTTTCATATTTTTTGCTGCATATAACATTTGAAATTGACTGTGTAGTTGATATTCAAGCTTTCACAGGGTACAAGAGATATCAATGCGTTTATTCCCTTGCTGCAATTTTTAAGGTTTTGGCAACATTTTATGTCCTTCTTGTGTTTTTGTATGGGTTTGCTTGTTTTTATAGTCTGTGGTGGATGCTTAGAAGTTCATTGAAACAATATTCGTTTGAAGCTGTCAGGGAAAAGAGTAATTACAGTGATATCCCAGATGTCCAAAATGACTTTGCGTTTATGCTCCACTTAGCTGACCAGTATGATCCACTGTACGCCAAGCGTTTCTCAATATTTTTGTCTGAGGTTAGTGAGAACAAACTGAAACAAATTAACCTGAACAATGAATGGACTGTGGAAATGGTGCGAAATAAGCTGACCCGAAATTCAAAGGACAAATTAGAACTTCATCTTTTCATGCTGAGTGGGTTGCCAGACAATATCTTTGAACTCAATGAAATAGAAGTTCTGAAGTTAGAACTCATACCAGATGCCAAACTTACACCAATGATCACTCAGCTGGTTGCCCTGAAGGAACTTCATATTTACCACTCAACTCTTACTGTGGATCTACAAGCTCTGAGCTTTCTAGCAGAGAACCTAGAGTCCCTGCATCTGAAGTTTACTTCCTTTGAGAAGGCTCCATCTTGGATTTTTCATTTGAAAAACCTGAAAGAACTCTATTTTGCAGGACCTCTCGATAATCACAATTTTGCACAGATTGAAGGTCTTCAGGACCTGAAGAACCTGACTAATCTTTCCTTGAGGAGTAGTATTCCACGGATTCCTCTTGTAGTTACTGACATGTTGCCATTTCTGGAAAAGCTTACCATTAATAATGAAGGAAATAGGTTGTTGATATTAATAAGTCTTAAAAAGATGGTTAACCTTACCAGCTTAGAACTAATTAACTGTGACTTAGAACGAATTCCACATTCCATTTTTAGTCTAACTGAACTGCGAGAAATTGACTTTAAAGGAAATAACTTTAAGACCGTTGAGGAAATTATTAGCTTTCAGCATCTGCAAAAACTGACTTGCCTAAAGTTGTGGCACAACTCCATTGCTTACATTCCACTTCAGATTGGTGCACTATCCAGCTTAGAGCAGCTGTACTTCAACAACAACAATATTGAAATGGTTCCGCTTCAACTCTTTTTGTGCAATAAGCTGCGAGTTCTGGACCTCAGTTACAACAATTTAAGTTTCATCCCTGAGGAAATCCAGCATTTAAAGAATCTCCAGCATTTTGCTGTGACAAAAAATAACGTAAGTATTTTCCTCCATCAAGTTTAATACTTCCTTTGGATTTATAAATCATAAGTAAACTACTAATCTTTTTTGAATGCAAAGTTGCATCATACATTTTGCCTAAAGATATGCTTATGTTTAAAAAAAATAACCCGGTTAAGCTATAAAAAAATCAACTGAAAAATGTGTCTGTTGTCTTCAAGGTAAATTGCATTGGTAGTTTACTGTACAGTTAGTTTACACGAACAGAATAAACAAACAAAATTGGACTATACTGTCCAGACAAGGAGAACACAAAAGTATATAAAATAAAATGTTATTACAAAATGACTAAAATTCATACAATAATGTATGTACATATCCATAAAAACATTATTAAAGTGATACTAAAGTCTCGTTTTTTTTAAATGGGGGGAAAAAAAAAAGCATGTTCTACTAAGTGGTGTTCAAATTGCACACATCCATTTGCAGTAATCTTAAACATAGGAATTTCATATAGATTTATCTGAACATATTTAAATGGAGTACAGATGTTTGAAAGATCTTAAGGGCGTGTGGAACAAAAGTGAGAATGTATTGATTTGTCAATTCATACACTTCCAGTGTTTTCATTTTTATACAGCCAGTTATGATTTATGATGAATGAAGTGTGGAATATATCTATATTTAATACTTGCATAAAAAAATATTAAGAGTGAATATATGAGCCTTTAAAGGATAAATTCACCTTTTAAAAGAAAAAAATGAATGCACATTTTTTGCAAGTTAAAAAAATGTGCATTTATTATTTCTTTCTAAGGAGCCTGCAATGCATTGCACCCATGATCAGTTTATCATGGGTGCAATCTCAGGCTCTTGCAGACTCATCGTAGCTTTCTGCTTGTTCCTCTAATGCTGCTTAAACTAGGAGTGCTCCGCTCCTATCTGGGACCGGCCTACCCCTGTACACCCGACCAATGGCACAGCGAGTAGGGGGGAGGCTGGTCCCAGATAGGAGCAGAGTGCTTCTACTTTGAACAGCGGGGAGCCCGGCGCCCTAGAGGATGGATGGATTATACATTCAGATTGCCCACCCTGCTGCTTGGACTGAGCGGGAGTCAGACCGGACTGCAGGCTGTCCTCCCATCTTGGGGCCCTAAGGCAAAGCTGCAAACAGTGTTTCAGTGCTCAATAGAGAGCCACCTCTGCCATCCCTCTCAACTGCTGCCTGGGTCGCATGGATCCACCGGGACCCATGGTAGGGCCACCCCTGCATATAAGGCTTCATTCACACGGAGTGATTACATCTGTGCCTCATTCAGGGCCATATTTTGGCAGCACAGGGATGCACAAGTGTTCCGTGCATTCCTATGCTTGCAGTCCTGTCCATGTCTATTGTTACACAGCAGCTGCACGAACATAGCCAATGTGTCCCAGCATGACATCCATGTGGGTGCATAGCCCCGGACACACCCAGGCTGAGTTTGGGGACATGCACCCACACACTCACACCCATATCAACATGGATGTCATACTGGGACAAAGCTGCTGTGTCTGTGCAGCTGCTCTATGCCAATGAACAAGAATGGGACTGCCACCACAGGGATGTGCAGAACACCTGTGCATCCCTGTGCCGGCAAAACACAGCCCTGCATGGGTCAAGGATGTAATCACTTATGAGAACATCTATACTTTTCCCACAGCCCATCTCTTCAAACACACACTCTTTGCTGCACTCCAGCTGCTGTAGATATAATTCTGTGTATGCCTCCCCAGTCCCACACTGTGGTTCCTTCCGGTAGCTATTTTGTCTTGTAGTTACATACGAGACATCAGTAAAGTGACAAGGCCACATTTTGCCCTGAAAAGAAAAATATGATAAAATGATGGTTTGTGTGTTGGGCCTAGCTAATTTTTACTTCTTCTTTTTTTTAATAGATTGAAACATTGCCAGATGGGCTGTTTAAATGTAGCAAGCTTCAGTATTTGTTGCTGGGACAAAACAGCCTGACCAGCCTTTCTCCACAAGTTGGTGACCTGACAAACCTTATTAAGATTGAGCTGATAGGAAACCAAATTGAAACTCTTCCTCCTGAACTTGAGTCCTGCCAGTCTTTGAAACCAGGCTTCATCATTGTGGAACCCATTGTCTTGCATACCCTCCCGTTATATGCAAAGGAGAATTACAAATCTTCTCATAGATAAGGATTTTGAAGATGAAGGATTGGTATTGTATTTTTGTTTATTGCTATTCTAACATAAAAAATAATAATTAACAGAAAACAAAAATGTTTTGTTTTTGCTTCTTCCTAAATTAAAAACAGTTATTAAAAAAACATTTTTTAATGTTGAATCATCACTGAAAATTTTCCTTTAAAAAAATAAATAAATAAAATGAAGGAAGGGATGTAACATACAATTTACACTTCATTACACATCTAAGATTTTTCAGGTTTTAAAGTTTCCCACCAAAAGGACTTGATCTGATCTCACAAAAAAATTACCGTATATAATGACCGTAAAAAAGACCAAAATCAAGGTGGCAGTTAGCAGATCGAAGAGGCGTTTTTTTTTTTTTTATGAACACAATAAAGGCCAGAAAAGTTCAAAGACCTCTAAATTGTTATGACACCAAATGATATATCTTTGTTTTGGAAGATCCCATTGTCCAAAAAAGATCTAAATAACATTTTTAATACAAAGTAATTGGATAAGAAAAAAAAAAAAGCTGTAAAATGAAATAATTGATCTTTATTCAATTCCTAGCCCAAGCCTGTTTTTATTATCTCCCAAAAATCCACTCTGGTAGCTCCCTGGAAGACCTATCACATCTGATATTTATTCTCTAACATATAACCTTGTTTGTGTATATATTTACATTTTTATAATGGCATCCAATCATCAGCTCTACTTATAAATTTAAAAAGCTGGCTTATTATCTAAGTATCAGACCCTTAGGCCGCGTACACACGCGGGGACTGTTCGCTCAACTTTGTCCGTCAAACAGTTTCAGCGAACAGTCCGCTCAAAATTAGCATGGACGGACTTGCCCACACACGACGAACGAACAGTTTGCTGAAACCGTGCGCGATGACGTGAACGGCACGTACGACGGGACGGAAAATACGACGTCCTATACACTGCATTACAACTTTCGGCGTGTAAATCCTTTCTGAGCATGCGCGGAACTTAGTTTGACGAACAAGCCTACACACGAGGGGACTGTTCGCTGAAACCAAGTTTCAGCGGACAGTTTTTCGGAATTTCCGAAAAACTTTGTTCAGCAGACTGTTCGCTGAAACTGTCCGCTGAAAGCCCACACACGGGCGGACTGTCCGCCGAAACACTGTTCAGCGGACAAAGTTGGGCGAACAGTCCCCGCGTGTGTACGCGGCCTTATTCTAACATAGAATGTTCCAGTAGCGGTGGATAGTTTTTTTAAACGTGGACCCTTACTGACAAGAAAGCTAACCAAATGTCTTCTGCAGGCCATTCACTTAATTTTAACAGATTACGTTTTCTTTGAATATGCATTTAATTTATAATTATAGGCATTGACAGTGATGCTCCAACTGGGCTGCACTCAGTTAGCCATTGGCTAATTTCAATTTTTATTTAAAACCTGTTTTTTTTTTTTATTGTAGATATTTGGTCTTGTCATATTCATCTCAATCAGAATCCTTTTGGCCTCCAGTTTAATTCTAAATATAATAAAAATCCTATCAAATTGTTAGACCTAATACTCAGATTCTTACAGTATTATACAATTGAAGACTTCCTCAATGTAAACAATTCTGTTAAATCCCATTATTATCTTAAATCTTAGAAGACAAGTATACCATTTGGCAGTATATACGAATCAGATGGAACGATTCTTCCTTAAAAGACTGTAAAGATCAGGAAAAAAACTATTTACAAGATGTTGAACTCAACTCTTACTGTGGATTTACAAGCCCTAAAACTTCCAGCTGAGAACCATAAAAACTTTACATTTGAATATTACTTCATTTCAGAAATTTGGATTTTGGATTTTCCGTTTGAAGAACATGAAATAACTGTATTTGACAAGATCTGTTGATAAACACAACTTCGCACATATGGAAGATCTTCAGAAACCATACTTGAAGTGTAGTTTTTTGGATTCCTTCTGTGATTTTTGATGTATTTTCTTTTTTGGAGTGGTTTACCTTTTTAAAAGTGAAAAAAAAAAAATAGGTTGCAGATACTAAGTCTAAAAATGATGAAAAACCTCATTAACTTAGACTTATTCAACTGTGACCTTGAACAAATTCCAGATTTTATTTTTAGGCTAACTAAAATACAGATGATTGACTTTGAAGGAAACAACTTTAAGACTGTTAAGGACCAGGTTTTCAGAATTTAGCAAAACACTGTTTTGGCACAACTCGAGCACCGACATTACTCCTTTGTTTGGAGCATATGTCATTCTGAAGTCATTCTTAAACCATAACAGTATTAAAATCATCTCATTGCCTTTTTTTTCTTCAACCAACATGCTATGGGTCCTGGACTTCAGTTACAGCAGTTTATTTTTTTAATCCCTGGGGAATCCAACATTTTAACCAATCCCTAGTATTTTGTTGTGACAAAAATAATATAAGTATTCTTTGTACATAGACATTTGTAAATTGTGACTGTGACTTCATTATATTTGAATAAAGTAGTTTAATACATTTGGCCTACAATGATACTAATCTTTATAAGAAGAACTGAGCTAACTTCTGGAAATCTGTAGAAAAGTGTCTGTGTTGTCCGTACCAATGAATCAAGTTCAATTCATTATTTGTATGTACAAGTTAGAAAAGAATCCCCGATATCTGATTGGTTGCTAAGGACAATATTGACACCTTTTCCTTTTCTTCAGTTTTTATAAATCTAACTTCTTATAATGAAATACTGTATCAATGGCTAATTGGGCATTATCTAAAAATAACAAAAATAAATAAAAAATCACCTAAATAATAAAAAATGTAATCCTGGTGGTGTTACCAAAACCCACTGGGGAATTACTGAAGGCTGTATTCACCCCCTCCTCTTTTTCTTTGTAAACCTCATTAATATATTTTTATGCTTTTGATTCCTATTTTGTATATATTTTTTATTTATTATTACATTTTGGCACTAGTGTTCATTAAAAAAATAATAATTCAGATAGCACTCACACCAGTGTAAAGACTTGGTCGTCATTTACATAAACCTATAGATTACAACCGAGTAATAATTAATTACAATCACACCTGTGATTCTTACTTTATTTTTTACATCTGTCATTTTGCCAGCAGTGAGTGAATTTTTCATACAATCACTGGCACAGTGCTTAATTATACTGGATGTTTTCTCCATGGATGTTTGTTAGCAACTGTGTGATTTGATTTAATTAATTTTTATTGTAATAGCAGCACTTGTGATCCTTATCTGCAGGGATGAATTCATGTGGGAAAGATTTCTTAATAGATTTATGTAAATCATGACCAAGTCTTTACACTAGTGCAAGCACTGTCTGAGTTACTTTTTTAAATTTTTTCTATGCTTATACTGTTTGAAGGATTGAGTTGTTTTAGTATGGCTGCTAAACATATTTGTGTAAACCTCTTCTCTACCTATTTGAGCTATAGGATTATTCTGTTAATATAGATATATAAAAAAAGGAAAAAAAAATAGAAATGCACATGACCCTTGCCCTGTTTCCCTTTCTCAACCCACCTACCCCCTTCCCATGTTTTATTTTTATTTTAAGTATCATTTATACCCATATAGAGCTCCTGACCCCATGCCAGGCATTAACACCTTTTGAAAAAAACACCATTATAATTTGCCAGCCTTACAGTTACCTTCTCTTAATTACTTTATTCCTTCTCATTTTGATTTGCAATTAAAATCTGTTTGCCTATTCTTTAGAAATACTTATAGACATACACTGTTTTAGCCTGACCCACCCTTTTGTTCATTCTTTTAGTATCTGTTTTACATTAAATAGGGGAATGTTTATCATTTATTGACTACTATGGCATTTAAAGGCTGCAGAGTGATATAATCAAATCATGGATTTTAATGCTGTTTTTTGTATTGTAACTGACATAATGTGATATAAGTTTAATTAATATATTTAATATATTTTGTTGCACTAGTTATAATTTACTAACAATGGTTTCAATGCTTTTTATATATGAAAGTTAGTGTGGTTTTGTTATCATTTTTTTATCAGGGTGATTCGCAAGAATTTGTTTATGAAGTTTAGTTACATTTTGCTTCTCTTTCACTGATCATTTTTACATTGTTTTCTTTTTAAATTATTGATTGTTCTTGCTTTTAATATTTTAGATTTAGTTTTTACTGCCTATCTGTATGTGGGGCCGTTCTGTACCTTCAGCCCCAATACAAAAGTGAAATAAGCCTTTGTTTTTTTTTTACACTAAAAACATGTGCAAGAGTGACCATTTTATTTTTTGGGTGTTTTTTTTTGTATGTTTGAAGCTGGTTCCTTTTTAATAAGTGTTTTAATGTTTTGTATATTTTGAAGAGACAGTAAAGACTCAAGATAGGAGTAGTAAATCTGCATGGTGTGGTAGAGTAAAAAAAGCCAGGAACTCCATTGGAAGGTTCTCACTAAATCACCGCACCTGCTTACTTTTAAACCACTATAAGTGATAAAAGAACTAAGCAAAATGAGTTACTTAAATGTCATGCTACTAAGAAATTTAAAGTGGGCCAGTATAAGACTTTCATAAAGGGATAATGGCAATTCCGTTTAAAAAAAAAATGAAATAAAAACGATATATATATATATATATATATATATATATATATATATATTCCTGCGCTTGCCTTTTTTTGTAATTTTATTATTAAAATTACCAAACCATGATTCTCTATGATTGGCAAAAAATATTGCTGCTTGTATGAAAGGTTACAGTGTTAATCTACAGGACTCCCCCTGAAATATAATTACTGATCATATGACCGTGCACTCTTGTTGCCAGCAGATGTTCTCTTATTAGGCTAGGTTCACATTGCTGCGATGCGGGAACGCCGCGAATCCGCGGCGTTTTCCCGCATCGCACACCTCCCGCCGGCAGTTCACACTGCCCTATGCGGACGGCTGGGAGTGTCAATGATATGTTAATGACACCCCCAGATCCGTCGGCATATCGCAGTGCGATCTGCCGACTCGCACAGGAATCGGATCGCATGGTGTGAACCCCCATGCGATCCGATTCCGTTGCGGACCCAAAAAAGGGGCCCGTGCGAGTTTGCTGCGGGACCGCTGCGAGTTCAGCCATACTATCTGTATGGCTGAACTCGCAGCGCTACGGAGATCGGATGTGATTTGCTGTGCGAATCACATCCGGTTCTCCCCCCGCAGCAGTGTGAACCCAGCCTTAGGATACTGGGACTGGCCTTGCGACTATGGAATGAAGACCATACCACTCAGCACTCAGGAAAAAAATAATTGGCTACAGGAAATAGATAGTGAGAGGATTTTGTGCATAGGTTCTAGCGCACACAGCCGCAAGTAGGACTGTGCGATGAAGTTTTTGTAAATCCTTGCAATTAATGTAAATGTGCAGGGAAGATTTTTTTAGAAGTAGAGGTAATTTAATCACTTGATAGAAGTGGCAGTGCACATTATATAGCATGTTGATTATAGTGCATTGCAAATGTGATGAATGCCAAAAGAAGTTAACCATATAAATAAATAAATAACTAGTAGCATGAGAAAAAATAACATGTGAAGTCAAGGCAATTTTTTTCATCTGTGGCAATTCATATCCCTAATCAATGTGCCTTATGTTTTACACTATTGCTCCAAAGCCAGCATTCTTAGTTTGTTAGGCACGAGATTCCAGCCCTGGTCTGAGCTACACTTCTTTTGGGCTGTAAGGCTGGCACCAGAGTAAAATGGCAGCAGTTGTGTCACTTCTGGCCCCACTGTGGTGTCCAAGTGTGAATTGGAGGTGGTACTGTTCAGTGACATCAACACCTTCTGCCCATAGAGATTGATTGACAGCTTAGTACCTACCTGTCTCATATGTATTGAATGTTTTTCAAAGAAAATGTTTTTCCAGTTCAAGCTGACTACTTCACATGATAACTTGTTCCTCTACAGCAATCCCTCCCCCTAGGCCGCATCTTTTAAGATTGAAAGCAGACCAGCAGGGTCAAGTGACCTCATTTTAGAGTTTTTATTTTTTTTATTAGATTTAAGGTTTTTAATGATTATACTAGAGGGTTTTCTACTGAACATGTTTGATGCCTTGACTTCCACTTTTAAATTGCATATAGTTTAGTCCTAAGAAGCAAGTAAGTGATTCAGACCATCAATATCCATCCATTGCTGAACTGTCAATTTTGGGTGGCTTTCAATGAAAAAAAAAAGAAAAGTTTGCATAACACAGTGTTTTATTTGATGTTATATTCCTTTTTTTTATTTTTTTTCATACTTAAAGTAATTCTGGGCCAAAAACATAAGATGATATCATCTTTCTTGCCCACAGCCAGAATTAGGTTAGTGGGAAAATGTAATTTAAAGTAACATGTAATACTCTACCGTATCAACAAAGCTTGCTGAAATGTGTGTATGTAAGATGTCTGTGTTTTTACTGTGAACCATTTTGAATCAATTATAAAAATTTTAAATGTAAGTATTTGACTACTGAGTCTCCTGAACGTGATTTTAACCCTTTTAAAGCCCAACTCCAGCTTGCAAACTGTTAAGATTGTGTAGGATTTATTTAGAGATTAAAGATCTCTAGATGGTCGTCGCTTTTCTGCTAAATCATAGTTGCATAGTCAGGTTCAAAAAATAATAATCTAAAAAGTCCATCTAGTTAAACCAATACTGATAAATAAGAAATAAAACAACCATACAATCCCATATACACAATCCTGTACCCGCAGTTGATCCGGAGGAAGGCAAAAAACACCAGCAAAGCATGATCCAATTTGCTACAGCAGGTTAAAAAATTCCTTCCTGATCCTCTGAGAGGGAGACAGATATTCCCTGGATTAACATTACCTATAAATGTTAGTACAGTAAAACCTTGGTTTGAGAGTTAATTGGTTTAAGACGTCTTGATATACAAGTAGCGCCATGTCACAACTGGGTATAAAAGAGAAGAAAGGTGCCTTTAAGTGTAGAAATATAGTTACATTTAATGAAGGTACAACATTTAGCAACTCATATGGTCAATAATTAAAGCAGACACTAAGTATGCAGGCATCCGGGTAAAGCTGCCTACATAGACCATCCTCCGCACCACTACTACTGACTTCATCCCTTCCACACTACCACTTCAAGCCTCGGTTTCAGATAGCTCTACCGCAGGGTAGTCTTCCCGGTCATGATTGCAGACTGACATCGGTGAGAGCCATCGGTGTGGAGGATGGTCTATGTGGACAGCTTTACCCCGGATTCCTGTATACTTGGATGTGCCTGTTTTCATCAACCATGTGAATTGAGAAATGTTGTACCTTCATTAAATGTAACCATATTGCTACACTTAGAGGCACCTCTCTTCTCTTTTATACTCTGTATCTCCTGCTGGATCTTGCTTCTACTCCCCTTGTGGAGGCTGCTGTTTGTCAATGGGCATTTTATGGTTACACAGCCTATCACATTGCTATAATCTTTTTTATATGAGCTATAAACTGAATGACCTATGAATAAATGGTTGTGGAATGAATCATCTGAGTTTCCATTATTTCTTATGGGGAAATTTACTTTAATAAACAAGTGCTTTGGATTACAAGCATATTTCCGGAATGAATTGTACTCACAATCCAAGGTTTTACTATATCCAGTTATATTATGTACATTTAGGAAAGAATTCAGGCCAATTTTTTAATTGAGGTTAGTTCATACCACATATGATGAAAAATCATATTCCACAAAACATCCAATCCAATTTCCAGAATCTGAAAACTACAATATTAGATCCGGAGTTCTACACTTGTTAGATAATAGTTCTAAGAGTCAGAAATTGTTTAAAAATTTAGGAAATTGTGAAAAGTTACTAATTCCCTTGCAATGTGAAATCACCTAAGATGCACTCCAGTACTCAAGTCCCCCCTTATCAAGGTCATGCTTGTTGCCATCTCATTCCATCACATCATGCTGACTGATACCACAGTTTATAAAGTGAGAGTGAGTGAAGCACCCATTGTGTGAAACTGGCAGAGATATTTTTTCCTGCTTAAGCCCTTGTACACACAGTCGGAGATTCCGTCTGAATCTTTCCTATCGGACCGTTTTGTCGGATATTCCGACTGTGTGTGGTCTGCATCAGACTGTTTCCGTCGGAATATCCGACGGACCAACTTTTCCAACTTGCCGGTAAAATTTTCCGACAAAATGCTCCGATCGGACATACTCCGATCATGTGTAGCCTACTCTGACGGACAAAGTGCCACGCATGCTCAGATCAAATTCCTAGACCAAAGCTATTGGCTACTAGCCTGAACGTAGTCCCGTAGTAACGAAATAACGTCATCACGTTATGTACAATTGGATTTTCCGACAACTTGGTCCGACCGTGTGTATGCAACATCACTTCCGGACCTCTTCTGGAATTAATCCGTCGGAATAACTCCGACGGATTTGGTTGTCGGAATCTCCGACCGTGTGTACAAGGGCTAAGACCTATTCGGCTATGATACACTGATTACAACGCACTGGAACTCCATGTTCTTCCCAGTGTATTTTGCTCTAGAGCTATGTTATATGCAAATAAATGTTCTCCACAGTACTGAGTCTGATTGACAGTGTTGTGAAACATTCAGTGCATTCATGATTGTATCAACTGGCTTTCTTTCAGCTAGAGTACTGTTGCTATGATTTTTGTGCATAGACCACATACCACACTCCAGTGCTAGCTTAACAGCCCTTTTGAAGAAAATTTAAAAGCTGAACTGAAGCCTGCATGAACACTTGCCACAGCACGACTAGCGTGGCCATACATAGAGAATCTCCGCAAGATCATGCTACAAAGTTTTAGTTGTCAGCTGAACTTCATGCTTGCCTTCTAGAATAATTTTGGCATCTCCAGTCCTTAGAGTATTCTCCAAAACAATACATGGACATTCAAGGAATAGCTGTGTAAGGTTCAACTCGTAGTTCTGGCAGTCACAGCAAGGCCAGATAAGGGGGAGAAGAACCCGCTGATAATAAGGGCTTGATAGGGGGAACCCTACGTCATTTCACCAAAAATCTTTAAAACATTTTGAGTGGGGCTCCACATTACTTTTACTATGCAGTTGTGTTACTTATCCAGTGTACCAGCTGGAACATTTGCACTGAGTTTAAACACTTTTCTGAATAAAGCTAACTAGCTGTTTCTGTATATTTTCTAAAATACAACACTTTTAATAATTTACATTTATCTTTTTCCCAAAAATTTTCAACTACATAAAAACATGCCATGCAAAAACTGCTTACATTTTGAGTTTCACATTTTTATTGCAAAATGATTATTATTTTTTTAATGCTGTGTATATGATAAGCTACTTTTTTATTTGACATATAAGATAAAATTCCTTTTTTTGCCAGCTACATATCACAGTTTAATCAAGAATGGCCCAACCATAGGCATCCATCTCAGTTCACTAAGGTTTTGCTGTATCACTCATACTACAACTTTGATTTAGTTCTGCCTGTGTGTCCTGTAAGGAGAGGAACACCACTCAATGCCACTTCAGACAGCCACAGTGCTGGATCAGGCTCAGGTAAGTATATATAAGGAGGTTAGGCGTTGATACAACTAGCAGGACATTTTTTAACTTAATGCAAGGAATGCATTAAGGTAAAAAATATCTTGGCTATAGAACCACTTTAGGTGTCTATTTAGAATTTGTATTACACTTTTTGGGTTCATTCACATAGGTGTCCTTTCTCAGAATGTTTGTGTTTTCATAAAGCCTACTCAATCCTCAATGACTTACATCAGTATTTAAAATTTAAGTGTCTAAGTGTGTACATGGAAAGGCTTACAAGAGCACCAGCATAACTTCATCAGTGCCTGTAATGCAAGTCAGTGACAGCACTGAATAAACAATTAGCAAATGCTGAGTAGGCATCTGAGAAGAGCTTATTCAGTTACTCTGATACTTCCAATTCCTTGAGGATGCTATAATATCCCCAATGTCCAGTGTGCACCTGAAGAGCTTTGCACTGGAAGAGCTTTCTAAATAGCTGAAATAATTAATGTTATCGCTAACATGTTATGTTTTGAGTAGCTTTTCAGAACACCCATGTGTATGAGCCCTTACTAATCTTGCTAAATTATGTCGAAATTGAAATGGTTGCTATGACTTATTTTGCACATCACGATTGCTCTCTGTAGCATTTTTATTTAAACACAGTACAGCAAATTGCGCACAAAGTGAGTCTTTTATGTTGAAAACTTCTATCAAAATGTGAATAGAAAGCTAGACCACATTTTGTCTGTGGGCTCTTTTAATTTGTAATTGCAATGCCAGAGCACAATAAAAATTTACATTTTGAACAGAATAAAAGAGAATCTGTATTTTAAATCAAACTATAGGATTGAAATAGTAAAGAAATGGACATTCCCTTTATTTTCTCTATAAATGCTGCTTAGCACCGCCGGCTGGACATTGACCCGGAACTGTAGAAGGTGTTGTATCCTGAGTTGGCCATTTTTCATTACGTTGATTGATCCCATCTCCCCCCTTTATTTCAATGCACCATTTTAAAGCGGAATTAGTGTCTAAAAAGCTGTTTACTACAGAAGTGACATTACATTTATTTTTGCAATCAAGCAAACCTACCTGCCAGCTTGCAGTCTTCTGTAGAAGACTGCAATTAGCTTTGTATGTGTGTGTGTGCATACACAATAGTGGCGTCCTCCCATAATGGCCAATCAAGATGGCTAAAAACCAGCACCCAGAAAAAGTCAGGGGAAAAATGCTGGTGCCAGCAAGGGACCTTGCGGGCATGGGACTGTTGAAGAAGATTAGTATTTTGGAGTTTTCGTTCCACTTTAAAGTAGTTGTAAACTCTTATATCTACCCAGTGAAGGGACCTGGCCTCAGTTAATGTACAGGGATGAAACAAATCCTCCTACATATGATGTACCTGTTTATCTGAAGCCATTTCTATTGTGGAGCCTTCTAAAACACACAGATCAAAGGATTTTTTACAGCAGCACAAAGCAGGGGAGGAGATCTGATGTCACGCACGCTACAGACCTAGAGCACAGAGTTTCCCTGATATCTGACAGCTGAGTGGATTGAAGGGACCCCTCCCCGTGTTTAGGTTCATACAAAAACATACAGACCTAAAGCTATGAATCGCCTGCTGTATTCTGGAGGGGGTGGGCCTATTCCCTAAAGCTGTTTTGTCAAAATAGTGGTTGTAAATTCTAAATTCTACTGCATTCTAAACATAAAGGTAAAAAAACCTTGTATGTGCTTCTCCCCCCACAGCCCTCCACTACTCACCTGAGCCCCCTCTTGATCCAGTGTATAAGAGCCTTGGCTGTTCCGGGACTCCCTCTCATTGGCTGAGACAGCAGCAGGAGCCAATGAGAAGAGAGCGGGGGAGGAGCTAAGCCACGGCTCTGTCTTATAGATGCACAGAGCAGGCCTCAGGGGCAAGCGCACACCAGTGTCCCCATAGCAAGCGGCTTGCTTTTGGGGGCACTGATCATGGGGGAGGAGTTAGGAACACCAATGGAGCTACTCGGTGCAAAACCTTTGCACAGATTAGGTAAGAATGACATGTTAGTTATAAAAAAAAAAAAATAAAAAAGCTTTAATACCACTTTAAAGTATTTTCAGTGATTCATGCAGATGGCAGAGAGAAAGCAGAGAAGTGCTACACTCAGTGCTTTGGATCCAGGCTAGTACAGACTATAGAAGAATGTATTTTGTTCATTTTTCATGTCTGAGGTTTACAACTACTTTAAAGGGGTCCTATGCATTAAGGTGAAAAAACTTCTGACACTGACCAGCCCCCACCCCCCTCCCCCGTTTTACTTGCCTGAGTCCTGTATTGCCCCACCGGAGACACGCTCTTCCCCTCTGCCCATTGTCTTGGCTCTTGATTGGATAGATTGATAGCAGCGCAGTCATTGGCTCCCGATGCTGTCAATCAAATACAATAACGCTGGGGGCGGGCCGGTTCCTACATCCGGTGTCTATGGACGCCGAAAGCTGGACTTGGGAGCACGCCCGCAAGGGAGCCCCCCGGGAGAGCGCTTTTCTTGGGGGGTGTTACGATGTGAGGAGGAGCTGCCAGCGCCACCGGGGGACCCCAGAAGTCAAAGATCAGGGCCACTCTGTGCAAAACGAACTGCACGGTGGAGGTAAGTATGCTATGTTTGTTATTTTAAAAAAAAAAACGAAGCCTTACAATCACTTTAACTATTTAAGACATACAGTTTGATATACAGCTCTCCTTTTAATAGGCTTTAACTTCGTTTGTCAAGCTAGCTGAATGGTGGTCTTGAAGTCGGCCAATACTAAAATAAGTATTCCTCACTGCTGTGGTCACCCTGCTCCCTTAAATAAAACCCCCAAAACTTTAAGGGTTGTAATTTGTAAAAATGTCACACAGCTATTCATCCTTTGAAACTACATGCAATGCTTTTAGGTTATTTTCTTTCCAGGTCAATTTATTCATTCATTAAAAAAATGGTTTAGGAAAATACTCTATTATGGCCATTAGATGGAGCCAACGATCATAGTAAATAAAGATTTATTTTCTATGATCATCATCACTTTCTAGTGGCAACAATGTGGTATTTTTCTGATTGATCCTAGTCTGTTTGAATTAATATAATTTAAGCTAGAGAGAAAATAGCCTAATAACAGTCGATTTTGCCCCCATCCCAATCGCACAGAACAATTGTACATGCAGTTTCACAGGATTAATAGCTTTGTACTTTTTTTTTATTCGCTACTTTTATTTCTTTGTATTTATAAATATACCCCTAAATGATGGATAGAGTGGAGAAGGGCTGTTGGATTTTTATTGCGGTCTGTGTCCCCACTGAGGGGAATGTCCCTTTTACTTTCTATCCTAGAGATGTAAAATGAAGTATGACAATTTCTCTAAAGTGAAGGGAAATACCTTCTTGTAAAAATGAACACCAAAATAGGTTTTGCCATATTCAACATGTAACTAAAATAACACTGCGAGGTGGACCGGCCTTTTACGTATTTAGGAACATTTTCTATTTGTTAGGATACAAATACTAATCATTGTTCTCCGCACTGTGTAAAACTGGCATTTCATTTAAAACTGTTTGTGTTTTATAGATACTGTTATGCTTTTGAAGGTGTAACACTACTTTTTGTTTCATTAATATGTCCTTTTTAGCAAAATGCATTGGTCCATAAAAATGGCTGAAAATGTAATGAATGAAAGTGAAATGAAAACAGTTGGTTTTACAATTTAAAAACAAGCTATTTGTGTGCTGATGTGTATGTCGTCATACTGTTACTTTGTTGCAAAAATTGTATGTGCTTTTATTTTCTAATAAACATTCTTTGTTGCCATGTACCGATTGCAGATTTATGTGATAATTTGCTCTACAGGGAGATTATAGACATGATATCTTTCTTGCTTGTGTATTCCATGGTGTTTAAAGGGGTTGTAAACCCTCGTGTTTTTTTTTCACCTTAATGCATCCTATGTGTTAAGGTGAGAAAACACCTGGCAGTGACTGCCCCCCCGCCCCGGTTTTACTTACCTGAGCCCTGGAATTTTACCCGGTGGAGATGCGCTCTTCCTCTGCCCGGGGTTCCGGCTCTTGATTGGATAGATTGATAGCAGTGCAGCCATTGGCTCCCACTGCTGTCAATCAAATCCAATGATGCGGGAGTGGGGCCTAGTCCGGCATTCGTGTCTGTGGATGCAAATGCTGGACTCAGGAGCACGCCCACAAGGTAACCCCCCCCCGGGAGAGCCCTCCTCCTAAGGGGCTATACAATGCAGGGAGAAGCTGCGAGAGCCACCAGGGGACCCCAGAAGACCAGGTTCAGGGCCACTCTGTGCAAAACGAACTGCACAATGGAGGTAAGTATGAAATGTTTCTTATTTAAAAAAAAAAAGCAAACCTTTAAATTACTTTAACCACTTGCCGACCGTTACTCTCTGATATATGTCGGCACAATGGCAGCGGTGGGCAAATGGGCCTACCTGTATGTCCCCTTTAAGAGGCGGGGATAGCAGGCACATGCGTGTGCCCACCGCGTACAGCATGATCGCACCCGCAGGACTGGCGGACTTTATGTCCGCCGGTCTCCCGGCGATCATGTCTCGGAGCCGCAGAATGGGGAAGTGCCTATGTAAACCTGTCATCGGGAGCAGTGATCGCTGTCATGTGACTGGAAGCCGATCCCCCCACAGTTAGAATCACCCCCTAGGACACACTTAACCCCTTCATCACCCGCTAGTGGTTAACCTCTTCACTGCAAGTGTCACTTACACAGTAATCAGTGCATTTTTATATCACTGATCTGTGTATAAATGACAATGGTCCCAAAATAGTGTCAAAGGTGTCCGATATGTCTGCCATAATGTTGCAGTCCCAATAAAAATCCTAGCTCACCACCATTCCTAATAAAAAAAATAAAAAATAATAATAATAAAAATCTCATAAAACTATCCCCTATTTTGTAGATGCTATAACTTTTGCACAACCCAATCAAAATACACTTATTACAATTTTTTTTATACCAAAAATATGTAGAAGAATACATATCAGCCTAGGAAACTGACGAAAAAAATGTTTTTTTTATATATTTTTGGGGGATATCTATTAAAGCAAAAAGTAAAAAATAATGCGTTTTTTTTTTTTTTTTTTTAAATTGGCTTTTTTTTGTTTATAGCAAAAAAAAAAAAACACAGAGGTGATCAAATACCACCAAAAGAAAGCTCTATTTGTGGGGAAAAAAGGATGTCAATTTTGTTTGGGTACAATGTCGCACAACCGTGCAATTGTCAGTTAAAGCGACACAGTGCCAAATCGCAAAAAGTGCTCTGGTCAGGAAGGGGGTACAATCTTCTGGGGCTGAATCGGTTAATGATGCATCTCAGCGTCCCAGTTTAAAGTTTACTTTTACTGACTTGTCCCTTGGATGGTTCACCTATAAATGCCATTTACTTTTATTGCTTAGAGCAGTAAAATTATTCTAGATTAAAGTTAGACATTGATAGTTGTTTATCTGAATATAAACCCGGATAAAAAGATCACTTTGCACAGTTTACAGTTTGTAAGAGGTAATATAATTTTCAGTTATATCAAATGCTGGGAAATTAAATACCAAAAACCTACTAGCTTGTCTATGTGGAGGTGTACTTATGTACTTTACTTTACAATAACTCAATAGAAAACTTGTACTGTGAGAAGGTCATTGGTAACCTCCCCTTCTGAAAATGTTAGTTGCCTTCCTGTAATAATTGACTTGATGAGATTGATTTACCAAAGGCAAATAGGCTGTTCACTCTGCAAGGACATTTTCCCCTAGCCTGGTGAATGAGGTGAAGCTCTGCTGACTTTTGTCATCCAATTATATGCAAAAAAATTATTTTTTCCTTCGACATAATTCTTTTGCAAATTGAATTTTCACCACATTTACTAAGCTAGAGAAACTCCTATTTACAAGTGAAAATTCCCTTGCTGAGTAAACAGTCTTTACATATACAGTGCTTTGAAATGTTCCACATTTTGTCATGTTACAACCAAAAATGTAAATGTATTTTATTGATATTTTATGTGGTAGACCAACACAAAGTGGCACATAATTGTGAAGTAGAAGGAAAATGATAAATGTTTTTCAATTTTTTTTATAAATAAATATTTGAAAAGTGTGGCGTGCATTTGTATTCAGCTCCCTTTACTCTGATACCCCTAACTAAAATCTAGTGGACCCAACTGTCTTCAGAACTCACCTAATTAGTAAATAGAGTCCACCTGTGTGTAATTTAATCTCAGTAGAAATACAGCTGTTCTGTGAAGCCCTCAGAAGTTTGTTAGAGAACCCTAGTGAACAAACAGCGTAATGAAAGCCAAGGAACACACCAGACAGGTCAGGGATAAAGTTGTTAAGTTTAAAGCAGGGTTAGGTTATAAAAAAAATATCCCAAGCTTTGAACATCTTACAGAGCACTGTTCAATTCATCATCAGAAAATGGAAAGAGTATGAAAAATGAAAACCTACAAAGACATGGTTGACCACCTAAACTGACAGGCTGGGTAAGGAGAGCATTAATCAGAGAAGCAGCCAAGAGGCCCATGGTAACTCTGGAGAAGCTGCAGATATCCACAGCTCAGGTGGGAGAATCTGTCCACTCCACAAATCTGACCTTTATAGAAGAAAGCCATAAGAAGTCCCATTTGAAGTTTGCAAGAAGCCATGTGGGGGACGCAGCAAACGTGTGGAAGAAAAATGAAATGTAAATTTGCCTAAAATCAAAATACTATGTGTGGCTGGAAACTAACACTGCACATCACCCTCTACACACCATCCCCACCGTGAAACATGGTGATGGCAGCATCATGTTGTGGTGCTTTTCTTCACCAAGGACAGTGAAGTTGGTCAGAGTTGATGGAAGATGGATGAAGCCAAATACAGGGCATTCTTAGAAGAAAACCCGTTAGAGTCTGCAAAAGACATGAGACTGGGATGGAGGTTCACCAGCAGGACAACGACCCTAAACATAAAGCCAGAGCTACAATGGAATGGTTTAGATCAAAGCATATTCATGTGTTAGAATGGCTCAGTCAAAGTCCAGACCTAAATCCAATCGAGAATCTGTTGCAAGACTTGAAAATTGATGTTCAGACGCTCTCCATCCAATCTGACAGTTGGAGCTATTTTGCACAGAAGCATGGACAAACATTTCAATCTCTAGATGTGCAAAGCTGGTAGAGACATCCCCAAAAAGACTTGCAGCTGTAATTGCAGCAAAAGGCTGTTCTGCAAAGTATTTACTCGGGGGGGGGGGGGGGGGGGGGGGGTATGCTGAATAAAAATGCATACACTTGTCAGATATTTATTTGTAAAAAACATTGGAAAACCATTTATAATTTTGTGTTGGTCTATCACATAAAATCCCAATAAAATACGTTTAAGTTTTTGGTTGTAATATTACAAAATGTGGAAAATTTCAAGGGGCATGAATACTTTTTCAAGGCACTGTATATACTATGTGTGTATAGTGTGTGTGTGTGTGTGTGTGTGTGTGTGTGTGTGTATATATATATATATCTATATACCATATTTATCGGCGTATAACACGCACCCCAAGTTTAGGAGGGAATTTTAAGGAAAAAAACTTTTAGGAGGGAAGTTTAACCATTTGCTTACTGGGCACTTAAACCCCCCTCAGTCCCAGACCAATTTTCAGCTTTCAGCGCTGATGCACTTTGAATGACAATTGCGCGGGCATACAACACTGTACCCAAATGACATTTTTATCATTTTTTTCCCACAAATAGAGCTTTCTTTTGGTGGTATTTAATTACAGCTGGGAGTTTTATT